>NW_024524378.1:8127132-8204828 GCF_017590135.1 Pyrgilauda ruficollis
GCCCGCCCGCCGCGCCCGCCCCACCGCGATGCGCAGCCGCGCCCGCCGCACCGCGCCGGCGCCGCGATGGTGCGCCGGCGCCCTTCGCAAGCTGAAGCCGCCGCGAAGCCGCTGCCCGGCCCCGGCGCTCCCCTCGGGAGACGCTCCCCCGCCAGCACCGGCGGAGAGGGGGCGGTGGGAGGGATGACGTAGTGGGGCGTGGGGCAGGGGCGAGGCCGGCCGGCGGGCCCGGAGCCCGCTCCGGGCCCCCCGAGGGCTCCGCTCCGCCAAGGGGGTGCGGGCGGGACCCCCCCATCCCTGTCGGAGTGACGGGCGGGCCGGGGGAGCGGCGGGGCGAGCGGGGGAGAGGGATGATGTCATCCCCTTTTCCAGGGGAGGGCGGGGTCTGCCCGCGGGAGGAGGTGGGCGCGACGCCGCGTCTCCCCCAGGAGCGGGCGAGGAGGGGGATGCGCACCGTGCCAGCCTCCCACGGTGCCCAACCCGCGCGTCTGAACCGGCGCTGCCCCGGGCCGGGCTGGGTGGGCGCCGTGCCCGCGGCGGGGGGTGATCGCTCCGTGCCGCATCAGCCGGTCGTGGGGCAGGCACCGGGGAAGGCATCCCGCCCCGGGCGGGGGTTCCCGGCATGCGCCCCAGCCCGGGCGGGGGTCCCCGGGAGTCTCCGCTGTGGGTCCCAGCCCCGGGCGGGGGTCCCCTGTAGCCCCCACCAGCCCGGCCGGCGGTCCCGCTGCAGGGCGCAGAGCGGAGCGCAACGCGGAGCGCAACTTTGGCAGCGGCACGGCCGGCCGGGGAGGTACCGGGGAAGGAGCCCTTCATGCGGGCCGCCGCTGCAGCCCTTCCCGGGAGCCGCGAACTGCAGGTGCCGGTGGCGGGGCACATGCTCGGCTCAGCGCGGCTCGCTGCTGAGAGCAGAGGTTGGCGTGTGGGTGGGTGTGCGGGAGCCTTCCCAGCACATGGGGTAGCCCGGCTGCCGGGAGTGACGAGCTGCAAAAGCTTCTGCTCATCCTGCGGTTCTCAAAATGTGCGCATTTGGGTTTGCTGGAGAAATGGTCTCCAGCGCTCGGTTTCTGTGACCCACTTATTTTTCCCTAACTGGTCAGATAAGCCATAGGGATTAACCATGTAGGCTTAATACACAGGTACCTGAGAGGAAAATGCAGCGCCTTTCAGAGTAGCAGCCTCAGGTTTCCTTTCATCTTCAACCATCATCACCTTTAAATAAGACACAACTATCTGCATTAGAAATGCAATGCATAGTCTTTAAAGAAACAACATTTGGAACTTGGGTGGGGTTTTTCATCTTCAGTTTTCACGGATTTTCCCATCCACTTAACAAAAACCACAGTATGTATAACTCTTTAGCTCTATTCTTAAAATCTTGCTGGGATAATGTTTAAGGATCTAAATACTCCTAATGACTGGTGCCAGGCAGGTTGAAGGCTTTACTTCTACATCAGTCCTGTATTGGGACTGATGCTTTGTCCAATCTGAAAGCAACATGAAGAGACTGCATTTCTGACTGGAAAAAAAAAGCCAAACAAACAAGAAAAAGAAAAGAGGAAGGTTTGATCATACTGGAAGCTCAAGCATGCCTGGTTAGATAGCTAGGGCATTACTCTACCCTCCTTCATGCAAACATTAAGCATAGTAATCCTCATTTTAAAAGTCTTAAGAGAAAGGCACAGGCGATGCTGAATTCTCACTCTGATAGCACTTTCCGGTACTGGCCTCCTCACACTGCTGGAGCAGTGGGAAGGAGGGGTGAGAAAAGGATGAAAATGTGATTCAGGCATAGTTGGTACCACAGAGAGTGGCCTGCTGGTACCTTCTGGCTTGGTGAGACACACTGGGAATGTGGGAGGGACGGAGTGCATGAGAGGTGACACAACAGGTGATGTAAGGTATGAGGTCATGGAGGACACACAGGTTGAAATGGGAGCTCAAAATGAGACGTGGTGGGTGATGGAAAGCCAGCAGGGAAGTCTTTGTGTCTGCAGATTGTATCAGTTATGGAAGCTGATTATTATTATCACAATATAACAGAAAAACACATGGGAAAAGGCAGCACCACAGAGGATGAAATGAATGAGCCTGCAACCAGGGATTTTGTCCCTGTAATGATGAGGTAGGGAGAAGACTTGTGTTCCAGCAGGGATGTTTAAGTGTCAGTAACCTTACTGAAAAGGAAGAGTGACATGTAAAACAGATCAGCCCACAGGAGAACCTGTCCTTAAAATCTCTGTTTACAGCTCACAGGAGAATATACCAGGAGACCTTGATGCTCAGTAGGGAGTTCAGTGAAGACATTAACAGGACTGAAGAGAGCTCTTTAGGCTGCTAACTGGGAGAGCTGTTATTATAAATTATAGCTTTGAGGCTTTGTCAGGGAGTGTTGCTTCATTTCTTGAAATTATGGGCTAAATTAATCACTGTTTTAACATAGTGCTAAATTATTTGCACTTATAGGCAGTTTTGCCACAATAAATCTTAATCTTTCATTCTCTGGAACATGCCCTTCCAAGGCTGAGTGAGCAACGGACTCCCCACTCCACGGGTCACAGACCTGGCTGGGATGGACTGTGCATGGCAGAAGAAGTAATGTTTTCAAGGAGGATTGAGACTACAGTTAGCAAGCTGCTTTTCAACAACAACATAGAAGGCAGAATTCCCATAGAAAAACGCTTTGATTCCTGTCAAAGCACCACAGGAGCAAGACTTAAGGAGTTGATGATGCTCTAAGTGTGGTTAGCAGTCTTGAGACAGACAAGTGTACCTGCCTGACACAGCTACTACTACATCAGGAAGGTTGTTTTGTTTAGGGTACATGGTAAATCAGCATATTCTAAGTGAAGCTTTCCTTGAATGTCCAGTTTGCAGGAGCAAAAAAAGTTTCTGGATTTGCTTGAAATTGATGAAAACTAAATGAAAACCAAACCGAAAGGGAAAGCCTCTGCAAAGTGAAAATCCTGCTTTTGGGACAGTTTCATGGACATGCTGATGGTAAAATTCAAATGCAGGGTTGTTAAGGAGCAGTCTGAGTGCTTCCTGCAACTGTGAGATATATTTCAGCCCTCTGTCCCTTGCAGAGAGACATTGGCCTGTATCTACCAGAGCAGGCTGCTTTCTGCAATCAAACACCTGAAAACTCTGGTCCCCACCCTACGTCCCCTACCCCCCATTAATTTTTGTACCTGCAAAGCAGCACATTCCATGTATTGAGCCTTTATAAATACCTTGGGGAGCCATTTCTCCAGAAAACCCTTTATGCCCCTTTGTATAGATGCATTTGGAGTCTCTTATGTTTATTAGCTTCACCTGGGCTTGTCATCAACACTAGTCAAGTACAAACATTAATCAAATTAGAAGTTCAATCCAGCCAGGCATGAGGTCAAGCTTCTAATTACAAGGTTGGAAAATGGGAATGACTGGGAGTAATTTAAACTTAAAATGTAATTATAGGGCAAATTTAACAACAGGTTCTTTTCTAGTTGCCCTATTATCTTTCACCTTGAGTTTTTAAGATGTCTCATCCATAAAAAAAAAAACAAAAACAGAAGTCTAATTTGCGCCTCTACTGTGTGGCTTGTCTTGTTCCCTTCCAGCACAAGGCAAGTGTCTCAGGTATGGCTAGCTGTTGTTCTGTTTGAAGTTCAAAATAGTTCTGCATTCCTAAACCTTTTTTCTGTCACAACTTCTAAACAAGCTGTCCTATCACACATTGACTAGCCCTTCTTTCCAGTGACCAATTCATGAAGGAATTTCCAAAGCTTTTACTGTCTTTTCTACAATTTGCATTTAGTGACATTAAAAAACCATGAGATCTGTAACAGTCCTCTCAGGTTTTCCATGCTCAGCTGATTTCCTCTTGGATAACATAAATGGCTCTCTAACAACAAAGATGACAGACATGATAATGACATATTTTGACCAAGCAGCACTCCCACCATTCAGTGTCAGATTCTGGGGTTCCTAATTGCACATCACCCCACTGCTGAAGAATGAGAGATCACACCTCCTACATCCAAGAGTGTGGTGAGAGCAGGAATCACACTAGACAGTGCTGATCTTAATGTCAGCATTAACAAATCTAATCTGTCCCCAGTTCATCTATCACTGTGCCAACCAGGCATCGTTTTGTATGATTAAGCACCTGTGAAATCAAATAGTAAACTGAATTTGTTCCATTGGGTACATTATCTGAACTGGACCTTTAGATACATCATCATTAGTATGATCTTTGACTTGGAAATGCCAGAATACAGATAATAATGGTAAAAATACCGACGCTGTGCATTAGTGGTTTCCTTGACTCATTACAGTCAGAGAATAAAGTCCATACTTCACTCTGGAAAAATGCAGTGCTTAACACTGAGATGTCACAAGGAAGAAGTAGGATTTCTGCTACACAGAAATTAAAAATTTTAGCAGGCAGAGAGCTACAAAACACTTTATGCACTGTTTTGCTGTGCTTTTTTTTCATTAATAATTTTATTTATGCACTCCTTGGAAGAATGAAACTGTGTTGACTGTTTAGCACCAGATTATGGGTTTAATTGGGCTTTCTTAATGACTTGGAAGTTATAATTGTGATTAAGTCTGATACTAAATTAGTAGCTTTGTTGTAGTTGCGTGAGTTTTATTCAGAATGCGATGGCAGTTCCAGAGACGTCACGCTGTATTAGATGTTTATTTAGACCTGTATTTGCTGGCAAAATGAGGAGACTATTCACATCTTCCACTTCTGAAGCACCTTCTGAGAGTATGACTTTACTCCAAGAGGAGTTTAAAACATTTTCAGTGGCGAGTGTGACTGGCTGTTACTCATGGCTGGGGACACCAGGAGACACCTGCTTTGTGTTGTTTCAGTGGTGCTGCGGTGTGACTGCTTCTCAGCTGAGCTCCAACAGGCTCCCACCCTTGCCCTAAGAATCCAGCCCGTCTGCCAGAGAATATAGTGGGTCTGAAGGGAATCTGAGAGGAGTAAAACTGTGTGAAAGACTGCCAAATGCATTCCATGGGAGGCTGTGAGGAAGCTGAGTGATTTTTCACCAACCAGTATTTCAAACAATTGGATTTCAGGTTGTCTGAGAGATAAAACTGCCAAGATCACCAGTTACAATAGTAAAATATTTAATTCCCTTTTAGGAATTAATGTTAAATAAATTATACATTCTAGAGCTGGAAGTCATCTTTCAAGAGAGTGAAGACATTGTACTAGACAATTATTGTCAGCCAGTATAAGCAAGTTTATGAGTGTTGTTTGCATTAATGTACTTGCGTGGTGCATTATTGTGCTGTTGTGTTCTATGTCCTGAAAATGCTAAAGTGTTGCTTTAGTGAGTTTGGAAGCTGGCTATTGTAATGATACCGTGGAGCAATGTACAGGTTTTTTACAGAGACTTCATTGGCACATTGCTGCAGTCTGTGCCAAGCAGCGAAATATTATGCAGCCTTTTAAAATGGAAGTGAAGTTACACATGTATCACCTAGACCTCTACACATACTGGGGAAAGTCAGTGGTTCACCTGTGATGCTGCTGCATGCAAGAATGTGCGATGGGGATTTGGCAACTGGTTTGAATTCCTAACCCTAAGTTAACCTTAACCCTAAGTTAATTCCTAACCTAAGTTTGAGCTGAGTGTTGCCCTTGGCACAGCCCTTTCTTTTCTATACCTCTACCTGCAACAGGAAAAGGTGGTGGTCCCTTGTAAATGCCTTAAGACTTCCAAGGGAAAAATGGGAGCTATCCTTGTGGGAGGCAGGTGTATCTGTACTTCCTAAAATAGTTACAAGACAGTTATTTATGGGAGCAGACACTTGAAACAATGGTAGCCCACACTTCAAACACAAGCACATGCAGAACGTGAATGTGAAGCTGTACGATCTTGAGAGGATAACAAGTCCATGAATTCATCTACATCGGGCTCTAAAGAAGGTAGAACAGCTTTGTCAGTTGTGTGCACACTATGTTATGTAACAGGGAGATGCTGTGTGAGTGAACAGCCTCTCTTCTGTCCTTGTGGCTGCGCTGAGCCCTAGCACTACAGGTTCACCTTGCAGAGTAAACAATACTGGGATCACACAAAAGCAACTGCACAGAAAGGAACACAGGGACAAAGGCTGCCTGGAAAGGAAGGATGCAGAAAGGCACAAAATGAGTCAGAGGGAACAAATTGTAATGACAAGTCTGAAAGGATTCTAGAAATGGGGGAAGGCCAAAGGAAGGTCTGTTGCTTAGTGGGGAGCGAGACAAAAAAGGAGGTGACATGAAGATTGACACATTCAGTGGTTTCCAGTCACAATCAAGGTGGTACCCAGAAACTTAGCATGCTTCATTTTAACAGCTGTGTAGAAAAGTCCAAAATGAAGGACAGAAAACCTTTTAGACATTTAAGGAATGTAGAAGTCAGTCAGGCCCACTGAGCTTTATGCTGGCAAATTTAAAGCACTGTAGCGATCTTAAAAGCACTAACAGTGATCTTTGACAGCTGCTAGAAGAAAAATCTCAGTGAATAAATGTAGTACCTGTCATTAAAAAGGTGAAAATTAAGAAAATGGTGACTTTCAGGGGAGTCAGGCTAGGACTGTCACTAAGAAACATTTTGAAGCAAGTACAGTTTGTTCCTAAACAGGCAGAATACAGCGAGGCAGCAAAGACTTTTGACAAATAAATCCAATTAAATAGATCTAAGCCCTTCTTTAGGATCAAGAGCCTGGTGCCATAGGCACCTACCCCTATTGCTGATGGTGACATGATGTCTCTCAGAGGAATGCAGAAGGGTGCCATGCTTTCTTTCCCCTTGTGTTTTGAGAAGTTTTTACCCCACAAAACACTTAATGTCTGCACAAGTTCATCCCTTTCTGTGGGTGCTGGATTTACTGGACAAGTGCTACAAAGATCCTGCATACTGGTGAATCCCTCCCTACCCTTTGACTGGGGTCTGGGGGAAGGTGATCAGTTAAAACCCTGCTGTGTGTTGTTAGGAGAAGTTGATCTGCTGCCTGCATAGGTAAGGCAGATTCAATCTACTACAATCTAACTGCAAGGATACTGCAAGGATAAACTGTGTATACTGGGCATCCCTGACCTGGCTGTTGGTGTATGGCAAGCTCAGATATGACTAAGGCTTTTTCAAAGCTCTTGATGTAGTCCTGCATGATGTTGTTATATGCCAAACTAAAAAAAAAAGGAAAAAAAGAAAAGAAAAAAGAAAAAAAAAACCCAAAGAAAAGAGGCCAGGCTAAAATCACTCTGCAGTCTGGTAGGGGCACGAGTGCTTGAAATACCACTTGTTCAGAGTAATTACCAATGATTCACTGTCAAACCAGGGGAGCACTGTAAGTGAGGTCCCACAAGGGTCTGTCTGGGGTCAGTTTTACTTAGTGCCTTCATTAATGACTTGGATGGGAGTAATGATTTGTATGGAGGGTAAAATTTGTGGATGACGTTGAGGTGGAAGGCTTTGTGAGCACTTTGGCGAACAGGATTAGAATTTAAAACAATCTTGCTACACTGGTGAAATGCTCTGAAATCAATAAGATCAAATTCAATAAAGAATGCAAAGGACTCCTCTTAGGGGGGAGAAGTCAAATGCAGAGGTGTGAAATGGAGAATAGCTGGCCAGGCAGTGGTACTGGAGCCAAGGCTCTGGGTCCTGCAGTCAGTCATGAACTGAGGATGAGTCAATGGTATAATGCTGCTGGAAAAACATTCGCCCCCATAATGACTTCACTGTCCCATGAGCTGAACAAATGTAATTCTGGTAAATATAAGGATAATTACTCCGTGCTACTCAGCACTAATTATTCAGGTTGTGCGCCCAGTTTGGAATACTATAAGAAAAAAATATAAAGTAAAAATAGCTAGAGAAGAGGAAGAGGAGTGATTATATTTATTTAATCTAGAAAAAAGAAAAATAAGAGATGACCTGGTAGCATTCTTCACCTGCGCAAAAGATTTGCGGAGAAACATCAAGTCGTCTCCATGCCAACAAAAAGATGAAAATTGATTTGCAGCAAGAGAGATGTATGTTAGATCATCATTTTCTCAGAATATCTCAGGATTTGAAGAGGTTTCTTAAAGAATTCTCATTATCAAAGTTTTAGAAGAACAAGACAGGCAAGATTCATTCATGAATGTGGTACAGAATTGATTCTTCCTCAATGGAGATAGGACATTTATGTTTCTTCCAACCTATGTATCTGTGATTTGAATCTAACACCTTAAATCGCTAAAGACAACATAATTCTTAATTGCCTAATGCTGCAATTCAGTATAAAAGTGTGTAGTCAATACAAAAAAGTGTGAATCAATTAAATTCTGAACTATTGCAAAGCTGATATACCATAATATTTTGTTATGGCACAGCTCCTTCCACTAAAGGGCTCAGTCCTAAGAATCTTCATAAAAGTCTTTGTATAATTATCTTATCTTTACTCTGGAGAAAAAAAAGCTCCTCACATTGGTATAAAATTTAAGGATTTTGCTTCTTTGTGTATTACAGACATGCAGAGCACAGAAACCTTTCTCAACCTGGTGATGTGTGTCATTGGCTTTTTTTCACTTCTAGGTGAGGACTGAGTCCATCTAAAACCAAGCCTGGATCCAGTTGCACGTGTGGAGGGAGGCACTGTTGATGTAGTTCATTTGGGGGGGGCACCCTGGGGAGTCCCCGGAAGCCTCCTAGGCTGGCAGCAGCCGGCAGGCAAGGAGACTCCACATGGCTTCTCAGGGTGCTGGTTAGATGAAGGTTTATTGGGGGTCCCATCCCCGGGAACAGCATGGTTACTGAGGGAAAAGGGGAAAGGAGGGGCAGAGGGAGGGAGAGCCTAGGGGAGGGAAAGGGCAAGAGAGGAGAAGAAGGGCTAAGAGAGAGTCTGATTTCACTAGCACAGCTTAAGAGGGGAATTCAACGTGGGTGCAGAATCAGACTTGGGCCAATGGGACTGCAGATACAGGATGGTTCAGGGCAGGACCACTGGCTTAGAATACACCATACATTTTGGAGGGGTGAGACAGAGCATACCATTTAAATAAAATGCAATACTACGCCTCACCCTTTTTTCATTAGAAAGAAAAGATAAAGAGAAAGATGATAATTGACAATTTAAAAAAATGAAGCAATAATTATACAGTTTTGTAGCATCAATATAAATACAATTGCAGTGAGGATTATGTTTTAAACAGTCTATTAGACTTGATGTGTGCTTTTGGTGGTAGGCAGCAAAGATAAAATGAGCATTTAATTGTAATAAACAGGTTATGTGGGTCCATATTGCAGATCTGAAGCGAACGCTGTGAGAGCTGCTGCTGCTGCTGCACAGAGCGGTGTGTGCCAGCTGCTGCCCTGCTGCCTCCCGCACACAGAGGGGCCCGCGGGGAGCGTGGGCAGCTCGCCCTAGTGTGCCCTGCTCTGCTCGGGCTGCAGCAGCTGAGGAGCTGACCTGCAGCCTCTCTGGAGCACTGTTGTGCAGCTCTGATAATAGCATCATGAAAGGACCCAATTTATTTTTGCTGTGTACGCTCTGTTCCAGCATTTTGCCTCCTCTTCTATTCCCAGAATCCTTGATTTGAGAGTGCAGGAAATGCTGTAAAACCAAGCAAGATGTCATGAAATGCTGCTTATTCATTCACTGGTTGGTTTTTCGTTTTTGCTGTTACCAGCTCTTTGGGCTTTGGAGACCAGGTGAGTGTACCAAGAGACATTTGGGGTCTCTGGAGACTGCTGCAGAGATTTGAGATTCCCAGCTGGTTATTGGGCTAGGAAAAAGTTTGTCATGTTTTCAGCAAGAAGCCTTCTTCTTACCCTAAGTTTAATTTTTACCCTATATCCTTGAGGGTTAATAAAGGAAATGAGAGAAAGGCTTTAATTTAGGGACAGAACCTGAGAGCTGCAAGGTCAATTCTCCTTTGAAGCAGTCTGGGCCATGGCTAGGTGCCTGGCTGAGGGGTCAGTCTGGGGTTAGGGTTAGGGGTTTAGTTCCAGGTTCAGTCAGGGAAAAACACAGAATGATCTCCTGCTATAGGGGAAGTTGGTCAGACTGGGCCAGTTTGAGTTGGAATTCAGATTAGAGCAAGATGAGGAGGAGCAGAGTGATAGTGGATATGGGGCTGGCAGGCAGCTACCAAAGGAAGCTGAGGGCTGCAAGAGGAATTTGTTGTCTGGGGCACAGCTAGTCTTGACCCTGAGGTGCTCCTGGAGGGCTGTGGCTGGCCTTTGAGACAGGAGGTGCAGCAGAGCCCAGCTTCTTTGGACAAAGCTGACTGGGAAAATGTAGTAATTTCAGGGTGGCTGGAAAGAGCCCAGAGCTCAGGCTTGAGTTTCTCCTGGCCTCGTGGAGCAAGGTTGAGATTGGGGTAAGGTGGCCATTAGGGCTTTGTGAAGGAGGAACAACCAGTTCCTTCTGAGCAGAATGCTGTGGTTAGCTCCACAGGGTACTCTGCAGAAAGCTGGGCTCTGCTCTACACCCTTTTTGTAACCCTGACTGCAAAAGCTGGCAGAGTGAGCTGTGGGGACACGAGCAAAAAAGACAAACAAGGTACTGGTCCTTTTGGAGCCCAGATCTCCTCATGGCTTCCACTCCTCATACCCCCACAGCAAACCACCCTAATCCATTCTGTAACCTGAGGGGGTATCCTGGGGCTGCCTTCAGCCCTGCCTCTGCCTCTTCAGTCTCCCTCTTCTCTTCCTTCACCTTGACCTTCTTTCTTACTGTAGTCTCAAAAGTCAAGTCTGGCTAAGTGCAGGTGGTAAGGGCTGGTCTAGATGTGCTTATCCAGTCTTCTGATAACCCTGCCAACCCTTATGCCCACTACAATCATATAGTACATAAGAGAGAAGTCATCTGATCTTCAGCTCTGTAAAGAAGGAGAACAGCAGCAAGGTGTGGGAGTCTAGCAGCAGCAACTCTTTGGCTTTGGAGGGCAGTTGGCTCAGTCACTGAACAAAGTGGATTTAATTTTATGAAGAGATTGCTTTTGATGGAGACACAGAACTGCTCACTGGGGGAAAGACTGGCTAGTTACATCTGCTCTGAGAAGTGGTTAGAGTATTCCCCATCCAATGCTAGTGCTAGGTGTGCATTATTGGTAGGTAGTGGAAAGAAGGCTCTATTTTCTCTAACAAATTGCATTAAGATTACAACGGAATGGGGTGAACATTCAGTATCTCACAAAGCTAAGGTCAGCTGAAGTGCACAGCATTTTATATTTTCTCTTGTGAGAACAGAGACAGAAACAGAAAAGTGGAGGTGCAGGGGTTGAGTAGCATTAATGTCTGTCAGCAGAAGGAACAAGCTGGTTAACAGGGAGGTTAACACCTAATCACACAGGAGCTGGTCTTGTTACCCCAGAGAATATCCTCCCCAGCCTCTGCAGCTCTGGCTGAGAGCAGCAATCTCCTCCTCCATGCTGAGGGGCACTGAGTCCACACCTCTTGGCTACAGAAGAGAACTGGTCTCTGGGTGCATCTCAAAAAGAAACTTTTTCACGGATAATACTGTTGACTTTAGTCATAACACAAACAATAGAGACTCCATCATCTTGCTGTTCATGGAAGAAAAGTAATAGGATTCCTTCACTTCCCTGATTTATGAAGGAAAAATGGGAAAACCCTGATTTATTAAAACAGAATAAGTATTTCCCCAAAATAAAGAACTGTAGAACTTTACTCAGCCAAGCATTTCTCAAGCTACAAGAACACAAAAAAGTAGAAAGAGACTATAAATCAAATAAATTATTTTTTATATCTCTTCTGTAGCTATATCTGTGTCTTCCATCTGCAAGACTCTCCTCTTCAGCTATTCAGTTTGCAGAACAGATACATTTGAAAAGCTGGCTAAATTGAGAAATGTTAGACTTCTGTTTAAAAAAGTCTTATAAAATCCTTACTTTTTGAATTGCCCAGCAACCAGATCAAATATTTAATGTAAATTGAACTTGTTTTGTTGAACTCTGTACTAGTCCAGTGACAAATTATGGTGAATATAATTCTTGTTCTTTTGTTCGATAGGGAAGAATTTCCCCCCAAACACAGATTTTCCTCATATTGTAATTTGTGTAACATTCAACTGCCAGTAATAGACCACTTTTCTGATAATTGAACAGAAATGACAAAGTACAAAATCAAGTAAGATAATTATTTCACTTTATTGAATTTGGGAAAATGAATTAAATAGACTATTTGATAGTAGGAGAGCAGGAGGAGAAGAAAATACACAAAATGTTTCTTCCTTGATAGCAGCACTTAACCTTTTTGTATCTTCTAGCAAGCAGAGAGGAGATCTGTGGCTGATAGAAGAGAGGTTCTTGTGGTTTTTTTTTTTCCACCCTCCTCTTTTTATTTTTTACAGATCAACATATTTACTTCCATTCCTTTTTTTTTTTTTCCCCTTTATTTTCAAAGGACATTTTTCTTTTCAGCATAACCACACCTGAAAATTTGGACTTTCACCCAATGCACTGTTCTTGAAATGGATCACCTTGAAGCTCTTCATCCATGGCCAACTCTCAACTCTCCCTTGCTAGATTGCCCAGTTTTCCAAGTCCTAGACCCCTCTAGGGATTCCAAGACCCTGCTATTCTTTCTTTGCAGCTCTTGTGGAGTTCATTAATGGAAAAGCAGGGAGAAATACGCACATGACTAGCTTGGACCCGAAGCCAGCTTCTCTCTGGAATGACTGTAGCTATGTTTATGGGGTGCTGGGGCCAAGCAAGCTTTGCAAGAATCTTGCTGCATCTTCTGCAGCCACAGGAGTGTTTGTGCCTCAAACTACTTTGAGTTGATGCCAGGCTCATTGGTTCTGCAGGAGAGCTGTGGAACGATGGTTATCCTTGTTCTAGGGCTGAGCTGGCTTCTTTCATTTGCTCTGGGAGCCAGCACATTATTATGGAAAAAGGAGAAACGAGGGAGTTGTTTCCTAGATAGCTGAGTTGAACCTGCTATTGTGAAAGTTAGTCTGGAAGCAGCAGTATCCAATGGAGCAGTTATCTCCATTGTTATCAGCCAAAGATGGGGTGGGATTCTTCTGTTTTCTGAAGTTTTCTAACACCACAATGATGAGGAGTTGGCAGCACACATGTAGATATGAGAGATTTATGTACAGTATCAATAGTTTCTAGACAGTTAAAAGTCATACCCTGTGGAAGATGTGTACCCAGCTCTCATCTGGGTGTTTGTGCATTGGTGAGATCATTTACAGGAAAACCTTCCTTTGGATTGTCCTAGCACCTGTTCTGGCCATGTAATAGTGTTAGAAACAGGTCCCTAAGTACAATCAGAAAATAATGTCAGCAAAAAAACTTGGGAAATAGCAATAATAGAAAGAAAAAACACATATAAGACAAAAAACTGTCCACCAACATGCACATTTCAGAAACAATGAAAAATACATTTAAATTAGCCCTGAAGTATTCACAGGACACTAAACCATAATTGTTCAGTACATTGTTTGCAGTGAGGAAAAGTGGAGAGAAATAGAGGAGAAACCCCATTTGGTGGTAAGGGAATGTGTAGCTGTGAGTAAACTGTGCTGACTTTCTTCTAGATAGATCAGGCTTCATGTTCCTGGACAGTTTTGGGACAGATTAAATAGGTGAGGCTGTGTACTGCAGGGACTGTTGTCTCTTGTGTGGGGAAGATACCATGGACACTTAACACCACACAGAAGGAGAAAGATATCTTCAGATATTGATATAATCATGTGTTCCCTATCTCCAGATATGTTGATTCCCTAAGCCATGAGTTCAAACGTGACTGGTAACATGTTTTGTAGCAACGCCATGATCTGTGGTGTGTCAGCTAGGAGACACACTCACCCATGAGAATTCTGCTGTTACCAGTCCCAGCGATGATATGAAAGTAAGTCCCAGGGTTTTTAGCTGCTATTAAAGCCTCTTTGCTAAAAGTTATAAAACACCCCTGATATTTTCACATCTCATGGAGGCATAGTGCTTGAGATGCCAGAACTGTGGTACATAGTTTTGCCTCTCCTGGAGGAATGTTGTTACCACCAGCAGTGGCAGTATGTTATTTACAAAGTCCTGCTTATTTGTGAGCTCCTGCATTATTCACAGATCCATGGCAGCCCTAGTTCAGTGGCAGTGAGTCGCAGAGGACACACATTTTGTGTTTCATAGTGAAAGTATGGACAACCTGGAGCTGGGCAGCTTCTGTGGTGCATCAGCTGAACTGCTCTGAAGGAGGGAGATTATACACAACAGGGTAAGACTTCACAGTTCATCAGTTTAATAATAAAGCTGATGGATTTTAAAGGCTTGAGGACTAATTGTCTTAAGTTTTGATTCCAAGAGAAATCATGTGAGGCCCTAGGTGCTTAGCAACTGGGAATTGAAGTGCCACAGCTGGAGGATGAAAGGCACTGAAGTAGGACAGCTCACGGATGGCTTCAGATTTGTTCTAGAAGTTTGGAAGGGATAACTTTGTTTGCACAGACTGCTTGCCAGATCAGGTATTTACTGTTCTCCTAAGCACTGGTACTGGATGAGGAATAACTCAGAGAAGCAGTACAAAGTGTCATCAGTGTGAATCATGTGTTGGGTGCTCCAGCTAACTGGGCAGAAATGTAATTTCCTCCCTGATACTGATCAGCTTTCTTTTCTCATGTGCTGTAGTGGCCCAATATTAATAACACAGCATCAGAGCTTTACAGGACAGGAAAAAGATTGAGTAACCTTAACAAATGGGTACACAACGCACCAGAAATCATAACAGAATTTGGGTATAGTTTCAATGCTCAATTATAAAATAAAGCTAAGACTTTGTGTCAGCTGATCAATTGATATAGATTATATATATAATGTGACTTAATATATGTTATATAATCTTTAATATTATTATGTATTTATTATAATCATATCAGCTTCATTTAGCCTTTTCACTGTTACCACTTCTAGAACCATAGGGATAACTGTATCTTAAGAAAACAAGTAAACTTCTCCATGTTTGACAAATTGAGATGTCTGTTGAAATAAGAGTCCTTTTCAAATCAATCACATCTCTACACATGAGGTGGTAGCTGATAACATGCTTACAAAAAGCCTTTTTAATTTGTCTGGCAGATCTAGCCCCAACTTGTTAAAATATAAGAAAGCAAATGGGCTGCAAAGAAAACCACTCAAAAAATTTTCTAGCAGGGACTTTGGTTACTACCCAGTGTGAGTTAAAATTAGGTAATAGGAAAAACAAAGAAACAACAGGTTTTAATAACGTTAGGCTTAAGTTAGTATTAGTCCACTTCTTACTGGAATCACAAAACCTTAGCACAGGTTACTTGGATAAGTTGAGCTACATGGGAACATAGATTTCAGAACATTGTTTAAGTCACATTGTTTAAGTCACATTGTTCCATGATCTCTCTCTAAAAAATTATAACTCTCAAAGTCTTCAACAGGCTGACAAAGGTAAGGTACTTTTTAAAGGATCAGAACTCAAACAGACTAACAAAACTGATTTAAAGACTGACCTGCTTAAATATGGATGTTAATTCTTGAGTATAGGTAGATTGCATTTAGCATTCATGCAAAGCATACCCTTCCTTACCACCTCCAGATCTTTTGTAATTACATAAACACTGCTGACTTAAATCATGAATATCCAAGAGTGAGAGGCTTGGCAGGAAACACAGACCTCACGGCAAGCTATGAGAATCTTCTTGTGCATGCACAGCTTTTCAGGGATTTGTCCAGTGTACGCATTAATGCACTGTATAATTTTGGTCATGCTTGCTTGCTCCCACACACCTCCTCCCCTAAATGAAGACAGTGTGCTTCTACTGCTGCATCTTTCAGAGACTGCAGGATCTGCAGGCAGAGCTGAGCCACACTCTCTTTGCAGATGACTCTCTTCACCTGGACACCACTACTTCTGTGCTGGAAGTTCCCACCTGGGAGCAGAGCTGGAAAAAACGCTCCTCAGACTCACCTAGGCAAAGGCACCTGTGTGCAGCTGGTTTGAAACTGGACTGTGCTAATCTTGGAGAATTTACACCCAAAGAGATTGAGCAGTGCTCACTTATTTGACCGCACCTGGTGATGAGCTGGATGGGACCCTTGTGCCAGTGGGTGGTTACACGTGGGCAGCCGCAGTAGCATCTTCAGGTGACAAAGCTGGGGCCAGAAGAGTGACACTGCCAGTGCTCTCAACCTAGGGGTGGTGACATTGTGTCTGTGCACTCACCTACCATGTAAAAGTACATGCTTAAATCAATTTTGGTTTGCTCCTCTCCAGTGTTCTGAGCCTTCCTATCAGCTATTCCTTTAAACAGCTGTAAGTTCAGAAAACAGCTGGCAAAAGGCTTGTACCACATTCACCGGATTTACCACTTTGGAACTGTTTCCTTTAAAGTAAAGCAGCAGCTATTATGTTGCCTTTATTTAAGGCAGCAAAATCGAGCCCTTGGGTAAATATGGGAGTTTGAGTACTTTTAGTAACAGGCAGCAATACCTGGTGGTTTGCTGAATTAGCATTATTGCATGAATGTATATATATGATCAGGTCACCTGAGTGACATGGACACAACACTATGGAGGTAAGTAACTTTAGCCATGTACTTTGGGCTTTTAGCAGAACAGCTCAGATAATACCAGCAGAGTATTCCACAAATTCTTCTTCCATGTGGCCTTCTTTTCTATCCCAAAACAGCCCCTTTGGGCAATACTGGATAAACTTTTAAGTACTCTGGAGTGATTAATCCCACCAAATGTTGGCTGTCTGGCACTTAAACCCAGCAAAGATTTTAGCCAGCAGTTGCCATTTTGATAGAGAACAAAATGTAGTTATCAACCATCTACTTAGGTATAAGAAGAAATAACAAAACCATTATTCACTTTATTCACGCAGAAGAATATTTAGAAACTCCCCCAGAGCCATTTCATGGCTTCTTTGTACCCCTTTTTCCTGTCTTTTAAGACTGGAATAGATTTGCTGTCCTGGATAAAAACCTCTGCCCCATGTCTTCCTACTATACAAGTTTAGTACTTGTATAATACAAACCTTGTCTTTGTGCAGTCCTGACACCTATATAGAGGATATCTTTCCTAATGGATATCTTTATCTAATGTAGTTGTCTGTACAATATTATACTGCAGGATGATAATAAAAGGGATCAGATGGCCTCAAGCTTCATTGGTGACTATCTGACAAGGGAAAATTTTGGAATTAAAAAAACTCCACAGGTTAGCTTCACACTCAGGATTTCTACACATGAGAGGCTTTCCATTGAAATGAAATGCTTCTCTTTAACTGCTTCACATTATCTGCTCTGGAATAAGTAAAGATAAAGAAGCACTGGGCTTTTATCACTATTTTGTTGTAGTGGTGATTTCTTTAAAAGTCCTCCCTCAGTGCTGTGAGATAGAATTTCATGTTCCTTGGGACTGATGGGGACAGGACATTTTGGAATTATGTCACTGGAATTAGAAGCATATTTTGTTATTAGTTACTGTAAATCTAAATTTTCTCTATCCTTTGTCATGAGCATAAAAGTATCATGATTTGTCTTTTGCCACAAGAGCTCATTGCTCTCTGACTGTGGATTTGTGTCTCAGGACAAAAACCTGATTGATGTGGATAGATACAGGACATGATTCTCACAGGTACCCTGTTCCTGAGCAGCAGCATCTTCCAGTTTATGTGCACTGGAGCTTGCCAAATCAAAGGTCTGTGGGGGATCTCAAAGTTCTTTTGAGTTATCCCACTACCCCCAGGTTCAGCTGTCCTATTTCAGTCTTGACTCAAGCCTTCTAGAGACCTGCACTAGGAAGAACACCCCAGCAGCAGAGTAAGAAAGCGAAAAGTAAGAACTGGCACTCATCTCTGAGAAACTTCATACTGGGTATGGCTCTTCCCAAGACCAGGGAATGCAAGAACTTCTGTGGTAGATTAAGTCAAAGATCTGGCTAACTCAGCACTATGTATATAACATGTTGAAATTGGGCACATATGTTGAAAAAGGCCTTATAAGGAATTTCTCCTCCAATGGTATGGAGACTACCTTTTTTAATTACATCAATAGGTCTATTTTTTATTGACTTTGTCATTCCTTTTTAAAACTGTTTAACTTTTTTCACCTGCAGAATATCCTTTGCAATTAAGGTTCATCATTCAAATCTGAATGGAAAAAAAAAAACAAACAACCTTTCATTTTCTTTATTAGAACTTAGAGCTCAGAAGGCCTTTGAGTATTGAATTGGGGAAAATAGTGAAAGACTATTCCCTGCTCACCTTTCACAAACCATTTGGAAGCTGAAAGTTCCCACAGAATTTAGTCTGCCATCATATGGGAGTCACTCTATGCATTTATTGTTCTGACAGCTTTCTCCTTCCTTCCTGTGCTCTTTGTGAAAGTGAGTGATCAGAATTATGTGCTGTAGCCAAGATGGGAATGCATGATAGATTTTTACAACTATATGACCTTTCTTACTGTTATTTTCCTCTGCTCCCTTTCTGACAATGCTTAAGATGCAATTCAGCCTTTTTGAACATGAAAAATTGCTCCAAATCCTCTTTCCTGAATGGAAATAGCTAATTTATGTCCCATCACTACTGTTCATATAATCAGTGTTACACTGAAGCAGTGTACCAGTTCACATTGTCTGTATTCACACTGTTTCATGCGCTGTTTTGTCACTAATTAATATACAAGAAGAATCCTTATTGCATGTCTTCACAGTCAGCCTTACTCTGAACTCACTGCTCTTCAGACATTGCAACCTCACTCTCTACCCTTTTGCTACATAACTTTTAAACATCTGGTACAGCACCAGCCCTAGCGTAGATTTCCTTGGTAGTATCTTGTAATCAATGCCTGTTGTAAAACCTGGCCATGTCTTCCTGGTTTTTATTCCCACTTTTTAACTGATGTGTGTGTGTAAGAAAGTTCGTTAGGACACCTCCTTTCTTCTCAGGAGGCTTAGCTTCTTTGAGAAGCTTGCTGAAAACTTTGGCTATCAAAGTATATTATATCAAATAAATCACTCTTTTTTTACATGCTCACTGACTTTTAAAAAGACCTTAATATACTGGTATCTCAAAAATTCCATTTATAATAAGCACCTCAATCTTTCCCCAGTGTGTCATTCTTTGGCTTTATTTCTGTCAAATGTCTTCATCATCTTAGTTCCTACTGCTTTACCTTGTACAGGCAGAGGAGGGAATTCTGCAGCAGAATTGGGATGACCAGTGATGGCTGAATGGCTTCAGACTGTCAAAAGCTATTCTTCTAGAAGTAAGGACATGGGAAACTCAGAGTGTTCAAAAGTTTGGCCACATGAAGGAAACCTTTCTTTGGACACAAAACCCCCAACCCTGTGTCACCACTACTGAAGAATCTAGAGCAGGACTGTAGGTTTTCTCCTTAAGAATTTTAATCTAGTGCCCTGCCACTCAGGGTTGCTCAACAAAGGTTTGAAGACTTTCAGGACAGGCTGAACAGCCCATAGGATGCTCTCCTGAGCAGCAGTTGCCAGCAGCACACAATCTGAGATGCCTGGCACAGCTGGCGCAAAGAGGGAAGAGGAATTTTAAAAACTGCTTGAAAGTTTTAAGTTGCAAATTTCAAAAGTTTTTTTTTTTTTTTTTTTTTTTTTTTTTTTTGCTTGCTCTGTGTATTCATGTGAGTATTAAAATGGGATAGTGCAAACCAGCCCACCAGGTGCAAGGGGCTCTGTGTGATGGATCAGAGGGATCATTCTGCAGCCTGTGTGGGGATCAGAGGGATCATTCTGCAGCTTTCAGGAATGTTGATCATTGTTTACCTGCAGCACAGAGTGGATGATCTATGTAAGAGTTTCCACTGACCAGAAAGGCCCAGAAAGGTTTTCTGGCATTGTCCAGATTTTTTCCCTCACTAAGATTTTACTCTTCTAATTCGAACTGCACATTCAGTATGAATGCTTCACCTTTCAGATTTATTTATTTTCATTTTTTTATGTTGTGAATTTTAGAAACAGCTGATGAGAAGATGCTTAATCAGTAAACGATGTAGCTTCACTAAGTAGATAAAATAAGATTCTGTTGTCCTTGATGTGCATCAAAAAATATCACCAAAAGTACATACACACATTTTTGAGAATATTTTGTACTATGAAAAGAGGAAAGTTGAGTGATTTGGTTAGGGTCTTGGTGAGCAGTTTTTCTTATTGGGGATCTCCATGTATTGAAGGTCTGTATCTGATTCATGGCATCTTTGGGAGCAGTTTGGTCTCTGTCACACTGAGGCAAAAAGATGGCAAAGCTTTGAGTGGCTATTTTCACAGTAATAATAATAACCTATTGATAATGCCCCTGTGCTATCACACTCTCCCCATAGCCACTAATTGCCCTCCTTGTTGTGGCCAGACTGTGCTCTGTTATCTTGCAGGTGTTTTCTGGCAGCTGCCAGCTCAGATTGAAACCCTCTTTCTTTCTTTAAGCACTGGTATACGTTTCTTTCTTTGCTGTTATGCCTTTGACTTTCACTTGTCCTTCACCTTCTCTAGTCTGAGAAAAATTCCATGTTTCAGAGGGTTGCAGACTCCCAGGAGATCCCTGAACTTTATTTCACCTTTTACTGTTCAGTTCACATAAAACTGTGAAATGGTTAAGCCTGATGCTTCGAAGGTATGTTACAGGTGCTGAATTGGCAAAAGTAAACAGGGTGGTTCATGGGTTTCAGGTTTGTTTTCTCTGTTGTTTTTTGTTTTTATGGGTTTTTTGGGTGGTTTTTTTGTTGTTGTTGGGGGGGTTTTTTTGTTTGTTTTTGGCTTTTGTTTGGTTTTGTTCATCCCCATCAATGACCTATGGTGCTGTTCAAAATCTTGGGCAATTTTGGAGGTATGACTTTGTCCAAATTCTCTCCAAAGGTTTCTTACCAGATAGTCTTCTCTGACCCCTAAAACTGATGAGGTTCATGCTGGGTCACTGGCATGGGAATGGAGAAAAGGGGAGCCCACCCTGCTGTGAGAAACTTCACAGCAGCACTTGCTTTTTGGCCCCCCCCCCCCCCCCCCCGCCATTGCTATCACTGAACTAATGGATGAAAAATAAAGAAAATTAATAATGTTAAATTCTAAATCAGAATTAACAGGATGATGCAAAAAGCCAGCACTAATTTTTGGCATTAATACCTTCCTCATCAAATCATACATTAGATAATCATACATGGGTTGTTCTTGGTAACCTTAAATTTTAGTTAAGAAACCCAAAAATCAATTTAATATTATGAGGACCAGAATAAGTGGTATGGGGAACTGAGGTCAATGTTGAAAAGGAGAAGCCAGCTGAGTGGCAAATACACATGTGATGGGATAGGCATTTGGGGCTTTTTTGGGCAGGGAAATAAGGCCAAGTTGGGGGCTTGCTTGACTGTGGTCAAGAAGCATTTTAAGACTTGGAGGGAAGCAGTAGCATGAGGATGGCAAGGAGCCGGGGAGAAACAAAACTCCCAGCTGCGCTGTTGGTGACCTGAATGCTCGGCAGCAGAGATGCGGGGCTGAGTGCCCAGGTTGGTGTGAGCGCAAAGAATGTCACCGTTCTGGGAGACAGAGAATTCCTGTTTGGGCTCTTGGAAGGCATCACAGTCTCCTTCATCTCCTAAACTCTCTCCATGTCACTGCCAGAGTAGATTGTCAGGAAACTCTGTAGCCTGGTCAGGTGCTAAGAACTGCTGATCTTGTCTGTGTTGTTTTCAAAGGTCTTCGAATCACCCTGTAAATCTCATTAAATGTTCAGCTTCAAAACTGCTTTCTGTTTTCTACTCCATGATTTCCAGTAAGTCAAGGGACTCAAGTCTGGAAGATGTGTCATCAGAAGAGATAAGGTAGGTAAAACACCCTTATGGGCTAGCAAGGCAAAGAGTTGAGGACTTAGGAATGCACAAAGGGAAAAGAGATGAGCATAAACAGACAGACCATCTAAGTGCCAGTGTGTTAGAGTGGGATAAACAGAGCAGCCAGAAAGCAAGGAGCATCACATCACTCTGGTCAGTCTTTTCTCTCTGTGCATGTGCATCACTGCATCACTGCCCAGTGCGTATCAAGCTCTCTAAAATAAGTGCTATGTGAACCCATTCAAATAACTAGAAATAAACACAGCCTGGTTAACTATATTGTAAACTCAGAGTTAATTCATCCTGATGCATGTGCCTGTTTGTTTTTACATTATTGAAGTGAAAGAAAATCCAGTATTAAGAAAAGGATTTAGGGAGTGACAAATGATATCTAAAAGTCAGTAACAGTGGCTGAAGAGCCAAGAGGCCATCCCTTTGCTGCTGTGGACTGGCATAGCTCCACTGCTACTAATGCTGTTAGCTAAGCACAACAAAAGAAAAAGGATATTTAAAGCCTCAGGATAAAGTAAGAGCTGTGGTTTATTCATGCTGGTAACTTCCCTGCTAACACAGTTGATATGTGTTTGCTTAGTCCACTAGGATGCACTTACTACCTTAAAATGTATGCTTAATATGCAGAATAACAATACCTGCAACTTTGGAAGGAGTAGTAAGAGTCCACTGGTCTGCAGGATTAAGAGGCTGAATGTTCCAGCCAACACACAACAGCAATTGCTCATGTTGTTCTAGGAAGTTTGCATCATTGCAAGTCCCTTTTCCACTGGATCAGGTATCACTGGGAATTAGCAGACAAGAAAGGGTGCAGCAGCAGCAGTACATCACGCTAACCCATGGATTCTGAGTCATTGTCACTTAAGTGAAGTAGAACACTGGAGTTTGCAGTATTGATGACAAAAGCTTGAGGCATCCAGTGCCAATACAAACCATCCTGGTTTTTACTGACAGCTGCTTTTCATTATTTCCAGAGAAGCATTTCCAAGACACAAGATTTGTATCTTGCTGCTACATGCCTTCTACACACAGTGCTTAAGAGATAATCCCCAATGCACTGTAGTATATGAAGCAATAAATGGCTGCTGAGATTAATAGACTGAGCAAAGCTGAAGCATTTAATCAATCTGCAAAAAGTACTCATTGCCAGAATACTGCAGGCAAGACATTTTGTTCTTCATGTACAACAAACCTTAAGAGGGAGCAGCAAAATTTCTACTCACCAGTGAGCACTTGAACTGCTGAACTGCCCTCTTTCTTAACAGGACACCTCAGTATGGGGTGGAGATGAAGAGACCAGCTACAGTCATAATCAAGCAGGGAACATGTACAGATTTAGGGCTGCCTGAGGAAATGTGCTGTGGCCAACGTTTTCCATGCTTTACATTGAACATATATTGTCCTATTTCTTTGTGCCATGGTACCCCCATTTAAAACAGAAGAATAAGAACAATATTAGAGCCTCTTCCTGGTATGAGAAAGAGTAGAATCCAAGGAGACTTTGGATTTTATTGATCCAGCCCAACTTGGATACAATTTATAGCAGCTGCCAGACTGCTGCAATTTACATCAGTGCTTTAAAGTCCTTAACTGTGTGTCAGCAGGGATTACTGGAATGTGGTTTCCTCTGACAGACCTTGATGGACAGCTCACAGCATCTAGGTGGTAAGGAGCTCCTGTCCAACAGGGATCTCTTGTATGAACACAGAACCTGTGTATGCCTTACCAGCACAAAGGTCAGTGCTCAGGCTTTCTGACTTCAAAAGCTGTCCACTAGTCTCCAGTTTCCCATGCAAACACATCCAGCTGCCTCAGAGGCACTTTCTCTTGCCTCACAGGGCATCACACTCCTCTTCCTGGCCTCAGGCACCAAAACAATCCATAGACTTCAGCAAGTCCCTCTCAAAAGGAATTCATATTTCATGATGCAAGAAAAAATATGCAAGCCCTGATGGGGCAGAAAGAAGATGGAAATGCCGTCTTCACTCACATCTTCATCTGTACCCTTGCAGATGAAGGTTTATTTGTACTTCCCAATATCTGATCAAATGGGGAGCCAGAATTTTCACTGCAAACCCAGTTACTCTTTATTTAAACCTGAAAAAATGAGAAATGCTGGTGCAGGGCTTGGATGCTCTGAGAAGTGCTGGTGCTGCGTGCTGTCTCACACTGGACTCTTAACTAATTTCTGTTTGCATATTTTCCTAGATATCATATTAGATTGGATGTTTGGAAAAATTTTTTCACTGAAAGAGTAATTGAGCATTGGAACAGGCTGCCCAGAGAAGTGGTACAGTCGCCATCCCTGGACAAGTTAAAAAATATGGAGATATGGCACTTAGGGATAGAATTTAGTGGTGGATTTGACCGTGCTGTGTTGATGGTTGGATTCAAGACCTAAAGGTCTTTTCCAACCTTCAGGATTATATGATTCCAGTGTATTGTGGCCAATTGTCCCAGTTTTATGTGTCCACTATCACAGACTCTTGCAGCCCTTCTTCATAATTTTCAGGTCAGTGCAAAACATTTCCAGAAAAATCATACATGTTAAAGGGAAAATATCATCAGTGGTCACTTGAAAATCTCTACGTGACCAGCTGACACTTGCTAAGGTTGTGTGAAAATGCAGATGAGGAAGCATCCCTGCTTTAAGCTCAGGTGTTTCACAAAGCAGATCGATAGATTTTACTGGATCTGAGTCAGGTTTCTAATATTAATCTTTTCAACTTCACAGAGAGGAGAAAACTAGAAAAGCACAATAAAGAAGGTGGTGGCTGTTCATTTGTAAGGACTTTGAAAACAAGCAAACAGACAATAAGCAAAACCAGATTTACCTTTCCATAAATCCAAGGTAATCTGCTTTCCTCTAGTATCTTTATAATGAATTCTCATTAGTTTAGAGATGGGGCTGTGGCATTTAAGTGGCTAATGATACATGCCCTCATTTATCTTCACTCATCTGACAGATGCCCACAGTGTCCTTAGGATGTTATTATTTTTTAACTGAATATGACTGCAATATTTATTAACTGTCAGTCTTTCATATAATGTTGTAAAGTCAATTAAGGAATTATTTATTAGAACAATACACTGACTAATG
The DNA here is from genome assembly GCF_017590135.1 of Pyrgilauda ruficollis. NCBI lineage: Eukaryota > Metazoa > Chordata > Aves > Passeriformes > Passeridae > Pyrgilauda > Pyrgilauda ruficollis. The sequence continues at coordinate 8,152,067 of NW_024524378.1, forward strand.
TAAACGAAACATTTTTAGAAAATTGACTTAGTTAAATGCGAGGAGAGACTTTCTTAAGGCTTTAATCTGCATTTCACTTAGGCTTTATTCTGAGGAGACCCTCCAGATTTTATTCACATCAGCACAAACGTGGAGAAGCACAGTGCCAAGTAGTTTATGTATCTGTAGAACACATTCTCTAAAAACAATTCCAGAGCAGGAGGCAATCTAGGTATACTTATCTTTCATGAATGTAGGAAAGATGGAATTATTTCTGAGTTTTATCTCTTTTGCATAAGAAACACGTGAAAGTCTTTGGGAGTTTTCCAGAGCTAATTAATTTAATCAGTCCTTATCACTCCCAGTTCTGAGCTTTTTAAGGAACTGGTTTGAGCACTTGTCTCTGCTAACTTGAAATGGCCTGAGTTTACAGTATTATCCTTTCTAGTTCTGAAAAATATTTTAGGACTATAGCCACAATTTAGACATGTATCTTACAGGCTTTCTGAAAGCTCTGTCATCAAAATTTATGTATGTTCCTGTGAGAACTTAAGGGATGGAAAATGTCATGCTACTGTAAAGAAACAGATTTTGACAGTGACAATCCATAACTAATTTGAAGGAATCTTACCAATTAGTTTGAACTCAAGGTTGTCCTTCCTTAAAATTATTTCGCTATGAAAAGAAATGTGTTTTTCTTCTTGAAATCACATTTAACCTTTATTCTTTTTTAGAAAAGAACATCAACTACTTTTTCTCAGAAAAGCATAAAAAGCTGTAACACAGTAACCATTTAAATGCATTATATTTGAAGTGCTGTTACAACAAGAAAAGCTGTCCATGTGGAGAAAACAAATTATCAAATGTGAATCCATTCCAATTTTTTTTCTATTGTCAAAAAAAGCTATTTAGATAAGACTGTATCCCTATTTTAGAGTACTGTTGACTTCACTGATTACATTGCAGATAGTAATGAAAAAAACTCCAAAGTAAACCCCATCATGTACTTTTGGCATGGGATCCATGAAAAGTGTAGAAGGGGGAAACTATTCCTCCTATTGACTTCACTGGGGAGGAGAATAATGTTTGTAAAAAGATAGATACCAGTGTCAGAACTGAGATCACTCAGTCATTTTCCATGCATTTGAAGGACAGGATGGCCTTCTGACAAAGATATTTTCTGTTTTTTTTAAACTTTCCTTAAATACATAGAGCAAGAAAAGTGGATTTGATACTGCCATATGCAGAAATTGACAACACAGTAAAATAAATGTGAAGCTCACTACAGCCAGAATAATGACATTATATTCTGACTACATATTAGCATTTTTATGCCTACTTTGCAAAAGATGTAAAATAGCAGGTGCAGGGTGACTCAGGCACCAGAGCTATTTCCCAATTAGCTGCCTTTATTATTTTCATGAGCCAAGTGCATGTCTCATTCCGTGCTACTGTAGGCCATTTTCAACAGGGGGTTTGCTCTGACACACTCTAATGGCAACTTTTAAACAATCAAAACACACATTTTTCAGTTCTTTTTAGATACATACATATGACTATCTAATTGCTCCATGAAGAGCTTTTTGTAATCTAAATTTTCCCCAGACTGAGGGCCTTTCTTCTTGACCTCCTATTTTCTGCTAATAATTTCCTTCTTTCATTTGTGCTGTCAGTTTGATAGTATTTATAAAGCCTGCTTGTTTCTCTCTTGAGTATTCACTATGCTAGACAGTACAAAATTTGCCTTATCCTCGGTGTAATACAAATTTATTTTACAGGTGGTCGTGCTTTAACTTCAGCTGGCAACTCAGCCCCACAGAGCTGCTCACTCAGTCACCTACCAGCACCATGGGGTGGAGAATCAGGAGGGTAAAAGTGAGAAAAGTCATTGGTTGAGATAAAGACAATTTAATAGGCAAAGCAAAAGCCATATGCACAACCAAAACACAATAAGGAATTAATTCACCACTTCCCATGGGCAAGCAGGTGTTCAGCCATGCCGAGGGAAGCTGGGCTCCATCACATGTAAGAGTGACTCAGGAAGACAAAAGCCATAACCCCAAAAGTCCCCACTTTTCTTCTTCCCCCACTTCTATGTGCTGAGCATGATGCCATACGGTGTGGGATGTCCCTTTGGTCACTTGGGGTCAGCTGACCTGGCTGTGTCCCCTCCAGACTGCTTGTCCAAACCCAGCCTGCTCACAGGTGGAGTGGTGTGAGGAAGAGAAAAAGCCTGGACACTGTGCTTAGCAACAGCTAAAACATCCCTGTGTTATCAGCACCAATTCCAACACAGATGCAAAGTATAGCCCATACTAGTTACTGTGAAGAAAATTAACTTTATCCCAGCCAAAACAAGCACTGAGGCCTAAAATACTATTTGTTGCCCTGGACCATATTTTTTTTGTTCTTTTTATCGGCGCACTGACTTTTACACTCTGTGGATTGGAAGTGCCCATAATTCCAGGTGTGGCTGCTACCTGAGCCACGCATAATCATTTAAACTCAAGATTTGCATATAATCCTCCTCTTTGATATACAACCATTAATACCTTTGAACTTTGGTATATATATATATCCACTACTTATGGTAGTGGAGCTGCACTGCAAATTTTATTTGGTTTATTACTGTTCAAGGGGAGCCTATTGGCAAAGGAATAGGCTGCACAGGCTGCTCCAGCTGCACAAGGAACTGTGCTCACAGGCTCTTGTCCTGCTGGGGGACTTCAACAATTGCAACGTCTGGGAAAGAAGGACAGTGAACTGTAGGAAATCCAGCAGACTCCTGGAATGCAGGGAGGATGACTTCCTAAGCCCGGTAATAGACAACCCTACCAGAGGGGATACGATACTGGATCTGATGGTCACCAACACAAGCAAACCACTCGGGGGCATCAAGATTGAAGCCAGCCTGTGCTGCAATGATCACAAACCAGTGAAGTTTGCAGTCCTGAGGGATATGGGTCAGGCAGAGTCAGGACCCTGAACTTCCAGGAAGCAGAATTCCACCTCTTCAAGGAGTTAGTCAATATGTTCCCCTGGGAAACTGCCCTCAGAGAAAACAGAGTAGATCAGAGCTGGCAGCTCCATAAAAATGCTTTCCCATAGGGCACAAGAGCCAGTAATCCCCAGGTGTAAGAAATCATGGAAGGAAGGCAAGAGACCAGCATGGCTGAGTTGGGATTTGCTGGTCAGGCTAAAGGGCAAGAAGGAAATGCACAGAGAGGGGAGGCAGGCACAAATATCCTGGAAAGAATAAAGGGATGTTGCTCAGTTGTGTAGGGGTGGGGTCAGGAAGGCCCAGGTGCAGCTGGAGCTGAACTTGGCAGGAGATGCACAAAGTAGAACTTCTAACAGGCATGTCAGCCAGAAAAGGAAGATCAGGGAAAGTGTACACATACACACAGGTAAACAATGCTGGTAAACTGGTAACAGTGAATGAAGAGAAGACAACTTCTTTCTTCTGTCTTCACTGGCAACTTCTCTTCCCTCTTACCCTCCCTGGAGGGTACTGCAAGGGACGATCAGGTTTGGAAGCACCTGAGGAACTTGAAGATACATGGGTCTGTGAGACTTGACGAGAGGCATCCCAGGGTTTTGAGGGAATTGCCTCATGTACTTGCCAAGCCACTCTCCATGATGTTTGAAAAGTCATGGCAGTGAAGTGAAGTCCCAGGTGACTGGAAAAGGGGGAACATTGTACCTTGAGAACGCTGGGAATTAGCAACCTATCATCCTCACCTCTGGACCTGGGAAGATCACAGAACAGATCCTCCCAGAAGCTATATTAAGGCACATGGAAGACAGGTCCCTTCCAACCCAAACTATTCTATGAAAAATGTCACAATATGGAAGATCAGGTCCCTTGGCCTGCATATATGCAATATATGCACTTTTTCTAACTACTCTGTCTCTGGTACTTCCTGCAAACCTTGCACTGAGATCCAGGCCTTGCCAAAACTGGAGAGCAGCAGCTACTTCTTCACTTACCCCATCTACATCTGCAAACTCTGCAGAGAACAAACCAGGCATTTCTGAATAAAGTATTTCCAATGAGCATGAGTGGAAATTACGTTAAAAGTGTCCCAACATTTGCACATCACATTAGAAAGGATATAATTCATTGACCAATTAAAAGTATTTTACCAGGCTGTTAAAAAGAAAACCATGTTTTACACACTGCAGAGAGATTTCTTCCCCCAAAGGACTGCAGTATGGGCACTGATACAGGAAAATTGTCACGAACATCTTTTTTACACTGCAACCACTAAGGCTGCTACTCTGGGTAATTGGTTTTTTGTTATAAGGCATTCTAGCTACCTGCATATCTTCAAACCATGGAAACACAGAGTGACATAAGATCTTTCACTGCTGGCTCATTGGGAGATCAATCTGTTCCCCTCGGCCACTGAGCACTGTTCCTGTAAGAGCCCTTACCTCTGTGTCACTGCAGCTCTTTCCACAGAACCCTTTCTGGAAGTCCATTTAGAAACCACTGTTTGCAGGGCAGGTATGCTTACCTATCTCAACAGGCCTCCATTGCTTCTGGCTCTCCTCAGGACCTCAGGAGACAGATGTTTCAGAGCCGATTCCCCAAACTGTCTTTATTAATTTTATTATTGTGTGCTAAGGTCCAAGGATCTTTTACAGCCTGGCCAGAGATTTCTGTAGCATGCAGAGGCTCAGCTCAGTGCCCTCTGTAACACAGAGGCACAGGGAACAGAAACACATGACAAATTATTGGTATTTGTTACTGGTATTGTGTTTATGAGGCTGCTGCCAGTCCCTTTACAGTCTGCTACTGGTGCAAACCAAGCCTGCTGCTACTATCTTTGTCAGTCCAGAGAAGGTGCAGCACCACCAGTCAGTTTTTCTAACCCACTGGGGCAAAGGATGGGTATTAAATCTGTCTCTGCCCAGGGATGGATGGTGATATTTTACAGCCTGCCACAGAAGACGTTGTGGCCCTTTAGGTGGTGGTGTTAAAGATTTCCCCCTACACTGAGTAGGGGGAGAGCTGCAGCTACAAATAGCAGCTGAGGCAAACAGGTCCAATTGAAGAGCAATTCAGTGAGGAATAAAACTCCAAGACTTACTGAGTTTCCATTTTGGTAAAAGAAAAAAGTACAACTTCCAAATATATCAGATCTACTTACATTATTTCATTATTAGTAATTAGGATACTCTGGCAAAGCAGACCAAGCCTTTATTAGCTGAAGCAGCAGTTCAGCAGCGGCTGGAGTTTTATTGCTCATTGATTAAGCAATAGATACAAGCTGAACCAGTAGCCTCATGTGAAGGGTTTTAGAGCTGAATGCCTGGCAGATTTGTGTGAAGACTTATAGCCATGAGACAGATAGATCTATATATATTGCCCAGGGCAAAGCTGCATGAATGACTCTGAAAGGAGAAGGTTGCTGCATCATGGCAAATAATTGTCAATTTATCTTAGCGTGAAATCTTTTTACACCTCACATAAAATAAGCCACTTTTGTGGGAGGGTTCGTTCAAGAATATTCCTTTTCAGTGCAATGATGGGGTTAAGTGCTGCCTTTTGTCTGGAAAAATGGACAGTCATTCAGTGAACTTTGGAAGAAAACCTTTCCTTTCTTTGTTAATCCCTGCTCTGACAGAAATATCGAGCAGGGACCTGAGGAAACATCTTGCCATGGATGCTGACATCCAGTCCTGCACCCACTGGCTGCACAGCCCCTAGAGAGAAGCTCTGAAAAAAACCAGTCCTGCTGTCCCTAAATATCATCCTTGCCCCACTGCCTAGAAATAACTTTTTTGTAGAGGAGCTGGAAGAAGAAAACCTTTGTTCCTGATCTGGTGCAGGCATACTTGTTTAAACCTCTGATGAAGATTAATTTTCAGTGATATGTCGGTTCTGGCATTGCTGTGGCTGAGGTGCAAACATTTTATTGCTGACACTGCTGTGAGAGAACTAATCTGCAAAATAGAGCATCCTAAGCCACAGCAGCTCTTTGCCTCTGGGAACGTGAGTCAGGGTGCTTAGATTGCACTGGTTTCTATTAATTGCCTGCTTAACTCCAAAGAGCCAGACACATCTATTTAATTTAAAATTACATTTTTACAAACTTAAAATAGAATAAAATATAGGTTATAACAAGAGTTACCTAAAAACTCATTGGACTTCATTTCTCTCTGTTGCACTGTGATGTGAGAATGAAATGATGGAACCACATATATAAAAGAACTCCTTCTGAACATTTCTTTAACCCAGCATTCAGACCTTGTATTTGACATGAATGTCATGGCCTTTGCTGAAAAAATCTTGCCCAAAAAGTTCAGGTTCTGTCTTGCACAAGCAAAAAATTAAATTATAATGAACACTTCATAAACTAGTATGCTTACACTGTGTCCTGCTTCTTTTTCCTAAAAATAAAACCAGGAAAGCAAATACCCATTTGAATGTAAAAGTGGGTTTGAGATAGCTACAGGAGAGATTTCCTGGGCAAACAGGGGCATTGTCTTCATTTGTGGTCGGGTAATTGTCCTGTCATAGAAACACCATAGTTGGGGTCAGCTATAGCAGAAAACAGTTATTGAAATCTGCTTTGTTTTTCTGAGAATATGTGATCTTGGTCAGTAACACTCAGGACTTTTATTTTGTGCTGCAGAAGCAGCCTGGATAGAAGCTGACTGGGGAGGTAGAAAGCAGATATTTTCTCCAGTTCTGGTTTGTTGGTTATTGCATGGCAATCAGCAGATCCCATTTTGCCTTATGATTTCAAAGTGAAATTCTCCTTGAGTCTAATCTGTGCTTGAGTGTAATGAATGACCTGTGCAAACACAGGCAGAAGAACTTCACGCCGCAAGAAAGAGCCTCCCATGAGCTGTTAAGAGATGCAGTTATTGAAATCAAACACTGGAAGCAATTTTTAAATGCCCAAAGATGGGTTATTCAAACTTGGAAAGCCCAGCTTCACTACAATGTGCCATAGTCACTGAGTGTTGCACTGTGGTATGAGAATACAGAATGTTTCCCTGCAGCAATCCCATCTCCTGGGCCAAACAGAGGCTCTCCAGTGCACTTGTTTTACAGTGATTTAGGGACTGAGCCTGAGAGCAGCACAAGCTGCTTTTAATTTTATTTCCTGAAGGCGCAGAATGAAGCAATATTAGAAGCAGACTTCACTGGCCTGTAGAAAACTCACAGTGTTGGATTTTTTTCCCCCGCTGCTTGCCAAAACCTCTGACATCAACTTTACCCCAACAGGGAGCCAGAGGAAGGAGAGGGAGGTGCAATGGCAGATGGCAACCCACAAGGAGGCGAGAACTGCATGCTGCACTTTGGCACTCCATGACAAGGACAACTTTACAGTAACCTACTTTGCTTAAAAATTGAATGAGGATTATTTGCCATCCGCCCCCGCCCCCCACCACCCCCCGCCACCATGTTCAGTCAGATCACTGCAAGACAAGCAGAAAAAAAAAAACGAATTAATTAATAGACTTAGCTCTGGGAAGCTGTATTTCTTATACTGGGAGGACATAAGCGAACTGATTTTAATATAGTTAAGCCAGATGTTGTGTAATTTCAGGCTTTGATATGGTTTCAATGTGTAGATGAGCTGGGGGACAAATTTGCCTACCCAGTAAAGGAGCAGTGAGTTTCTCTATTACCTGGCCTGAATGCCCCAGAAATCTTCCAAAATTCAACAGAGGTTTTGCTATGCTTTCTCCTTGTCTTTGCCTTCAAACAAAAGCATGTTTAATGGAGACAGACAACAGGTAAGGGAAAAGGAAATTTGACTTTCTTGGTGTTTTCTGAAAAATGGTTCTCCTGTCTATTTCTAGCCATTAAAATTAACTTGCTATCTAAATGGATCTTGTCTAAATTAATTGTGCTGTCTCTGTGCAGTGTTTCCCCAAGGAATGCACTGAAATACTGTTATGTCTTTGCCTGTTCTTGACTGATTGAGATATTAATTAATTATATGAATAAGCCTGGGAAAATAAAAGTAGGTTTTTCTCTTAATTCACGTGAGTACTGGGCCCAATGCCTCATACATGGTGTTTGGCAGTAGTCACTTTGCTGTATGACCTTGTTCCCTACACCACAGTGCCCTAGCTGGATGGAGCAGATGCGAAGAAGAAAGTGAGCTGTGCAGGGAGAGGAGATTCGTGTGTAGCAGTGGGCACCATGGCTGACTCCCAGCAAGGGCTGTACAGGAATAGTGCTCTGATGGACACAGGTGCCCTCTCAGGTCCCAGCCACAGGGTTGTCATGTAGCTAAAAATTTTTGTCATGCAGCAATCCCACTGTTCTGGGATTTATTCAGCTCAGTTTTGCATGAGTCAGTCAGGCTGGGTTTGGTGCACTAATGCTGCGTCCTCACTCTGTGCTCAGGGCTCACTCAATAGAGTCACAGAATCCTGTAGGTTGGAAAAGACCTCCAAGATCATCAAGTCCAGCCATTAACCCAGCACCATTGTGTTCACCACTAAACCACGCCCCTGAGAGAAACAGCTACACTTCTTTTGAACTCTTCCAGGCACTGGCAACTCCAGGGATTTCCTGAGCAGCCTGTTCCAGGGCTTGAAAACCCTTTTGGTGAAGTGTCACTGTCATATTTTCTGGAAAAATCCCTTCACCAGGATTTCTCTCCTGGGAAGCTGAGAAGCCTCAGAGAACAAGGAAAACAATATTATCTCATTTGCTTGTCCTGTGTTTTGCTGCTTTGGAATGTGGTTTGGACATTGTTTACCAGCAGGTGCATGTTTGATTGGTTTCATGTGAATTGTTTTGACTTAATGACCAGTCATGGTCAGGCTGTGTTGGGACTCTGGAAGGAGTCATGTGTTTTCATTATCATTCTTTGTTGCCTTCTGTCTGTATCCTTTCTCTATTCTTTAGTATAGTTTTAGTTTAAGTATTCTTTAATATAATATAGTATTATAAAATAATAAATTAGCCTTCTAAGAACATGGAGTCAGATTCATCAATTTCCTTCCTTTGACGGGGACCCCAGAAACTACCACAGTGTATCCTAGTATCCAGTCTAAATCTAAACCTCCTCTGGCACAACTTGAGGCCCCTCTCTTCTGCTCCATTGCTTGTTATTTGTGAGAGTTGGGTGATTATTGAGGGACAGCTTCCCTGCCCTGCCTGACATAGCTCTATTCCGAGCATGTTGGAGGCTGGCAGAAAGCCTTTGGACAAGCAGGGAGCCCAAGAACATGAGATGTTGCTTTTTTTGAAATTCCTGAAAAAAGAGAACACATTTTCTAATCTAGCAAATGGAAACATGAATGTTCTGCAGGATGAACATATTCTTTATTATTGAAGTGGACATGACAGCTTTGTTTTCTCCTTGGTTGTTGATTTTTGCTCATTTTATGAAGCTTCTCCAGGATTTTTATCTACAAGGAAAAGTTTCCTTACTGACACTTTTATTCTTCCTGTGGTGTGGAAAGCAAAACCCTGAATCCTGTAACTTAACTTGCCTCAAAGCTGAGGGAAGTTGAATGTACATTTTCTCTCCCACTAGCTTACTTAGAATGTTATATATCTGCATATAAAATAAAAAAATACTTAGTTGGAACAAGAAACAAGTACTTAGTGTTGTTTAAGAATGCTAAAATTGCAGACTTAAGAGTTGAAGCAGCTATTTCATGCTGCTCACCAATAAATGCTTTATAGTACTGTAATATGCCTGTCTCCAGTATGCCTATTTAAAAAAAAATTTAAACATTTGAAAAACAGAACTTACTTTGTAATTTAGCTTTGGCCTGTAACATTTTCATTTCAAAACTCAGAGTTGATTTAAAAACAACCATATTCCAGGAAGGTAGGTGTTAAAATTGCTTCTATAGTCTGTCCAAACCTTTCTGTTTGTATGCTCTGTGAACTTGTGTAATTCATATTCAGATGACCGTACTGAGAAAGGTTCAAATGTTTGCTTCCCAGAACACGAGGAATTCTTTCAGACATGGTTGTGATTTACCAAGTCCCTTGGTTTCCTGTCACAGAATTGGTGGAGCCCTGAGCTTGAGGGAGAGAAGTGGGATTGTCTGTGACACCTGAATGTCTCAGAAACACTCAGGCTCTGCTGTTGGCTCCTCTGAATTGAACGCAGAGCAGTTCAGTCACTTCGATGCTGTGTAACTATCTCCTTGCTTTGCACAGTCATTTTGCTTGAAATGATGAATAATGCCTGGGTAGTGTAAATTCCCTGGGGGCCACAACAGATGCTAGAAATTCTGCCAGTGGTGTTGAGGCATTTGGAAAATTATTTTCTTTCCATGCTTTACACTATAAGAACTTCAACACTTGATTGCAAAGGAGTTTGCCTTGAGGGACGGAAAATTTCAGAAGACACGCAGATAGAAGTTTTATAAGTTTTAATAAAGAAGTTCTAATAAAGACTGAAGAGATTGATGAACAGGAAGGACATTCTCCTGTCTGTAGTCTACACAAGATAAAAACAGATTCACATCAGCATTAGCATTCAATATCAATTTTTCATATGTCCTCTACTGACTGTGTCAGGGAGATCCTTCTTTTGAACTAGACACCCCACACCCCATAAGCAGTACTTATTTTTGTGAAGAGCAAAACCATATTCAAGCCCTGATGACCCTGAAGCTTTGCTTAGGAGTGCTGTAATTAGAGCTTGTGTCTCTTTACCTTGAGCTTCAAATCTGCTTAGCAAACCTGGAGGCTTGGCTCTAAACCCAGCATTCATGCTAAGATGCTGTGCTAGCGACACTCTTGGATTTGTCAAAACAATCCAACCAACTCTCATAGGAAACCAGAAACAAGAAGGAAAAAATTGGCCAAATTCCTATATCCAAATATTTTTACAGCATGAGAAATTGAACTAATAATGCTTCTGTCTGGTTAACAGCTGTCAAAGAATGAAAAATAAGCTACTGGGAATGTAGTCAATCACTCACTCCTTTTAATGTGGTGTGAAATCCATAAAGGCATTTATACTGACTCTTAATGTGTTTTACAGAAAAATCACTGGTAGCTGTGTTGAAGAGATGCCAATTTTTAACAAGCAGCGTCTGGTGCTTTCCGGGCCACTCCACGCATGTGCATTGCGTAGAGAACAACGAGCTTGCACTCTGTCTGCTTCTGGGAATCCATGTTTAGTAACATCCCCTCTCTTCCCCCTCTGCTTGAGGTGGGTCACCAGGACATGAGCTTCATTCACAAAAAGACATCCAAGCTTGATCCAATTCCTCTCTGGCAGTGACTGCAGTTTTCATCCACGTGGAGCACGGTGGCTCCTCTCCTACAAAGCGCACGGGCTGCATCCCATGGACACGGTGGCACACAGGGACATAACCATGACAAGTCCCACTGATTCCACAAGCCTGTTATTCTAAGACAACAGAGCAGGTGAATTGCTGTTCACAGGGCTGGGACCCTCCCTTGTGTGCTGTATTCTTCAGCCAGCGGGCAGTGCTGACACTGCCTTGCGTGACACAATGGGATATTAATGTGTGTGAAGAGCTCGGTGTTGAACCACACACAGAACAGCCTATATATAGCCAGAGGTAGCAGCTTTCTGAATCAGGATGGCTATTTTTGTGACCAATAGCATGGGGGAATGAAGAACTCAGTGGCTCTGCACAGAGAATGCATGGCTCAGGTTGTTGAAGGATTTGTGTTTCCCTCTGGCCCTGCTCTTCACTGGGGTTTATTGGATGGATACAGCTGGATACAGCTGCATACAGCTGTGATGGTCACGGTCTGAGGCATCTTCCTCATCCTGCCCCAGAGGAGATATACTGTATCAGGTGGTGCTAATGCAGGGGCTAAATGCCTTTGGTCACCCTCCTTCTCCAGCTCAGCAGGCCCATGGCAGGGTTTAGGCTGGTGACTGGTGGCTGGCTGCTGGGATGATCATCGTGCCCAAAGCACGAAAGGAGAGGCAGTGCCAAGGCTTTCTGCCATTGTTTCATGTGAAAGCACCTTGTGAAACGTAACTCATAATACTCCCTTCTTTCTATCTCCATCATCAGTTAATCTGACCCCTAAAATCAGGCTGGCCATTAAAGACTTGATGGCAGTTCTATGCTACCTAGGTCTGCAGTCCTGAGGACCTGAATACTTGACAGTTCATTTCCCCTAAACTTGCAACCACTTCAACCTTGCTGCCTTTTTTCCAGGACACTGACTTATTTTGTGGTCTGAGGATCACCTGTTATGCTCAATTCAGGCAAAGTTTTTAATTAATATTGTAGAGAGACAGGAACAGAAAGAAAAAAGTATCCTGTTTATAAACTGGCATAAAACTGCCATGCATGATAATGGTAAAATAATACAAAAATACAGAAGAGTCTTGCTGTTTTGTTTTCTGTTTGTTACCTTTACCTAGTGATCTGAAGAGATAAGCAGTTACTATTCCTCAAAACAAACATTTACTCAGTTTTACAATGTGTCTTTCACATGTCATTTAAGGCTCTTGTCCACACTTCCTCATAGCTCCACAGTACAAGTTATACAAACCAAGGCAATAGAGATCCTTAGAGGTGAAACTGCACTCAGGATACCTTCCTGCTGTCTTGTCACATTGAACTCTCTATTCCAAACTGGGATGTGCACAGGCATAGTCATAAGAGGTCAGTCCAAAATAGAAAGAAAGTGCCTCAGGGTGGCTGTAGGGCAAACACTGGTGTTGTGGTTCCTGTCCAGCCTGATGCCATCAGTATAACAAAAACTTTGGTTTCAGCTGAGCTCCTTCCAGACATTAGGTCAGAGTGCAAAAACCATCCAGCAGAACCAGGATCTGTGGAGGAAATGACCAGAGCTGAATAAGAATGGTGGTTATCTCCTTAAAAAAAAAAAAAAAAAAAAATTGCCTGTAAGGCAAGCACACACGATACAGCTGCCTGCAGCCTGCTAGGCCAGGGAACAAATTAGGAACATTGGACTTCCAGTCCCTTGGCTTTCAGAAATGTATCACATTAATCTCAATTTGTGAATGATTTCTGAATTTATGTACTTGGTAACATGCAACTACTACTACTAAATACATCATACCAAACCAAGACTTATGCTTTCTTTGCTCTATTCATTAATTTTTCTCTTTTAACAGATCAGCTCCCAGCCTCCAGAAATTGCATCTTATGGTAACATTGGGTATTAGTGATGTACAAAATTTGGAGGCTTTCCTAATATGCCCCTACATTCCAGTGTGCTCCTCTTTTATTCAACTAAACATATTATGGCGTTGTGTTTCTCTCTTTCACTCATGACAGAAAGGAGACATATTTTTTTGTTAAGATGATACCTTGTAAAATATTATTTTTCCTACTGCACTACAAGTACCCTGAGCTTCCACTGAACTCAGCAGTGATGGGGGATGCTTATGAAACTAAGTCTGAATTCTCAGCTACGTGAAGCATTTGGGATTTATTTCAGTCCCACTGAAATCAGTGGGAAATAAAAAGCATTTTAAACAAACATTTGAGTGCTTTGCCAAATGCAGTTAGAATGCTGAACATAGGTCTCAACAAGAAACTGTTTTCTACTTCTTACCGTGACAACATATTTTGACACACTGTTATGGTACCAAGTCAGCCATATCATCTTTAACACACTACAACCAAGAGAGAAGTCAGCCTGCTACACTAAAATTCATGAATAAGGATCATCTTTGAGTGATATTGCTCAAAATCAGCGACACCCATTTTTAGATGAAAAGTACAATGTCTCTGTGTCCCAAGAAGTCTTTCACTTGTATGTCTCCAAGGAAGCTCAGGCCAGGAGTCAGGCAGCCAGTGAGGTGGCCAGGTGCACAGACTTCAGACAGATGTTTTGCCCAAGTGTGGAGCAAGCAGAATTACATATGAGAGGCCCATTACATGCCCTGGTGTGTGAGCATGCCTGAGGAGTAGAGGAGCTCACTGCAGCACCACAACATCTCCTGCAGACTGCTGTGGCTTTGTCCAGAAGGTTTGTAAAGCCACACCTATCTTCCCCCAAATAGATCCTTTTGGTGTTTGCTTTTTATTGTTTTTAGTACACGGTTTCACTTTTAGAAAACTTGGATCTTGTTATGCATTGCATTGTTCCGGCTACAGGATATTTTCTGTATGTTACAGCTACTGAATATTTCCTTGTTGTTCCTGCAGTTACTTTTGTCTTTCCAAATTTTGGAATTTATCTGAATTGTTCCTTAGAGTGTTTGCGGTAATAAATCTTTGTCTGGTTGACAGTTACTCCCCTCAAATTCAGATAACAAAGCAGCAGCTGTTCTAGAAATCTCTGAATGTACTGTTGTGATTGTCATGTATTTGTGGAATTCATAGAACCACAGAATGGTTTGTGCTGGAAAGAGCCTTAAAGATCATCTAGTTCCAATTCCTCTACCATGGGCAGGGACACCTTCCACTAGACCAGGTTGCTCAAAGCTCCTTCCAGCCTGGCCTTGAACACTTCCAGGGATGGGGCATCCACAGCTTCTCTGGGAAACCTGTTCTGGTGTCTCACCACCCCCACAGTAAAGAATTTCTTTGTAATATCCAATCTAAACCTATCCTCTGTCAGTTTAAAGCCGTTTCCCCTTGTGCTATCTCTACTTGTCCTACTGTTTGTTATTTGGCAGATGAGACCAACTCCCACCTGGCTACAGCCTTCTTTCAGGTACCTGTGGACAGTCATAAGGTCCCCAGGCTAAACAGCCCCAGTCCCTTCAGCTCCTCGGCACAGCACTTGAGCTCCAGAGCCTTCACCAGCTTCGCTGCCCTTCCCTGGACACGCTCCAGCACCTCAGTTCGTCAGTCTCGGCTTTGCCACCTCCATCTCTCCCCGGGAAGGGAAGGGAAGGGAAGGGAAGGGAAGGGAAGGGAAGGGAAGGGGGTCACGGCGCCGCCGCTGTGCCCTGGTTACCAGGAGAGGGAGCAGGTCCCTGCTCATCCCCCGGGCTTTGTTCCACCTCTTGGCAGCCTCGCAAAGCTCCGCCGTGAGCTGCTCGCTGCGGGCTCGGAGTGTTTCGCTTCAGACTTTCTCACACAGGAACACAAGCGGCTTTTAAGCAGTTTTCCATGGCTGTACAGCTTTGCACCTGTGAGTCATTAGACACAGTCCTGCCACCCTCACTCATAATCACGGGTTTCACAAAGAATTTCCCTGGAACCTGGGTGTTTCCTTAAGGAGAATTCTTGGAATTAAAGACGGGAGTGGGCTGTCCAGGGCATGCGAAGAAGTGTTACACATCTTTAGTTTCAGCAAGTGGAAGATGATATACTCAATTCAGGAATGAAAGAAAAAAAAAGATAAATGGGAATGCATTTGCAAGACTGTGGAAAAACCAGCACCCTGTAAGAGGAAATAAATAAGATTTTTCAATAGAATTATAAATACATCGAGGTTCAAATAATACAGCAATAAATACCTGCACTGCTTTCTGCAGTAGCAAATGCTGTGTTGTTGTGAATGTTGATGTGAAACCAACTGAACACAGATTTACACATTGCACGGTGTATTATTTTCCTTTTGGATGTGAGGGTTAAAAAGTTTTCTTTTCCTTGTTTTAACACAAATAAAATTGCACAGAAGGCACGTCTCTGAAGTGGAAGTTGTTATGGCTGGCAGTGCTCCCTCATGTGCAGGCAGGCCTGTGGTCACTCTGGTCAAGCAATGCTTCATCACACATTGCAAAATAATATTGGGAGAGACACTAAGGACCAGTTGAACTTAGGCAACTTCATGAGCCCACAATGTTTCATGCATTCACTGTTGCCTGCCTGGGGGAGTAAGTTGTCTTTGTGTTTCCTATGTGCCATATAAAAGTGTGTGTTTACATGGTTACCATTTGTTTTAGACTCATAATCAGTTAAATAAGCTGGAACATGGTAGTGTTATCATGCATCTTTTATATCTTGTGACAGAGACAATTTCATCTGCAAGTGCAGACTGTGACTAGAAGTCAAGAGGCGGCAGCTCCACTCCTACCTTTTGTGCTCTTGGGAAACTCATGCCAACAGTGAGAAACTGCAGGAGCAGCTCCAGCACTGCTACATGGCCACCCTCACTCAGGAGTGTTGTGTCTCTAAAAAACAGCTGTTTTCCACAGCAAGCCATGAAGTGGGACCACCTGATGTCCCAGGCCACCTCAGACAAGTCAGACAGCACTGCAAGGGTATGCAAAAGGAGAGGCCTCCACCTCTCTGCTGTGATTTTCTATCAGTATATTGCCAGTTTTTTCACAGCTTTTGGTTATGCCTCTGTACGTGGACTTGCATCTTCAGAAACCTTGTCTGTGCAAGATCTGCCCAGCCTAGAGACTGTGATGATATCGGCACATCTTTTTTCAGGGTGACATGATCTGAGCTGAATGAAGGTAATATTGTAGGTGTCACGCCTGTAGAAATAAAAGGAACCTCAAGAAATGCCATGAGTCAACCCCAGTACTTGGAAACCAGAGATAAACAAAAAGCAAAGTGACTGCTACTAAAATAGATGTTCATATAATGATTGTTTAAGGGAAGGCTTTGGATTTTCTTCTTTACAAATTTAAAACTGGTACAGAGTTTAAGCGGTGGTCCTCACCCTGCCATTTCTGCCTGCATCTGCATCCTGTGTCCATCTCTCTGACTTCCCAGTTTTACAGAAGGCTTTGCCTGGGGATGAGAGAAGAAGATCCCGCCTGGTGCCAGCCGCATTTCCTCTGCAAACTGGGGACAAAATTCCCCATGCCATTGCTCAGCTCCTCAGTGCAGTGCCCTTTTCCTCTGTGGAAGACAGGATGGCAAGGGCAGGGGGATACAAACATCTTTCCTAAAATCAGCAATTGGCTTAATTTCCTGGTTTAATGCTACTGTTGGGAAGGAAAAACAAGGCTGGGTATTAAAGAAGTGTCAGCAAGCAAATGTGTTAAATGATGCCCTAAGTCTGTGAATGCAGTGGGTGAGAGCAGAACCTGTTTATAAACTGCAGTGACTGTGCTGCCTGGAGATGACTTCATGCCTGAAGAACTCCTGTAACCTTTTTCAATCGATGCTTTTCTTTTTCTCTCACATAAATGTCACATAAGGACATACACTGCATTACATGAATGTCAGAGATAACTGCCCAGCTATTGTGCTTCCTTTTATTTCCCTTTTCCCTCAAAAGTGAGGCTTTCCTTTTTTCTACACATAAACAAAAACGGGATTTGATGACAAAAATCTAATCATCAACCAAATCTTTCTTTACCAGTAAGATTTTCAGAAGAGATGATAAGCAGACATACAACTGCAGCTTTTTGCTGTGATGATCACAGCGATGTATGTTCACAGTATAATGAAGATTAATCATCACCTTATCAAACTACATCCATTTTTTAAAGCATCTCAATTAAATAACAGCTTAGAATCTGTAGAAGTGGCTGAGCCAAAGATGTGCCATTGGGATGTGCTGGCATCTTCTCTTCCCTGCCTCCTCCCTGCTCAGCCAAGCCCATGCCTGCCTGCCTCTGCTGCACCACATTACAGCTGCTCCAGGCCCTGTGTCCCTCCAGCCTCTTTACTCACTTTATTCCACACCCTAACACCCTGGGCATCCTTCTGCCATGTTCCCACATCTCAGCAGAGATTGCTGCAGCCAGGGAACCCTCTGAAGGATCTTGCAAACCCAAATATATATTGGTGCTATCAGCTAAAAATCTACCCTGATTTAAGAGTAGGGATTGATTCTGAAGCTCTGAACTTCAAGGCTATAAAATCTCTCTGCACCAGTAAGTCTGAATACCATTCACATGTAGGTTGGTGGAGTTCAGATACCTTTTTTCTTGAGGCCTCTGTTTGCCCACCACTAAGGGAGCAGAAAGACTCCTGCTTGCCCTTTGCTGGATGCCCAAGCATCCGCTGTGACCCTGCCAGGGCAGGGGTCCAGAGGGAAGCTTTGGTGGCTCTTCCTGTGCTCTTCCCACCAAAATCCATGGGATACCTTCCTGAAATAAATATCTGTCTACTGCTCCTGGGATATTTTGGTCTGCTTGCTCCTGCTTTCCTCTGAAATAATTTCTCCAGCAACAGCTCAGCCTGGAAGCATTTGGAGATTTTCCTGACTGAGAACTGACTAAAAAATTGCAGATTTTGGCCCTAATGTTTTTTACATCTAATAGATCATTTAATTAATTCATATTTCTCTACCATAGAGCACTTGAAAATAGAAAAGCATAAGGTGCTCTGAGGGATTTCTAGGCCTTCTGACATGGCCATTTTCAAGATAATATTAGGAGACAATAGAAAGCATAATCATTAACTACCTGCTAGTGATGTCAGACCTTCTGTTCTCTTGGGTTAATGTATGATCCAGTCAGCACAAATGGAGGTCTTCAATATGCCCTTTTACTGGGATTAAATTCTGGTTACATTTTGACATCCATACAGACTTCAAACAAATCTGGTGATCTATATGCATAATATGGTAATTCTGATAAACTGAAATTGAAAAAGATACTGATAATTATATGTGGTGAAAATGGCTAATGCTGATGACCTGATGGTTATTTGTTATTACTTGTTTTATTAGTTTTATTGCTGTTAATCAGTGAAATTGTGCAATGCTAATAGCAAAACTCCTCCCGGCTTAAATCTTACTTATGCTTTATCTTAAGATAAAGTAAAAAATGAAATGTATAGTGTTTTACATTGCAAATGGAGCACAGCTGGCTGGCATTTTTGGCATGATATATGTGTGGATGCAGCACAAACCTGCCAAAATCAGCACAAAGCCCAGGGTTGCATACATTGCAGACAAACAATGAACCATCACTTTACTCTGTGACTCCAAGGCCCCTGAAAATTACTGTGTTTTATCCTACAGTTTCCTTTCTTTAGCCCACCCTTTCTTAAAATATGCTCTATTAAATGGGCACTGATTTCTATTAGCAGTGCTCCAGAAAGCAACAGAAAAGCTGCGCCTTCTGCAAATTTGCTTTGTTTTACAGCTATTTTTATCTATATCAAAATATGGTTCATGCCTGAGCACCAAAATATGGTGCTGGAGATCTGCAGCAAGAGAACCTGCCCAGAGATCCCTTGGCACTGACCTGCTGGACCCCCACCAGAGGCTGAGAAAGCCACTCACTCCAGTCTGCCTTTGCTGCTTTGGCTAATTGTGGTGTAGGTATTTGTCAACAGGACTTAAAGAAAGAGCATCAATGCATTTTCCTGGGTTAGTGATGTACAGGCAGATAACAAGTTGTGGTCACTTTTGACAAGGATCAGAGGTGAAGCAGTGACCTGGAGTCTAAAGGTAATGCACCCTGTTACCAGCCCACCTCTGACTGCTGCCTTGTGAGCAAGGGGAAAGCAGATGTCTTATTAGCTGCCATCCTTAAGTGGCTTTTGTCATCATGTCAACTTTGAAATAACACACACTGGGCAGGGACACACACACACACACAGACCCCTCCAATGGCCAAATGAACTGCCAGGCAGTTTAAATACAGCAGGGAAACACACCGGTGTTTAGAAAAAGCAAAATGAAAAAACGCATAGAAATGCATAGAAATTTTTTTTAAGCTTTGTGAACAATGAGGGGGTAGGACTTGCACTCAGTTATCACAAATTACTGTGATACTTAAAAGTGCATTCCACTAAGCATGTACTAAAGCAAGAAAGCTGCAGAAAAAGTAAGGGCAATGCTCTACACCCACAAATTTTTAAGTTGTATAGTTAGTGTAAAGCCTACCTGACAAGTAACCTATCCTCTCTCCCAAAATCTAATTTAATCAATACTTTAGAAAGGTGGATGTCCCTACAGATGTTTCACTTGGCTGCTTAAAAAATATTCTTCATATCACTGAAAATCACTCTTTTAAACCAAGGGAATAATTTACTGGGGCTGAGGTACTCTTCTCTTCTGTCAATACGAAGGCAGGCACGTGAAGCAAAGCTGGCACTGAGCTGGTCTCAGGCTTTCCTGGTGCCACGTGTATTCCAAAGCTGAAGAGACACACACCCAGCTCATGACAGAGCAGCCAGGGCACAACAAGGCTGGTGCTTCCATCAGAGGGGTGGACGAGCTGGAGGATGAGAACACCCATAGCAGGAGCTGTGCCCTCAGCAGTGGGGTGCAGGCCGACAGGGTCTGGCCAAGGTGGGCAGAGCCAGATCCATTTGACAGCACCACACAGGGCAAGTGGAAAGTCTGGCTTGGAGTCCATCTGGGGAGATCTGGGCACCTGCTCTGGCCTTTGCCAAATTCTTTCCTCTACAGAAGATGCTGTGTTCGTGCTGTTGTGTGTGATGCTGAGGTTCACAGTTGTTGACCAGTTGTTGCTCTGGCTAAAGAGGGGGAGTGGCTATGTGTGCTCTGGGAGGAAAAGGTATCAGCAAGGAAGGAAATTAATGATGGAGTTGTTCTGGGATCAGATTTAATGCTGCTGTGCCCTGGTAGAAGTGCAAGGCAGGAGCTAATGCAGCCCAGTGTTGGCATCTGACTGGGGGGCCCTGCCAGCAGGGTGAGGGCTGGGATATTGTGTATATTGAGCATGAGGACCAGTGGGGTAGAAATAGAAATTGATCTAATGGCAAAGGGACAGTCTGTGTTTCAGGATTAATCATGGAAATGTCTTTGAGTTCATCAGCTGTGAATGACAGAGGTGGAGTAAGTCTTGGTTTTATTAGTCACAGTGTGACAATGAGCCACGGAGATGTGTTGGCTGTGAAGATAAAAAGGGTGACCACAAAATCTATTAAGCAGGGTACTTCCTACAGAGAGCAAGGCTTATTAATGCTATCACAGAAATCTCTGGAGAGATCTCATCCCTGCTGCCTTATACCAGTCCCTCTCAGCCAGGAAAGACATGGCTTGGAGCAGAGTCAAAGGTGATGGCTGGGGGCAGTCAGTCTCCTGTGAGAGAATATGCTCAAGAGTAATTAGCTCAGCTGAAGACTGCAGAGCTTATATTATTGCTCTTAATAAGTAATTCAGAAGAGTTAGTAGCAGGAAGGGAAATGGGCCATTTATGTTAAGCTAAAGAGCAGTTTTGGCACAAGAACAAGCGGTGTGAGAGGCTGTGGGGATCCCACTGTGCCAGCAAGGGAGCTGAAGGAAGTGAGAAATACCATTAACCTTCCTGGCTGTCCTTGGCTGTGGGCTGAGTAAACCAGCCCAGCAGCTGGGGACCTGGTGGGCTTTAAAAGGGGACTTAAGAGGTTAATGACAAGTTCATTGGAAGATCTGGGCAGCTAGGAACTTTGGGCTGGGGTAATTAGTGAGTAACACAAGCTGATGTTTGCTTTTCTAATAACACATGGCTATCGTGAAATGCTGAGAAGTTTGTGGTATTGCAAGAGGTGAAACTCAGTTTGGTCTGTATTGAAAAAATGAGATTATAAAGCTGAAACACGAGCTGCCAGTAAGCACAGAGTCTTCTTGTTTGAATCTGGGTCTTCTGCCCCTGTGCCTAGTGAATGAATTTTCAAAAAGGTGGGGAAATGCAAATTGCAAAATGAACATATATGTTGAGATCAAGGAGGAAGAGTTCTTCATTCACATTTTCAAGTTTAAAGTTACTGTGGCCAAAGTGTACTTTAGCTATTGGTAGCCTCAGGAATATGGAGGCTTGAATTCTTTCATCTTCTTGTCAGAAACTATCTGGACAGATTCATTACTGGAAGAGGAAACTCTATCTGTTGTAGAGTAGTACAGAGGACAACAAACACTCTGCACATCTCTGTGCTCTCTACACATATATACACTTCCAGCCTCCAGAAGAGCAATTCCTTTTCCCTCCTATGCTGGCAAAGTCCTCATTAGCACCAAAGTTGAAGTGTGTTTGTGGTGGGGAAGCTGTGGGGATCTGGGACTGTGAAATCGTTAAAAGGTGAGCCCGTGTGTCCCTATGCCCTTTTGATTTTTATTCTAATACCTTTTGAATGTCTTCTTAGCTGCTTTTGGAGGTGTCCAAAGCAATACCTGGACTTATGGAAGTGCCCTCCAGGCATGTACCACAGAACAAGCATCAAATATATTGGTTTTTTTCAAGCCCTCCACCATTACACACAAAATACCCTTCAGGATTATAAAGATTGCTTATCCAAAACCCACACAGCTCCCTTGAGCTGCCAAAAGCCTCTGTGGCAGAGGGAAAGCTGTTCTCTCTACCAACAGCACAGCCTCCATGTTGCAGTGCAAAGCTGGTTTTCAAAAGTTTGGTGTTTGCTGCCATGGAGGTGGTGCAAGACACACACAGACATCTTTTCCCTGTGTTAATGGAGAGGCTCTTTTTGCCTCTGATTTTCTGCAAAAGTGCAGGTCCACTGACAGAATCTGCTGTTGCCTGCTACGACTGCATTATGGTTCATATGACTCTGCGTGGGAAGCAGAGATCCCAAGTAGCAAAAGCTACCTCAGGGAAAACAACCCCAAATCAGACACATCCTGGTAATGACCCCTCCACGCCCCTTGTCACACATTCATTTTTACAGCAGAAAATCAAAAGTCAAAGAACAAGACTGAGTGTAAAACATCGTGGCATTAAATCAGGGAAGGCAGTAACCATCCTGGCTGCCTTCTAAAAGCAAATACTTGCCCTTGCTTAACACTGCTGGCCTGAATGTAAGACGTCAGTATTGAAGATTAGCGTGGTATGGTGGCACAAGGAATGTTCTGACACGAGTAGACAGGGTGGGAGAGTGACAGCAGGTGATCAAGGACAATCCGCTCCAATGGATGAGCATTAAAGGCTGACGAAGAAGCGTGGACTTGGTAGGGGAGGGGAGGAAGGAGCTTGAAGAAACACTGATTGAGGTCAAGAAGATTTTCCTTTCAAGAGGAGAGAGACAGAGGAACATTAAACAGGTAATGAGAAAGTAAATGGAGGAAAGCTACTGCACAGTACAGCTGCATGATAATCAGGAGAGGTTATACATGTATTCCCTAGCTATTCACACTGATCAGCCCAGGGACTTGGATCATCGTGATATCTGAGCACACAACAATAAAAGGAGATTTCCCAGTTGATTGCAGGCATGATCCAAAATGAACTACCTGCAGCTCTGTGGCCTTGTATACCAAATAAAATACCCAGGAGTTCAAAGGCATATGCTGGACCCTGTCTGCCTCTGCTCCTTGAGAAGCTGAGAGAATGCATTTAGAGTATAATCTTGTGAAAATTGAGATCTATAGAGCTCTCCTTTTTATGGACAAATAACTTCCACTGAGATCAGTAGGACCCACTCATAAGTGGTCTGAACTGAAAACCTTTAAAACAAGCAAGAGTTCTTAGTCCTCCTGTTTGCCTCAGCTATGCCTTGTTCTCCATTATTTCTGAGTTAAGAAAATAAGATCTCTGTTATCTCAGGTCTGGAGAGAAGTGATATTTCTATTTATTTCAAAAACTGAATAAGTTTTATTAGTATTAAGAATAAAAAAACCCAAACCTTGTAAGCTATACTTAATAATTACTACCTTTTGGATTAGGCAGGACTAAGATACAGTTGTTAAAGCCATTGTTTGTGTAAGAAACCTCCCAGTGCTTCAATGTGAAAGTAGGCTGCCCTAGAATATGTGTCTCCATCCTCTCAGCTGCACCATCATACTACAGCAGAGCCTGGCAAATTAAATTACCAGAGCGTCCTGTTTTCTCCCAAAGAGAAGAGAATTTTGTTTGCCTCTTGCCCTGGGCTTTCTCATGTTGTTCAGAAAGCTCCTGTGCACCGGCAGGGTCTGGGTGGGAGCGTTGTGCAGGCGGGCCAGCTGCCAGGGAAGCTGCCTCCAGCTCTGCTGCTCATTCCTGATCTGCCAGCTCTGCTCTCGCAGGGGAGCGGAGCTGTCGGGGCAGCCGCAGCCGCAGCACTCCGCTGCCCTCCTGGAATTACAGGATAAAAAAAAAAAAATACAGCACATCCCACTCGCAGGCTGCTAGGAGCACCTCATTAGATGAGTGCCACTGATGTGGCTTTTCCTGCCCGTGTGTAACACTGCTCTGATTTAAACCTGGCTGTTTCTCAGCGCTGGCTTGGCTGGATCTATCAGTGCTGCTGTTAGCGGTGCAGGTGGAAGGGTGGGAAAGAGCCTGAAGCTGATCCAGAAGAAGGCCTGCATTGATGGTGCTTTTCCTGTCTATGTGATGTGGGATTTGTAAGGATGCCAGCAATGCTGCTCCTTTTCAACATCTTCTAGCGGAAGAGACTTCTGCTCTCTGCTCCAGTTGAAATGCTTCCACTGGTTTCTCTTGGTTCCACCTGAAAAATAGGTTTTAGATCAGAGTCTTTGGACAACTGAATTCATGGACATGTTACTCTTCTCTGGAGCCATAGTTCACCAGTGGAACCCAAGGAAGGTTCCAATGGAATGTCATCTGTGAAAGGTGAACTTAACGTGAAAATAGATCTCAGCTTCAAATATCAAAATTAGCTGAAGTGGTTTAACTTCCCTCACAGATACTCTGGGATGGTCAAGAAAAAGCCATGTGGTGGGCAGTCGCCAGGGCTTTTTCAGAGCCTTCCTCAATTCTCCACCTTCTGCCTTTTAGTAGACCCTTGTCCAGCTGCTGCCACCTGCCCATGATACTAAAATTACTCCAGTCATACCAACCACGGTTCAGACTGGGAATACTTGTATTTCCACAGCAGTGCCTCACATCAGGGAGTGGGTACAGATTAGCATGAATCCTACAATGGTCTCACATCTCCTGGAGATTTTCCAGGACTGAAAACACCTCATAGGATAAGCTGCACACACTTCATTTTTCCTCTGCGTTATTGTAATACAGAGCACCATGACCAGACTGGAGGATCTGCTTCTTACACTGTACAGAGCCCCAACCCACAATATTTCTATTCACAGTCCACTATGTGGGACTATGTCTCAAACAAAAAATCAGGCTGACAATATTTCTGGTTAGTGCAATTATGCTTCAAAGGATACTAAACCTTTTTTTTTTTTTTTTTTTGCATTACTTTAGAAAAAAAATTAATCCAACTAGAAGAATTATATGTCCTGCCTTGAAGAAAGGAATCACTGATTAACTTTTAGCATATATAAACCTCTGTCAGCTTCTGATAAGAGTCACCATACTTCACACAGAAATCACTGCTGAAAATCAGACGACCAAATTACTTTTCCATGTAGAGGTAAAAAGTGCATTTCATGATGGGCAGAAAAACCTGTTAGGACATTTCTGGTTCTGGGAATTTGCAGGCTAAGGAATTAGCAGAGGCATAAAATGAAGACTCTTTGCTAGGATAAAAAACTTAAGTTACTTTTACCAATATGCAATGTGATGGACTCGGCAGCCACTTTACTTGAGCCTGTTTTTAACTGGGATTGGATTCCCTATAGGTTAAAGCTGCATTTGGTGCTCCTGTTTTATCAATTGGCTTGGAAATGCTTTTTTCAGAACGAGAAATTTGCATTTAGATGGTCCAAGGTTAGTGCAGCTACTTCAATCTTGGCATCCAGTATAGCAGGCTGGGGCTGTGCAGGATGGCAGGGACACACCAAAGACTGCTCTGTGTCCTGCTCTGTCCCTTCTCCTCACACAGGAGGAAGTCAGTCAGGAGTTCCTTTCTAACCTGGGGCACAAATGGCTGATCAAGTGAGCACCAAGCCCCTGTCCAAGAAGCCTGTACGGGGTGGCATTTCCTCTCCTCTGCACTGAACATACAGCAGGGAGAACACAGTGCAGCTTGTTGCAGGGACAGTATTTAACTTGTAGGTTTATTGTGCAGAACAGAATGATTGTTAATTGATTCCTTTTAGTGTCCTACAAGTCTCTCCAGCCAGGGGCTGAGGCCTTTTGTGGGCAGAACCCGGATGGATCCCTTCACCCCCTGGGGTTTTACCTCCAGGTTCCAGTAAACATGATGGACTGCAAACTTAATGAAGGCAGTGGGGCAGCTCGTGTATTCACAGCTATGGATGAGTGCACAGGTTTGCAGGATCTGGCTCTTCTTTCTTCCCTCTTTCTTCCCACTTGCTGTTTCACTGAAGGTCTTCATGTGCGTGGCAGGCTGCTTTTCCTTACCCTGTTTGTCTCCTTACCCAGAGACATGCCTGAGTATGGGAGTGCAGTGACTTCAAGTCAGCTCTGTGCAAACACAGGGACAATTTAGCTTTCCAGGAAGTACTGGGATCTCTTGTACTGCTCCCCAGCATCGTTGTTCATCTTCTTAGGAAGCAGTGCTCTCCTTTAACTCCTGGCTTTTAGCAGGAAAACCATTGTTCTAACTGGAAGCTCAGATTTCTCAGATGCTGGTCAGAATCACATTCACTGAAGACAAGGGTCTTTTGGTCAATTGCACTGGGAATTTTACCTGGAATTCAATACACACGTGGTCTCTGAAGGCAAAGACTTTCACTGAGTTTTGTCATGAAGTACAAAACACCTTTGAGTGTAGTTGTTTTACTAATTTGCAGTCACATCTTTTCTGTACATGGACAAGATTTCCAAGTAAGCGTAGGTTATTAAGATCAGATTCTTGCAATGATTATGCTACTGGTTACTTTCTTGATTACAGCATGTAGCCTTTTTTCTCTTCCCTCCTCAAAGGGATTTAGTTCTAATAGAGGCCCTTTTGTACTGAAAGAGTAAATTATTCTATCATCTGTTGTTCACTTATTAATGTTGTTAATTCTCTTCAGACATATTTTTCTCTTTTTGCTTGGTGCCTGAACACTTCTTTCTGTAATTTGCTTACAAAGTTAGCAAACTACAGTTTTAACCTTTGACTTGAAAAACAGTAATTCAACATCCTGAAAGTAAAAAATGAGGGATTTTAAAGTTTATTTGATATCTAGAGCTAATAAAGTCAAGAGACTGGAGAATAATTATAGCTCTTAAAATTAAACTTTAAATTTTCTTCATTGAGTTTCTTCATTGATTGAATACTTCTTCATTGAAGTATTACAGAGATTTGCTTGATTTTTGATGCATGTTTGTAATGCACACCATGTGCATTAAAATGCAGACAAATATAAGTTTCATGCCCAGAGCAAAGGAATAGGGCTCATACTAACAGGATGGACAGTGACATCTTAGGAAACAGCAGCGTGCAAGAAGATGTGAGGGTTCTAAGAAACAGAGAAGGTAACAGGAGCTCCCAGTGCCCTGCCCTGGTGATGGGCACCATCTGTGACCTGCCAGCTTACAAGGAAAAGGGTTTTAACCATTAAATGGGGCATTGGGACCACTATTACTGAAATAGTACAGGTCATTCTCCTGTTGGTACTTTAAAAATGAAAATGAAGGAAACAAACAGAAGTCCAGAAATGAAAAGGACAAAGACGGAACCTGGACAAATGTTTTGAAAGCTGGAGGAAATGCCTGGCAGTGACAAATTTTGAGAACTCCATGTCATTAGCTTAGCAAAGAGAAATAATTTGTTATCATTGAAAAGTACCTTCACAGAGAAGGAACACAAACCTGAAAGTGTTTAACCTAGCTGAGGAGGCAAGAGAAGGAATGAGGCTGGCAGAACACGGAAAGCCAAAGACAGTTAAAGCTAAAATCAGGCATGCTTTTAATGTTGCAGAAAATTGTTAGAATAAAAAGATGAGGGGAATAGTTGATTCTTCACCTCTGTGTCTCTTCAGTCTTGTCTAGAAGATAAGTTTCAGTTAAACATAAGTAATTTTGTGCAGTATAGCCTCACTGGACAACAGTCCTCTGTCCTACCAGGGGTCAGCCTACACAAACAAGGATTTTGGTGCTAAACTTTGTGCTACATATAAAGTGCTGCTTAAATTGGAAGTGAGTCTCATAGTTTGAGGTATCTTTTGTCATGTCCTACTGTCTTGACAGGGAATTTCCTTTTTCAGCTTTTCCATGTCTAAAATAGTGGATAATGTCACAAGTTTCAAGTCTTGATGTTTAAGTCTAGCGTAGTTTAAGATCCTTGGGCAAATGGCTGAAGTACTAAAAGGATAAAAGGATACTTCTGCCTTGGATAAAAGGTCAAATTAGTTTAAAAATTCATATTTACATTAATATAAATCTATGTGTATCTTGATCTGTAGTGAAGCAGAAGAAAGACTGAAATATTTGCTGCCTGAAGTCTTAAGCTGAATATCTGCAGGTTACCACTCATGGGGAGAAGAGGTACCCCAATCAGTCTGTACATCAGGCAATGATTTTCATCCATAAGAATAATCACAGGAGTGGTGTAAACCACTACTGAAACTTATTCTTACACCACTCTATTTCTAGGGAATACAGTTGTTTTACAAAGTCCTTCTAAAAACAGTTCATGTAGCATCAGTTACCCATTACAACTGCTGTCTGAGACCACTGTTTCTCAGAGAACAGTGACTATGAGATCTGTCATCAGGGAATTGCCACAACAGAGACTTGATGTGCCAGACTTGCCACTCAAGTATTCTTGGCTGCTTACTCCGGTCTCAAGTGCTTTCTCATTTGAGTCCTAGCTAACTCAAGAGCTAAGCCATGAAGGTACTTTCCACTTCACTCTGATGACATGATATTGAGAGGGAATATTCCTCAGGGAGAGGTGGAATCTGCAGTTCATGGGTGGACAATTATTGCTTTTGGTTTATTGCAGGTAGGAGTTCCCGCCCACGCTCCGATCAAGCACACAGAAACCGTGGCAGAGTAGGGTATTCTTGTAGAAAATGCTGTTGCTTTTGAGTTCTTGTAAAAAGGCTTCTGTGATAAGAGATATGCTAAAAAGGGTGTTACTGGTCTATTGTACGAAAAGAAGCTTTTACTGGAGTCATCCTTGAACAGGCTGCAGATTGTGATATTGTCTATATATTTTTTTTAACCAGAATTATGTGCATGCAGTCAGTGACTTTGCTAGGGAGCCAGGTGATTTTCCTGGGCTTCACAAGCACGAGGTGATCAGATGCCCTGCAGAAAATATTTTTTTTTCTTTTTTTCCCTTTGCTTCTTCCTGTGCACATTGTTTTTAAACTAACTCGGGAAGTGGAAAAGGTGCATAAAATTTCTCATTGACTTTGTATATGTGGTTTAAATTGTGGACATGTTAATAGTCATGTGTGTTTTAAAGTTTCTTTAATTACCACTTCAAAGCCTGAGCCTCTGGATATCAGTGTTGAATTGAGCTGGTAGTAGCTTTGTGAGGAGCAGTTTCCTCTGGCTCGTTTACCTGTGGACACCAGAGAAAAGCTAGGTTGAGCAGATAGGCACTGCATGGTACTTAGCAGTCACTTGACAACCTGGTGCAGAGGAAAATCTCAGGTTGGGCCCCCCAAGTTTTTCAATTAGTTAAATTTAATTTCCTTCATAAAATGTAGCTTATAATTTTGGTGCACAAAATTATTGCATCCATGTAAGTGCCTTGGGGAAGTGTTTCTCAATGGCCCAGACTTATCTCAGCAGAGAGCTGGAGGTGTTTGCAACTTGTTGAGTGAACTGCTCAAGTTCTGTGTGCTCTTGGGGCTTCTGTGCACCGCCATGAGAGTCTTGTACTGAGCATGAGACAAAGGACAGCTGCTGAGAAACATGGCTGAGGCCAGTTCAACAGGCAAGAGGTTCCTGGTAAGGCCTTAAATACTCACTGGCCATTAGGTATGGAAGTTGGATTTTATGGTCAGGTCCCTAATTTTGTTTTATTGCATTAGGAAAGAGTAAAAAGTTATGAATTTTCTGACCCCTTTCATGACATTCATAAAAATCTAAATTAATCACATTTTAAACCTCCAAGACTCACATTTGCAGTGTTTTCATCCATCTTTATTTTCTAACCATAGGGAATTCTTGGTCCAAGGTTCCCAAGAGGACCCCAGACATGTAAAATTTTTCAAAACAGATATGAAACAGATATTGCTGAAAGCTGAAAGGCAAGTTGATAATTTGAATGCTCTGGATGCTTGTTCTAGCTCTGATGGATTAGTAGAAGGACTGGAGAGGTTACTTGTATTATGCTTCAATAACACTCATTTCCCTGCCTGTAAAATGACCTCTCAGGCTGCTATTCAAATCAAGGTCCAGAATTTTGGAAGCTAACAGGAATGTTTGCAAAACCTGTTATAGTTTACAGGCAGCATCCTCCCCCTCCCCCTCCATTTCACAAAACAGGAACCACTTCAGTACTGCTAATACCCGGTAGGAACCCAGTGAGTTCAGCTCCAGAAAGGTTTGAATAATTCAGTGCCATTTGCTATGTGAACACAGACTGTGACTGTGGAAGGTCTGATCCATAAGCAGCCTTGACTGTTCCTCCTCTTTTCCTTACAAAATAGCCACATTTGGATAAACTTGCTGCATTCATGATGAGAGTGAAAGCAGCCAGGCAGCATGAGGTGAACCTCTGTGGCCAGTGGTACTTTATTAGCTTCTGCTCACCAATATAGTTTCCAGCAAATTGCCCTCTTCCACTGGTTTCCTGGAGATACTATAGGTATATGCAACATGTGAGTGTTTTAGAAGTTGAAATCATATTATTAGGCTTTTTATTAAATTAATTTGTGTTTTGCCCGTGACAAATGCATGCTTTCCTCACTTCAGAGGAGACTGCTTGCAGTGTGTGCAGCCAGAGACATTGCAACAGAAACCAGGCCACCACCCACCAAAGAGCAGTGACAAACTCACTGGGACATGGTCTCAGTGATTTGCAGAACAATGACTTTATTTCTCACTTGTTCACTGGAATTGTGTAGGTTTTGTTGCACAATCAGCACTGACAGGGATGTTGCTGAGGTTTGAAGCTTTTTCTTTCAGAGGCTGCTCTTTACTTTAGGAAGCAAATACCTAGCACAGGAGGCAGCTTGGAGTGCATTGCTAGCTGTGCAAAGAGGGCTTGGGGATGAGCAGTCCCTCAGGCCACCTCACTGCTGGGCTTGGTGGTGGCTCCCACATGGCAGCATCTGCTTCTCAAGCTGATCTGGTGTGGCCCAGCCTGGCTCTTCTATACGGCATTTTCTTCTATCCTGTGCAAGCTGCTGGGACACTTAAAATACCAAATACGGGGTACTGAAAGGAAGAAAATATTGAGGAGAAAGCTATTTCCACAGTTAACAAACATGAGACTCTCATTACGTGTTCTGCCTCCCTCTCTACTCCACATCCACCTGCATGTAGAAACAAAGGGAGAATGGGGGGGAAAAAAAGCACTATTAAGACCACAAGAACCATCTGCACTCAGACATGTTATGCATGTGCATGCCAACTTTTTGTATATACATTTGGAGGAAGGATTTTAGGGAATGTGCAGCTGTGGGCAGTGAGGGCCTGAGAAGCATTTGTGATACCTAGTTTTCATTTAGTGCACGCCTTTGGGTTTGTGAATATACCTAGAAAAAAACCATTATCCTCTTACCATGCTCTCTTAACAGCCAACACTGAAACAAGATCCAAATGGTGACTGAGGTTTCACTTTTTTAAAAAATAAGATACAAGTCCCTTTCCACATTGAAAGTTATCTCATTTGGGGGACAGTTGTGAAATCCTGCTTTAACTTTTCTTTCCCTTTTAATTTTCAGAAAATATCTATATAGAGTCTGCAGGACAAGGCCAGTGTTGTCTCCCTGCATCCTCACCTATAAAGGTAGCGAGCTTTGTACCTTACAGCTTTATCATTTAAAGCAAACTTATTTTGTTCATTGACCTTGGAGGTAAAATCAAAACCCTACTGATTTCACATAGATGTTTACTGACAGTCCTGTGACCAAAAAAGTCTGAAAACACTACTTTTCAGTATGAAAAAAAAAATCCAAGCAAATCACAGAACCACAGAAAGCTAAAAGCATTAAAGGAAGGAAATAGTCCACAGAATTTTGCCTGGTACAAGCAGCTTTTTCAAAATTATCCCTTTAAGGAGATAGAAAACCTTTAAAGCATTTTTTTTTTCTGTATGACCTTGTTGTCTTTGCTGCCTATGTGAAATGTGTGGGATTAAGACCTCATTACTGAGAGAGGATCATTTACTAGCTGCAAAGTGAAATAATTAGTTAAGTTTGGGTATTGTTCTAAGTAAAACACATGTACTTTTGCACAGAAAAAAGGCAATATTTTCATCATTAAAGTTGGTTTCAGGAAAAGTGTTTCACATAATTTGTGCCGATTCAGAGGAGAGCCCAGATTTCTGAATCACAAATTTTCCACATTCAGTTTGAGTTACATGCATACCTGTGCATGATTGCTGTGCATGCCTTTAACTTGATGAACTTAAAAATCTTTTCCAACCTGCATAATTTTATGATTCTGTAACAAAACCAATTGGAGGTGCAAGGAAGAATAATCATTGCCTTATTGCAGCACCTCAGCATTTAGGGCTTTAATTCTGATTGTGCATTTTTGAGGCATAACGGCTTCCATGCAACCAGGAACGATCCAGGAACCTGGATAACCAGGAGGTGAGTCCTTGAACTGGTTCCTTTCTTAGAAACATATTAATACCAAGAAAAAAAACGCAAAATCTTTCCAAGTATGTTTCACAGAGTTTTAATCAAAACAGCACTCATTCTTCATCACAGTTACCTTGGTGAGTTGAGATGGCAGTAACTCTGCAAAAAATAGATGTCAAAATATAGGCCATAAGAAACTTAGGCGAGCATTATCTTTCTGTACATATGCTAAAGCCATGAGTAGGATTTTAAAAGTACATTGATCACAGAGCAAAAGGAAAAAATTGCAATTGATTTCCAATGGGATTTACACCTGTAAGTCATTTAGAGAGAGATTTTGAAGATGTATTTAAGTAGGTAAACATCTAACAGGGTTGAGAGGAACAGGGAGGTTATAGGCTCAAGGGCTCTTTGGCAGTTGCTGCCCTGTTATCCAGCCCAACCCTTCCCTGGTGTAATCAACAGCAAGTTGGGGCACTTATGTAAAGGAGACCAAGAGACCAAAGAGCAAGGGACAAGGGAAGCAGAGGAAAGAAAGGACCCAGCTAAAACGCCCAAGAAGTACCCACTCTATCCTCCTTGTTATGCATACTGCATCAGCTTCTTGTACAGAAATGGAGGACAGTGACACAAAGGGAAGATATTTCCTTATTATCATTACCTTTCTAGGGATTCATAGTTTCCTTTGAGAGTTTTCATTTCATGTGCACATTGCCACCATCTTCAAATAGAACTCAGTTATAAGTCTCAATTTATTGTGTAAAATGGTACTTAATTCTAGTTGAGGCATACATTTTTAAATCTACTTATATAACTTCTTGTACATAGAGTTAAATTTTTTTGCACCTGAGCTTCAAGTTAAGGTTTAGCAGGCTTCTGTCCTGTGCCCTACAGAAAAACAAGAAAAATACTCTTTCCAATGCTGTATTTGATACTGTACATAAATTCCATACGACTTAAACTGTGACTGAAGTAACATTTGCAAACAGAACGAGTCTATTTCCTAACACAAGACTCCTAATGTATTCACTGATACCTCTTACTAAAGCTCTAGTTTGCAAACCCCTCAGACACATGGATATATTAATGCCCAATTTTTCTTTAGTTTAATTGTAACACTGAGACCTAATGTTTCAAAACAATCAACACCTTTATCAGAGAAGAAGACTGTATTAAAAGAAAGTCTTTTTGTTTGCTGAAAATAAAAGGATGAAAACGTTTCCTGACTTAATCCAAGATATCTCCTTGTTTTATCTCCTTTGCCATGTTATGATTTGCCATGTTATGACATTTTTTGTGTGCTTTTCATTATTCTTGAGATAAGCCACATGGCTCCCAACCTCCCTTTCCCTCCTCAGCAATTTCTCCAGCACCTAAGGTGATTGTCCCAGAGGGGACTCCAATTTTTAAGCCTGGATGGAGAATTCCAGAAGCTTAATTTAGGTTTTGAAATAGGTATAGGGCTCAGTTTGTAGCCATGCTAAAAGGCTTAGTCTACACCTACTACTTGCTGAATCACTGGGAAAAAAATCCAACATGTAAATCATCTTATTTGAAGTATTGTTTTCTTACTTTCATCTTATTTTGTAATCTGGGTTATGACTGTGAAAAAAGAAGTATGTATAACATTTCAGTGAGGAAGCCTTGAAAGCACAGTCACATCATGGTTTTTTATTTCAAGTGAGCAATTCAGTGTGGCTTTAGAGAGGAAAATACAGGAGGACACTCTTTGGACACCAATAAAATTCAAGGTTATGGTCTAAAAATACAGCATCAGCCTTGTCAGCTTACCAAATCCAGGATCTGGAGTGGCACAGCTGTATCCTTTAAACAAAATTGTTAGTATTAATTACTATGAATTATTGTAACAGAAAAGCAGGGCAGAAAGGGACTACTTTAGTCTCTCTCACTGTTCCAAGGCAGGAATAAGTATACCTGTGAGATTTTTCTCATGTCAAACCCCAATATTTCTTGCACTAATTTAAGCCATTGCTCTTATCCACCACATTTGGAGAGAGCCTCTTCCTCTCTGAAACAGTCTCTATATTCTTGAAAACTGTGATAAATCTGGGAAAGGGAGAAAAGGAATTTTCATCCCTGCTCTGGGCAAGTTTTTTAGAAATCTTTTATTTGTAAGTTATGTTCTTTACTAAGGAGAACATGTTATTCTCCTCTGGATGTTCTCCAAGTGTGCCACATTGCTCTCTAAGTATAATATCCAAAATCAGTCACAGTGCTCCAGCTGAGGCTTGATCAATGATGGATGAAAAAAGGATCTTTCCATGTGTTTTGCAATCTAAATTTCTGCCTGTATCTCCCACTCTTATGAGATTCAGGGGGACTGCTGGAAACAGCACAGCTATGATTTATAACTAGTTTACTCCCAAGACCCTTTACTGAGAAAATGCTACCTAACCAATTATTTTTCATTCTCTATTGGGGAGGAATAATCAACTAACAAATGCATTGCATCTTATTTATCTTTATTGAATCTTGCCCAGTATTTTTAAATCCATTTTTCCAGATATTTAAATTCTAAATAACCCTCGTGAGCATTTGCAAGCTCTTCCACCTGGAGTCACCTTCAAGTTTAATTCCCACTTCTACTGTCTAAGTCAAAAACTAAATGAAACACCATTAAAACAGCAGGATATTTCTAATGTTTCACCCCAGCTAAAAGGCCCATTTCAGTGTCAGAGAAGGGAAAGTGTCCTGGCACATCCACAGGCTGTTATTTATTTCTTTGCAATTCCCAGCACTGCTTAGCCAGCCTTTTTATGTGTGCTCTTTCTAGGAACTGGCATCAGGGTGGCCAATCTACAGTGACTTCAATCCTCTGCTTTTCCCATCCTATCCCATTTGCCCTTTTATAGAACTTCACCCAACTTCAAAAGTAACTTGTATTCTAACACAACTTTAGTCAATTTTTAATATTCTAGGCCAAGCTGATTTCAAAGTTTCTAACAGAGGTTTAAAGCACTTAGCTCTCTGCTTATTGTTGGAGATCAGTCCTGCAACTAGTCATTGCTCTTACAACACATTTTGAAATTATGCAAAAGCCATACACTATACATGACATTTGATGTTTGACTTTTGTAAGCAAACACTTGTTTGACTTTTTCAAAAAGTACACAAAATACTGGTGGGACTTTACGCTTTTACATTTTAAATGTTCAGCAATTTATTAGTGAGTGAAGGGCACAACAGTGGGTTGCTCAACAGCACTCCTAAATTGTGATCAACCTCTCCTTGTAAGAATCAAGCTTCTGAATGAGCTGAACACTATTCTGAAAGCAGAAACAGAGCTGTTTATTTCCAAATCTATGGAGTATTGATGAGAGCAGAGATTTGTTTCTCTATAGCTTGTCCTCTTCCCATATTTAGTGATCAGCATATAACAGTTGCATTACCACTCAGATTTTTGGTTTTGTGAGATGCCTGATGCCTCCAACAATTCCACCACTGCTTTTTATTCCAGTCACAAGAGAAAAGGAGAAGAGAGATGTTAGCAAGAGTCAAAGATAACACCAGAACTTAGTCTTAATTTGTGTGTAATCTCTAAAAAGCTCTGCTTTACCCATTTATTAGGCTAAAGAGAGGAACTTGAATGTGTTTCTGATGACCATTACTACTGCCTTGTTATGTGTCAGCTCTCAATGCCTCTGTGCAACTGAGCCTGTTTTCAGAGCACTGATTAAGGTCTGATGAAGTTGCAGCTACAGGATGCTCCAGATCCAGGGAACCAGCATAGCAGAGACAGGAGAAAAACGTGAGTATTAAGCAGTGCCATCTAGTGTAGTGCAGGCACTCATTGACAGGGAATAGAGCTGGCCTCCAGGCATTTTTTAGCCTTTAACCGAAAGAAACACGGTACTAAACCCTTACACACTGCAGAAGAGTTTTGATGGCAAATAAATGTAAAAGATGCCAAAGCAGTTTTGTGCCTTTGAAGTTCTGCCTGATTTATACCCTGGAACCCAGATCTCAATTTTTTTTGGATCTTTGCCTGGACTACAAAGAGGGGAATATGTCTGCATAAGCCTCTCTATAGATTTGAGCATTCATAGTGCCAGATTAAGAGACCCATTTGAGCAGTGCAATGACAGATGGCAAGAACTTGGTTGGAGGGAGCTACCAAACCAATTTGTGTGCAGCACCTGGCGCCGCAAGGCTTTAAGGGAAGCTCTAGCAAGATTTGAAGTCCCTGATGGTACAGATGCTTTCACTAGTGAATTAGAACTCCCACAGAAGAGGTTAACACACTGCCTAGTTTTAGGCATTGTCCATCCTATACAGAGCTCTGCATTGCATGATGGTAAACTCTCCACAGTCCCCATTAGCATTTACAACTGCAACATAGTTCAAGAGCAGAAATATCGGTTAAATACCCTATGAAATCACATAATTACTGTTAAAAGTCAGTGGGCATGTACAACAATCTTTCACATAGGTCAACAAAGATTACTGTAGTAACCTTTGTATCAGTTGAACATTTTCTACTCAGCAAGTATCTCCTCAGCCCTCTGTTTCCCTTGGGCAGGCTGGCAGACCAGCTAGCTGAACTGAGTACAGTCAATGCTTTCCAAGACTCTCCCCAAAGGGACTAAATCAATCACAGGCATAACATAAAGCCAGGTAAAATAGGTAAGCCAGATCTTACCACCTGACTCCTTCCAGCTCTCTACCACCACCTAGATAACAAGCAAATCAGCCAGTTTTGCATAACAGACCCTTATCCTCAACATGACCCGTCTCTTCAGCCAGAGCAAGCTCCCTCCATTAAGTAAGCTGCTTGTTAGCCTTATCTCATCAGCTGGGAGACAGCTGATTAGTTACAGGTAGAGGCTAAACCTGTCATCTGAAAGGCCCATCTCCCATGTGACCTGATGACTTGGTTTTTTAAATATGTGTCTTCCTAAGCAGATACTTTGAGTGTTTTGGGATACTAAGAAACCAGATGAAATTACGTGACTGGTGTTACACAGATAAATGGGTTAGAGGACAAAGTGGCTTCTTCGTTTTTAAAAGCTACGACTGTGTTTTGGTTTGAACAGTACAAGAAATGCTTCTCCTGGTGTCTGAGTTGTAAACGTGCCCTCCTATATGACAGCATTATTGTCACAAAGAAACTGTCTCTTTCAAGGAGATAATTTCTTTGAAAAATGTTATCTATATAAATGGCTAAATTAAAGCTTTTTAAGTTTTCAATGCTCAATTTAGGTTTTTAAAGTAATCACCTCTGCAGATAAATATAACTGTGCATTTGCTGTTATTCACAAATATGTGGAAGTATACTGAAAAGTAGAAAAAAGCAGGAATGGGGACAAGGGGACAGGAAGGGCAAAGCACGCAATGGCCAAGCACTTCCCACCCACTGCTTTGCCCCCAGCCCTGCCTCTGCTCCTGCAAAGCAGGGAACTTCATGAGAGTTTTCTTCTTGCCCGCTGCATCTTCTGTGCTGCTGTCCAGTACCTTTGCACATTTGCCTGGTCTCCCAAGAGCCTGATGTCCAGATTGGAAAATGCTGTCTTCACCAGCCTTGGAATGGGGAATGACAGCGTCACTGGGCTTGGGAGCAGGAGTGCCTGCAGCCTGGGCATTCTGCAGTGGGTGGCAGAGTGTGACCTTCCTCCCTGTCCCCTCCAAGGAGGTGCATGTGTGTCTCTCTGCCCAGCTCAGCTGGGAAGCTGCAGGAGAGGACCAGGCCATGCAGCTCTTCACCTCCAGGTTCGCTACACACATCTCTGGCTGAGGCTGGAAGCAGTTATACAAAACCCCAGGAGAACGTGGCCTGACTTGATGCTGCCTGCTCATTAACATCTCCCTCCTTCCAGGAAGACCTCTGAAGAGCGCATGCTGATATTTTAGCCAAGATGTAATTTATTGAAAAATCTGGAAAAGATGTCCATATCATTTGACACTATGTCAAAAACCTCAAAAGAGGAGACAAAGTCAATCATCTCACTGAGGTTTCATAGAAGCTTCTGCTAAGGGCAAGTAGCTTTGGCCATCCCAATGCCTCTGGGACCTCCTGGTACACATTCCCTTAGCTCTGACCCTGTGTGTAGACTCAGGGTGCAAGCTAAATGCGGTGGTTTTTATATCTTATTGCTGTGTAATTTCAAACTGCTTTTTCAGCACCTGTGCAAGGCAGTAAGGCATATCATTCCCTTGAGAAATCTCACTGTATAATAAATGATTTTCACCCATATTTGCTAGCAGCAATCCAGTTCCCAAAAAAGGTATGATGGTGGGGGCGAAGGTCTCAGAACAGGCAAATCCCTTATGACCTGTACACTTCTCACACAGTGTCAATAAACCTGAGGTGCAGGTTTGTCTAGCAACAGTGAAACTACACATTAGAAACTTGTCATAAATGAGTTTTTTAAGGTCACTTAAAGATTGTAAAATTCCCATATGAAGAGCTGTTTTAAAAAGTTAAGTGTGAAACATTTAAATGTTGCCAGAGCCCAGCCTAGCACAGATCTGTCAATATTGGCCTGCAATGATGTTTTTTTTCTACTAACTGCAGGGTTCTGAGTGAGTTTATCTTGAATGTCCAGACCATGCTCATTGCATTGAGCACTCTTCTCAAAGGGATGCCTGTTCTTTGCTATTAGCAACATTTCTGACTAAATGTTTAGTGACTGCTATAAAAAAAAATCAGCAAGAGAAATTAAAAAAAAGTCAGGTCATTGTGGATGTCCTGACCAAAATTAAGCAGGGTGTCAGGTCAAATGAGGAACTGCCCCTTTACTACCCTGATCTGGGCTCATTTTCCAATCACGTGATGTACACAATATTGCAAATAGATGAGGTTCTGAGTGTTTTTTTTAATTCTTCCAAGTTGCTATTACCTGTTAAATTGCACTGCAGATAGCAGCAATTTTCCCTCCTTCTCCCTCATCCTCCAAAAAAACCTCTAATGCCTTACGATGCATCGCCACTTATCGCTCATTTTGCCACCTGAACACTCGCAGGGAGCTGACTGACTAATCCCTGCTGCTAATGCACATCAGCAGTAGTCAGATCACTCATATCTGAATCACTCCTACCCTGTGCAAGCTGAGCCTCATTCAGGTGTTTAACATGCTAGTCCAAGTGTAGCTCTACGTTACAGCCATTTATTAAATGAGTGATTGTTTTGGGCTTCAGAAGGAAAGTGGGAGAGTGGAATAGTTTTGATTTTCCTTACGGTGTTGATGTCACCTAACTTTTGCAGAAAACTAATGTGATATTCATTGTAGAGTATCTTCTTCTCTTACTTTTTGTTTGGTTAAAATGATTTTTTTTTTTTTTTTTTTTTTTTTTTAATTATCTTCATTATACCTTGACATGAAGTTAAAAAGAGTGGTTATGAGTGGATCCTTCTTCACAAGGAGGCATTGCATGATTATAGCAAATAAATTCAACCTGATCATGGATAAAATT
The DNA here is from genome assembly GCF_017590135.1 of Pyrgilauda ruficollis. Taxonomy (NCBI): domain Eukaryota; kingdom Metazoa; phylum Chordata; class Aves; order Passeriformes; family Passeridae; genus Pyrgilauda; species Pyrgilauda ruficollis. The sequence goes on from NW_024524378.1 coordinate 8,191,728, forward strand.
AATAAAAGGATATATTCTGTGAGGTAAGTAACTTTATTCTGTGAAGTAAGTAACTGACATGAACAGTTCAACCTGTGGATCCTTTAAATGCTATTTCTGCCCAGACCTACTACAGAGGGAAGGAGCTCTATTTTTATAAACAAATTTTTCATCATTTTTTTTAATAATAAGAATATAAAATAATTGTTTTTTCACCTATCCCTTAAATTGCACACGTGTATGTCATTGCTTTTGTTTTATTTCTTAAGTAGTTAGTGCTGTATGTAAAATCAGTTCTACTAACAATACTGTCTGTGGAGAAAGAGGCAGCATTGTATCTGTGGCAGTTCAAAGACACAAAGTTTGCAGGAAAAAGTAATTAATCTCTCTGATTAGAAAAACTGTTATATTCATTTTTTCCAGCTGTAATAAATGACATTCCCTCGTCTATCTTGGCTCTTTTATATAGCTACTAATGCTGTAATGGCTTCAGATGAACTGCACAGAACTGCCCAGAGCTACACTTTGAAGTAATGTTTATTTACAGTTCTCTGTATAGTTGGTCTCCATGACTTACCATCAAAATGTCGAAAGGGTTCTCCTTTCCTCGTGAGCAGTAATTTTCTAGGTCAAGTAACATTTGCATTGAGCACTGCTCAGAGACAGACACTCAGCTGTATTTAGACAGTATGGCTTGATGCAGTGGCTAGGAGGATCTTGGACATGTATTGAAATAAAAAATTCCCTGCTTGTTTTAAAGCAGAATCTCAGAATCACAGGATAGTTTGGGTTGGAAGGGACTTTTGGAGATGATCTAGTCCATCCCCCCTGCCAAAGCAGGGTCACCTAGGCCAGGTATCACTGGAACATGTCCATGTGGGTGAACGTCCCCAGAGAGGGAAACTCCATGTCCTCCCTGGGCAGCCTGTTCCAGTGTTCTGCCACCCTCAGAGTAAAGAAGTTCCCCCTCATATTGAGATGAAACTTCTGTTTTTGTTTGGAGGCCATTGCTCCTCATCCTGTCACTGGGCAACTCTGAAAAGGATCTTTACAGCTGCATTTGGGTTATTTATACTTATTAATGAGATTCCCTCTCAGTCTTCTCTAGACTGAGCAGGCCCAGCTCTCACATCTCTCCTTATAAGAGAGATGCTTCAGAGCCCAATCTTTGTGACCCTCACTGGACCCTGTCCAGTAGCTCCTTATCTCTCTTGTACTGAGGAGCTCAGAACTGAGCACAACGATGCAGATGTGGCCTCACTAGGGCTGACCAGAGGGGGAACATCCCCTTCCTCAACCTGCTGGCCACACTCTTCCTGTGCACCCCAGGATTCCATCGGCCCTTCTGGCTGCAAGGCACTGCTGGCTGGCTCATGGTCAACCCCAAGACCCCCAGGTGCTTCTCCACAGAGCTGTTCTCTAGGACGTTGGCCCCCCAGCCTGTGCTGGTACTTGGGGTTATTCCTCCCCATAGGCAGGACCCTGCACTTGCCTTTGTTGAAATTCACAAGGTTTCTCTCTGCCAAAAATTGCAGCCAATCAAGGTCCTGCAGAATGGCAGCACAGCCTTCAGATGTATCAGCCTCTCACCCCAGTTCCATGTCATCAACTGGACATCAGCCCCCAAGACCTGGAGGAATGGTGGGGTGAAATACAATGCTCTGTGCTGGAGGTACTCAAGCCAAATGATTAGTGGCTTCCCAGCCTTAGAACTTTTGAATCCATATGCCAGACAAAATGTCCTCTGCAAAGAGCATCAGTTTATGTTATAGTCCTTCACAATTTCCCAAGCAAATGTAAACAAAGGGAAAAATGTTTGAATCGTACTTACAAGTTACAGTAGGAGAACACAGGATGTAGGTAGCTGTGTATTAGCTAATTGGTGCAAGCTTATAGATCCCAAAGCTTAAAAGATTATTTGAGATCATATGTTTCCCCTGTATTATACAGGGTACAGGTTTTTTTGAGTTAACTCCTATAGGGACAAGATGAACAATTTCTCTGAGAAAATCAATCATTTCCAACTTCAAAATGCCTAGTGATGGAGAATCAATTACAATCCTTGGTAAATTGTTCTAATAATTAATTTCCTTCCATGCTAAAATGTGTCTAGTTTCAAATTTCACTGGTTCCTGTCAGACATTTTTCCACTTGACCAAAATGCCATATATTATCAAATTTCTACTCTTCTATTCTATTTCTACAGGAAGACAGGAAATTTATAAATTATATCCCACTCTCCCCTTAACCTTGTCTCTGTTAAGCTAAATAGATTGATGTACTTAGGCATCACATTGAAAGACAAAGCTTCCCCTCTTGTCACCCTTCTCTGAACCTCTCTCTGTTGGCCACCAGTCCCTTATGGTGGACTGCAGAAGCGAACAACTTCAGTGACCACTGCACCGCTGCCCATACAGAGGCAACACAGCTTCACTGAGAAATCCTGCAGCTCATACAGAGCACTGATCCTTTCACTCACAACCTTGGAATGAAAATTTACATTTGCCAAATTATTCACCATTACTTCTCTCTTTCTTTCTTTCTTGCTTTCTTGCTTTCTTTATTTCTAGCTTTTTTTTTTTTGTTTGTTTGTTTTTTAATTGTCTTTCCCTCTTGGAAAGAGAGAAATCATAATTACATAAGAGAACATACTGGTTCAGGTGAATCCCTCAGGTTTTAGAAGCAGTGGATGAATCTCAGAAGTACCTTGGAGACTTTTAAGCATCCAAAAGATAAAGCACTAGGATAATATTTGTTAAAACCACTTCTGCATCGCTTTATATACTAGAGAGTGGTCATTAAATGGGTGGGGACAACAGGTGGAGAAATACCACTACTTAAAAGGAGTGAAATAAAATAAGCATTTGCACTGACTTGTGCTCCATCTCTACCTTTCTTCCCATATCCCAGCTCAGAGAGAGGGGCTGTTATCAAAGGGTGCCTGGGCAGAATGGTCATGGTGATACCTGACTCCTCCTGATCTAAAATCTCACTGTCCTAAGACTGATAGTGGCTTTTGTTCTGGAAGTAAAGAAACTCACTGGCACTATGAGGTCTAACACCTGCTTCTAACAGCAAATGACTCACAAGGTCTGGGTATGGATAAATGCCAGAATTCTGGCAGATCTCCAGAGGGACACAGAGGGGCAATCCTTGGCTCATACTTTGTATAATTCCTGAGTGCTGTCATCTTAGTGTCTCCTTGTTGCACTACTTGTGGAAGGGCACAGCCAGTTAGAAATCAGAACTACAGCTAAATCCCTGTTGTTGAAAACTATTGCAGATTTCTATGTCTTTCTGCATGTTTCCACATTGACAAGATGGGGTTGGGAGAGCCCTAGAGTGGGTGGGAAATATGGAACAGCTGTACACCATCCTTTACTAAAATGTACAAGGTACTTACAAGAGGTGGGAACTGTGAGGAGGTCCTCTCCAGGCCTGCACTCCCAAGCTGGGAGGTTTGCAGGACACAACGATGACTACCTCTGGCTCCCTGTGCTGGGCATTTCTACATGTAATGCCCCCAAATTCTCTACCTAACTTGTGGCAGTGTCCCACTGCTCTATAGTTGGCAGGGATCGTCTCCTCACTCCTGAGGGATAACCCAGCCAGGCAGAGCACATAGAGAATAGGAGACCCAGCCATCCAGAAGAACCCTACAAGGCAACCCAAAAGTTCTTCTTAGGTCTGAACCAATTTTACTTCATGTAAATTACTGATGTCATCTACCCGGACTTGTGCAAAGCATTTGACGCTGTCCCACATGAAGATGATCAGAGGGCTGGAGCAGCTCTCCTATGAGGACAGTCCGAGACAGCTGGTGCTGTTCACCCTGGAGAAAGGAAGGTTCTGGAGTGACCTTGGAACAGCCTTTCCATACCTAAAGAGGGACTACAAGAGTGCAGGACAGGGACCTTTTACCAGGGCATGTAGCAACAGACAAAGGGGAATGACATTAAACTGAAAGAGGGCAAGTTAAGATCAGACTTTAGGAAGAAATTCTTCAGTGTAAGGGTGGTGAGACACTGGAAAAGGTTGCCCAGAGAACTTGTGGTTATCCCATCCATGGAAATGTTCAAGACCAGGTTGCAAGAGGCCTTGAGCAACCTGGTCTAGTGCAAGGTGTCCCTGACCATGGCAGAGGGTTTGGAACTAGGTGTTCTTTAAGGTCATGGAGATCTGCAGTCCACTTCTATTTATAAGTTCCTAGTTGTCATGGGAATTATTTAAACAATTTGGTGTTTATGTTCACTTTTTAACATTAATGATCTTGCTTTTCTTGTTATTGTTCAGGATGGGGTTATACTGAGTAAAAATGATTCAGCAGTTTAGCAGGAACAGAGAGACTAGTATAAGAGTGTGTGCTCCAGTAATAAGCTGCATTTGGGCAGAAGGCAACAGTCATGTGAGGGCAGATACCATTTATACTATTCTGCTGATTAAAGTTGATACTAACAACACTAATTTGGTGTTTTGAGGATAAATTCATGGAGGACATTGAATCAGTGCCTAAATGTTACCAAGTCAAAAGCTACCATAACACAATTTATGAAAGGGCACTTTTCTAATGACCATTCTGGGACCCTGCCATATAACCTCAAAATGTGCATGGTGTGCTCATTTAAAGAGCATGGCTACCTTATAGTAAAACTACAGAGGCAAAAAAAGATAAGTGCTTTGAGCAAATTTCACCTGTTAAACAAGATCAATTGGGTTAAGGACCTGGTGGCACTGTATGTAATGGAAGGGTTAGAATGCGTGGAGCTTGCAGCTGGCAATGGTGCAGTTGAGAGCCTCTGGATAAGGATCAAGGGACAAAAAAGTAATGTGGATGTCATTGTGGGAGTCTACTATAGATTTCCTAGCCAGGACAATGATGCCAACAAATTATTCCATGAGGAACAAAGGGACACTTCCAAGTCAACAGCCCTTGTCCTCATGGGAGACTTCAACTTGCCAGAAATCAAGTGGGAGCATCGCACAGCAGGTACAACATAGGCCAGAAGATTCCTAAATAACCCAGATGACAACTTTGTGAAACAGGTCCTAAGGGAGCCAACTCAGAAAGATGCCCTCCTTGATCTGCTTCTTGTCACCAGTGTGGATCTCATGAGTGAAGAGGAGATTGGCGGCTGTCTTGGCCACAGCGACCACAAAGCGATCAAGTTTAAAATCTCTGTTGACAGGAGGAAGAGTGCCAGCAAAACCTCAGCTCTGGACATGAGGAGAGAACACTTCAGCCTGCTCAGAAAATTAGCAAGTATAGTTCCCTGGGAAAACATTTTTGCAGGTGCCGGTGTCCATCAGTGCTGGTCACTTTTTAAACATCACCTCCTAAGGTGCACAGGAGAAGGCAATTTCCAAATGTCAGAAGCCAAGCAAGTGAGGTAAAAGGCCAACTTGGCTGAACTGTATTACTCTCTTGGAAATAAGGTTAAAAAGGAAGGTGTATGCCCAGTGGACAAAAGGTTAATTGACATGGAAAGAATACAGAGATTCTGTTTGCCCCTGTAGGGAGAAAATGTGTGTGATCCAAGTTCAGCTGGAGTTGAAACTTCCAGAAATGTGGGAAAAAATAAAAAGAGTTTTTTCAAATATAAATGGCAGAAGGCAGTAGAAATAACATTGTCCCATTAGAGGATGAAAATGGTCACTGCACAAACAGGGACATGGACAAGCAGAGGTGTTTAACAAATTCTTTGCTTCTGTCTTCAAAACAGATGACAGACCAAGGGGGTCTGACAAGGACCATGACTGTGTGAATGATCAACTCCCAGCTGATGCTGAAATTGTGCGGGATCTGCTTCTCCAGCTGGATCCCTACAAATCTATTGGGCTTGATGGTGCTCATCCAAGAATTCTCAAAGAGCTGGCTGATTGCCATCTCAAAACCACTCTCAATGATTTCTAAGCATTCTTGGGAATCTGGAAAGGTCCCCAGCTGACTGAAAGATGGCAAATGTTGTCCCAGTTTTCAAGAAGGGTAAGAAGGAGGATGCTGGAAACTACAAGCCTGTCAGTCTCACTTCAGTGCCTGGCAAAGCTATGTAGAAGATTATTCTGGGAGGCATTAAAAAACACCTGAAAGACAACACAGTCATCGGTCACAGTCACGAGAAAGTCTTGCTTATTAAACCTGATTTTCCTTTTTTGTCAAGGTAACCCACATGGTTGATCAAGGGAATCCAGTTGATGTAATCTTTTTGGATTTCAGTAGAGCTTTCCATACTGTCTCTCACTGTATCCTTCAGGACAAAACATCCAACACACAGCTGGATAAACAAACACATCATGTGAGGGGCAAACAACTAGTTCATGTCAGGCACAAAGGGTTATAGTGAGGGGTGACATCAGACTGGTGACCTGCCACTAGTGGGGCTCTGCAAGGTTCCATTCCTGGCCCTGTGCTCTTCAACATGTTCATCAGTCACATGTTCATCAGGACTGGAAGGGATACTGAACAAGTTCACAGATGATCCAAAACTGGGAGGAGCTGCTGCTTCAAAGGCAGGGAGGCCTTGCAGAGACACCTCAACAAATCAGAGGACTGGGCAAACACCAATCATATGAAGTTCAAAAAGGGTGAGTGCTGTTTTTGGCAGCTGGGAGGGGACAACCCTGGATGTATGCACAGATGGGAAATGAGATGCTGGAAATCAGTGCCATGGACAGGGACCTGGAGGTCCTGGGGTCCTGAACATGAGTCAGCAATGTCCTGGCAGCCAGGAGGGACAATTGGGGAGCATCAGGCACAGCATCACCAGCCAGGCAAGGGAGGGGATTTTCCCACTCTGCTCTGCACTGGGGCAGCCTCACCATGAATACTGGGTGAAGTTTTGGGCACTGCAATATAAGAAATATATTAAACTATTAGACAGCGTCCAAAGGAGGCAACAAAGATGATGAAGGGCCTAGAGGGGAAGCTGTATGAGGAGTGGCTGAGGTCACTTGGTCTGTTCAGCCTGGAAGAGACTGAGGGGAGACCTCATCACAGTCTACAACTTCCTTGTGAGAGGAAGATGAGGGGCAGACACTGATCTCTCTAGGGACCAGTGACAGGACTCAAGGGAATGACCTGAATTTGTGTCAGGGGAGGTTTAGGCTGGATATTAGGAAAAGGTTCTTCACCCAGAGGGTGGCTGGGCACCGGAACAGGCTCCCTGAGGAAGTGGTCAAAGCAGCAAGGCTGGCTGAGTTCAAAAAGTGTTTGGACAATGCTCTCAGACATGTGGTATGACTCTTGGTGCTGTGCAGGGAGTTGGACTCAATGGTCCTTGTGGGTCCCTTCTAACTCAGCCTATTTTGTGGTTCTGTGATTCTGTGAAAACAATGAAGGAAATAATATCTAGCATGAGATGCAACAATAATTTCTTCTGTTTTGGTCTTAGGTTACCATTGTCTATAATGTTCTGAAGTCAGGAGGACCCCATGCTGCTGATGCAAATATATGGATCAAATGCAAAAGTAAAATTTGGATGGTATTTTATACCAGTGAGGGATTAATGTTGTATTTTGCCAAATATTTCAGATTGAGAAATTAACTTCATTTTTGCTTCCTCCCTAGTTTCCATCCCGTTGTAAGCAGGACGATGGCAGCTGGTTAAGCACACTCTGTTCCAGTGCTGACTTTGTCTAGTAGTGCCTGACACAATGGCTGTAGAGCCATATCTGAAACTTTCAGGAACATTTTCCAATTATCACATCTCCCTCCATGGCAATGAAGTCAGAACACTAACAGAGATAGACTGCTAGCATTTACAGCACTGCCTTATTAGTCCTGGCTTGGTTTAGACAACACGCTGGGTGGTATTCTAGTAGCTGGTTTATATTAGTGTTGCCTTAGCGTGAAAGATACATTACCTGTAGAAAGAAGAAAAAATACTATACACACACACACAAAATCCTTTGTGCACACCTTCTTTAGCATGAAAACTAGCAAGGTTGAATGTGTCACTGTAACAATAAAAAATTTTCAGTGCCCATATACAAACCTTAAGGCATTTGAAACATTCTCTTTTCTTTTTTTTTCATTGTGTGCCACATATTTACTCCCTTTTCCTTTTTTATTACTAAGGAAATGAGGAAATTTTCATGAAAACAAGAGCTTATATTCTTACAAGTTTGTCAATTCCTGCTTATATTTTTCTGTTCTGAGGAGATCGGAGCCTTCTGTACAGGGTACCGTAATTGCTTCCAACTCAACGAGCTGTGATGAATAAGAAGCAGGAACTTTTAAACAAAGACCCTGTTTTCATGCAAATATTCTCAGTAATAAAGCATAGAGTAAAAGAAATATGTGAAGTTGTGTTTTGCAGAACTGCTACTTAAAGCAAAGCAGCTTTGTAGAACGAAGCCAAGTCTGGAGTTTTCTAACTGCATGAAGGAGAAGTGAGTTTGAGCATTTTCTCGAGGGATTCCAAACGTCGCCAAAAAAGATTGTTAAAAAATAAAGACAGAATATATCCCAGTATAATTCTCATTGGCATAATCAACATCACTCTATGTGAAAAGATCCTAACCAGAACACTGGTTGACACTATTCCCACATTTCATGAATTCATTCTCACATTCCTTTATAAACCTAGAAACATACAGCCTCTTTCCCCCAAATATTTAGTAAGTAGGTTCTTATAAGCCATCTCTGAGTCATTGCTTCGGCCTACCTCATCTTAATTTTCCAAAATCAGCAGTAACTTAAGAAAAATAGAGAAGAATATTGGAACTGGAAACAATTTGTAGAAAAAATTATACTGAGCAGTAATTAAGCTTGGGCTTTGCTCCATGATAGCTCATTCAGTAGATAAATCAAAACCTAGAAAACCTGCATCCATTTGAAATTTTTATACATTAGTACTACCAAGTAATTACCTTAGTTTCTGACCTCTTAAGCAGCAAATACCTTGGAATTACCATCAAGGATACCTTTCTAGAGTGGTCCTTTGCCAGCAGTATCAGTAGGTGGAACGGTGACTATTTTCTCCTCAGGGAAGCTGTGTCACAGCAGAGTCCCACCTCCCCAAATGCACTCAGGTGACTGATTACAGAACCACTCAGGAGATTCTGTCAGGTACGTGAGACCAAAGGAAGAGAGCACAGTCAAGCCCATGCAGTGTGTGAACACTGACTTCTACCTGCACAAGCATTAGGGCTTGCAGTGCTCATTGTTGCTGCCATCACTGGGCTGTAAAGGACGCAACAGGACACTTCCACTTCTCTCCAGAAGAGAGGAAAATGCTACCAGGTACGTAGTTTAAAGCAAACCATTTAGAGCTGCAGTTTCTTTTTTCCTCAGCACATCTTCTGTCAGTTCAGCATGGATGATTTTCAGTCTGCACAGAAACGGGCTTTCCATCCTAACTCATGGACATGGCAAGTCGGAAGTGTCAAAATAATTTTTTCTCACTATGCCAACGAACAAAAAACCCAAGAGACAGGAAATTCACATCCTCAAAGGCTATCCTTAGCCATCCAGTAGTGCCGTATCAAGCACTGTGCTGAAATATGGTGCATGTTTTGCAAACACTTCTCTTTGGCAGAAATCAGACGACAGATTTAAGCCAAAAACCTACTCTCTATTTTTCAGCAAGTTTAAAAAACTTGAAAATGTCTCTCAGCTTTTTCCGTGGACTCAGTTCCATGCCACTGCAAGATTGTAATTTCATCTAGAAACCCTGGTAACTCCAGTGAGAGATATCAGGCCCCATTCTGCCTGTCTTCACTTTCTATTGCCAGTGGACTTGTTAGAGCTGATAATTCAAAAAATGCAGTATTTATGATATTCATGATTTACTTTAAACCTCTTTCACAGCTTGATGCACATGAGGCAATTCAAATAGCCAAAACTCTGTTTTGCAACTAACTTCATTCCACTGAATGGAAACATTCACACATCTGTTGGTGGTGTATTGTTTCAGGCTGGCTGCAGAGCAATCAAGCCAGCAAGGCATGGATATGGTGTCTCCACACCAGAGAAGAGAAAATTTCATTTTCTGGCAGAGGCAAGTGAGTTCTGCAAATACAGAGCACAGAACCGCCTCAGTCCATGGTACTGAAGGGCAAACACAGTCCCTCTAGCCAAGGATGCCACAGGAGTTTCAATTTCAGCTGAGTAACAGGTTGTCATTAGAACTCTTGACAGGAGGAGGGTCTGTGCAAGACCTTTCCATTGCAAGGAGATTTCAGACTGTGTTATTAAACTCTGTTAATTTAAATATAATCTGATAGTACTACTTTCAGAGTATCAGAAGATCTAAAAATGGGAGATTAAAAATCTGCACTCCAAATTCACCGTATAAATTCTGCTGAAGTTACTATATACACACACACATTATATATATGTAATGAGTATAGGTTATGCAAATACACTCTACATTGTATATTTATACGAAAGTAAAGCCATGTACCATGCAATTGACCTGCTTTAGATCACCAATTCTTTATGGTAAGCATAATTTTTGTGTCCTGTGCTGATCCATTGTCTGGCAGGGTGGGTGGGGTTCCAGGATGCTCCTAGGACTTCTGGTCAAGTGATTACTGGAAGCAGTCATGAAACATCCATATCTTCCATGAACACAAATCGAAAATCTTAACTGTAACACAGAGAAAGAAATCCAGACACGTTTAATATTACTTGAGTTTTTACTCTGCATCCCCACTTCACACCACAAGTGGTTTTCACCCATGTTTGTTTCACGAGGCCATGTAGTGGTAGGACAAGGGAGAATGGCCTTAAGCTGAAGACTTAGATTAGATATTAGAAAGAAATTCTGTACTGAAAAGGTGGTGATGCACTGGAGCAAGTTGCCCAGAGTGTTACCTGGAGGTGTTCAAGGCCAGGTTGTAAGTGGTTTTGAGTAACCAGGCCTAGTGGAAAGTGTCCCTGCCCATGGCAGATGACTGTTAACATCTAGTTAAGATATGGATTCCATCCAAACCATTCTGGAATTATATGATTCTCTCTCCTGCCTCAAAACAGTTTGAAAAAAATAAATAATATTTCTGAGGTCTTTAAGGCATGGTCCAAACTTGATTGAATTTAGGAATGTGTCTCTTCTGAGAAGGAACAGCACTCTTTCCAGGATCCGAAGTGTTACTCCTGGATGTGGAATTATTTTCTGATCTACTAAACCATGCCTGCTTATTTCAAGCATTTTACTCATCCATGCTATAACTGTCTGGATCGTCACTCCTGGCTCTGTCACATCTTCCTTTATCCCCTTTGCTTTGTGTGCGTACTTTGGATTCAGTCACAGCACAGTATCAGTGTGATACGGAAGTTACTGAGACCCCCAGCAGGAGGCTGGGTTGAGAACAATTATCTGACAGAATTGTTTAGCAGTGTAGCCCAATCCATGTTACGACCCTTTTTCTAAATGTAGATCTAATGGCACATTAAAGCAATATTACATCTCATAAAGCCTGCTGGGTAAGAGTTCAGCGAGGTTCCCCTTGCTCCCCTTCTGCACAGCAGTTCCTTTGTTACTGCCTCGCCTCTACATCCTGTGATGGACGGGAGTCCCGTGCTCCTCTAACACTAAAATGGGGCTGCCAAGATAATTTACGAGCCCTGTGACCAACAAAACGTCTCAAGCATCCTTGGGTTATCTCTAAGTCCTACTTTTCTCTACCCATTGTCATAGCCAGCCTGTCCTCTCAGATTTTACAGATGGCAGGAAAGGTTTCGGCAACACAAACATTCTTCAGAGCACTGCTTTTAAACAATAGTCTTGTCCCAGCTTTGCCTGTGTCTGAGGTGGTGTTTCCAGACAGAAAGCAGAAAAGCAAACATAGGACTGGGGGAAGAGGGGACAGAGGGGAAAAGGAAGAGGGGGACAGAGGAGAGGACAGGTACATGTGAGCTGGGGAGATGGAGGCCAGGTTAACGTGCCTATGCACAGGGCCAGCCCAATGGACCAGCATGTCCTGGCTGGAGGACATGTGAGGTGTGTGCGTGAGGAAGGGCTTCCCCTGGGTCTCTAAGCACCTTTGGCTTTTACACCAGAAATCCAGGCTCGGTGTAAACATCATGACAGCCCATGGAAGCCTTTTTCTGCAGGACACAAGAGAGTGAACTAAGGTGCTTGCTATTGCCTAGATCTGGACAGGAAAATCACACAGCTGCCTTTCCACAGGGCCCTTCCAGGCCCCGAGTGACTGGATACCCAGACACACGTGGGATTTCTGCAGAAGAAACCCGAGGCACAGCACAGGAATCCCGTAGCCCTCTTCATTTCAGCGACCTGAGCCGAAAACAGCACGTGTTTGGGTTGCGGTGGATTTTGGGCTCCCCGTCCGCACAACGAGCACGGAACCCGGGGCGGCTGCTGCTCGCTGCCGGCCGCAGCGCGGGGTGCGATGCCGCGGGCACGGCTGGCCGAGCTCCCGCCCGCCCGCGGGGCCCAAGGCGCGGCTGCGCTCCCCGGAGCCGGCTTGCGCGGACGGTCCCGGAGGCGACGGGAGATGCGGGAGCGCTGGAGGGGGGCGCCCCGGGGGAGCGTGGTCCCTCCGCTCCGCCGGGCGGGGCCGGGCCGCGGGGGAGGCGACGGAGGGGCTTCGCTCTCCGTTTCCCAGGGAAAGCCCAGCACAGCGGCGGCCACGTGTCCCGCAGGGATCCCACCGGGCCCGCCGCGGCCCCGCCGGTCGGTGCGGCGCGGCGCAAAGTGCGCGGTATCGCCGCCTCTTCCTCCGCTCCGCCGGCAGCGCGGGCGAGGTGGCGGAGGGGATGTCCGCCGGGGGCGCGGAGGCCGACGGCCCTCCGCCACGGCCCTGAGCGCGCTTCTTGCTCCAATAAGCAATAATTAGGTCCTCAGCTAATGAAGTGTCAGCTGATCCCCTCGCTCCGTCTGCGCGCGGGGAGGCGGGGGGGCTGCGCCCGGAGACATCGCCATGGAAACGCTGCCCTCGCCTCTCTTCCCCCCGCCGCATCCCCCCCACCCCCCGCCGGCCCGGGCCGGGTGCGCGCCGTCCCCCGCGCCCCGCCGCGCCCGCGGAGGCGGGAGCATCCCGACATGGGACAGCGCTGCCCGTCACCGCGCCGCGCCGCCGTCGCCACAGAAACTTTTGTCCCGGCGGCCAATCAGGGCGCGGGGGGGGCGCGGAGCGGCGCTGGGCCCGGCCCGGTGC
>NW_024524378.1:8204852-8206324 GCF_017590135.1 Pyrgilauda ruficollis
GCATCCCGCGGCCGGGCGCGGGCCGGAGTCGTGCCCCAGCCGCGGAGGTGCCGCACGGCTGCGGAGCGGGGGCGCGGAGCCGGGCGCTGGATGGCGGAGGCGCGGGCGGGCGCGGCCGCGGAGAGGCGACGAGAGGAAGCGCTGCGGCGGAGCCTTCACCCCCCGCGGAGGGGGTGTCCTGCCTGACGCGGCGGGGGAGACCGGGGGCAGCGCGGAGATCTCCGGCGTGAACTGAAGCTGTGGCAAAGGGAGAGGGAAAAAAAAATCAGGATTTTTTTCTTCTTCCCCCTTTACAAAACGGGGATTTATGCTTAGCATCCGCACGCAAACTTACTTGAATGCCTTGTAGACAGTTTAGCCCAGAGACCAAAGGATACCCCGCACCCGAGGAGTCCTACATGTGTGAGCACCATCATTACACTGGCAGAGCAACGAGAGCCGCCTCCTTTCCTGTACCAACATCCTCCTGGGACTGATCTCTCCTCTGGTCCAATATCCAAGCCTGTCTCATATATATGGGTTTTCTTTCTTTCTTTCTTTCTTTCTTTTTTTTTTTTTTTTTTTCCTTTTTTCCTTCCATCGGCTGGGGTTTTTTTTTTTTTTTTTTTTTTTTTTTTTTATTTTGGGTTTTTTTTTTTTTTTTTTTTTTTTTTTTTTTTTTTTTTTTTTCCTTTTTTCCTTCCATCGGCTGGGATTGCTATGTAAATAAACAGAGGAAAATTCCTGAAAGGGCATTTGAAAATTCAATGGGACTCAATATGAGGAAGTGAAATTCTCACAGACCATTTTTTAAAAATTAAAAATTATGTATTTTAAACCCGGATCGGATGCATTAGGCTTAGAAAATAGCAGGTAAGAACTTTCTTTCTTTCCAGTACCTTCATGCCCGGAGCGGGGATATCTGAAGCAAAGCCGCCCAGCCTTGGAATAAAGGGGGAGCAAAGAGACCAGTGTGCCCTTCAGTGCTTCTTCCATCCTGCGCGGCGAGGCGGCTTTGGGGAGAGGCACAGCCCGCCAGGACAGAGACAGAAAGCTCAGAAAGCCTTCGGACAAGACAGCCGAGGGCTGCCGGGGCGGACTAGGGTGGGCTTTTTCTCTTCTTTCCGTTTGTTTATTTTTTTTTTTTTATTTTTTTTTTCCCTCCTCTTCTTCACCTGCACTATCCAGGGTGAATCCGGGTGCAGTTGATGTATGGAAAAGAAGAAGGATCCAAGTCAATATTTTCTTTTTTCTTCGCTAAGCCGAGGGATAGGATTTTAATTATTTATCCACCCGAACCCTCTCCGGGTAAGACGCTGCTGGAGCCAGTGGGATAGTCCTGCCTTGCACAATTATTAAAGAGACTGATCACGTACATTGGAAGGATAAGAGGAACCTCCACCAGATCCGTTTTGCCTCCTGTGAAAAAAAAAAAAAATTAAGGAGAACATTGCCACACTATTGAATTGATTGCTGCCCCCCCACCCATCCCC
>NW_024524378.1:8206479-8419386 GCF_017590135.1 Pyrgilauda ruficollis
CCCCCCCACAAAAAAAAAAAAAAAAAAAAAAATCCGCTGGGATCTGCCTGCACCGGGACCTCCTTCGCTCCGGCTCGGAGGTGGATGCATTTTTCATGAGCGCTGGGTGAACAGGTGCAAAGTGCGGCGGGGCGGCCCGGCCCCGTACCCCGGCCCGCTTCGGGGCGGCGTGTGCGTGTCCGTGTGTCTGCCCGTGTCTGTGTGCGTGTCCGTGTGTGTGTGTGTGCGCCCCGGCGTGTGCATGTGTGCGTGTGTGTATTAGAAGATTATGGAGAGCAGCGACCGGGACATGTACCGCCAGTTTCAGGACTGGTGTCTCAGGACTTACGGGGACTCAGGAAAAACCAAGACGGTGACCCGTAAAAAATACGACCGGATCGTCCAGCTCCTGAACGGCTCCGAGTCGAGCTCCACGGATAATGCCAAATTCAAATTCTGGGTCAAATCTAAAGGCTTCCAGCTCGGCAACTCGGACGAGGTCAGTGGTGGTGCTGGAGGAGGGAAGCAAGTGCTGTACGTGCCAGTCAAAACCACGGTTAGTAGAGAATTGTCTTCCTTGTTCTATGTCGGCCGCTGCAGCCCGCTCCGGGAGCGAGAGGCGCAGGGGGAGCCGCAGCCACAGTTGGCTCCTTCCTCCCTCTTCCCCCAAGTCATCATCACCATGTTGCGTTTGCCTGTCACATTATACACCGCCGAGGTCTTTGTGGGTCCTTTTATTTAAAGCGATCGTGCGCACAACGCACTCCGCCGGGTCGGTGTCGTTCTCCTCCTCGTCCTCCTCGTCCTCCTCGTCCCTCCCGTCCCCCCCCGGGCCGCTGCGGCGGGCTTGGGGTGTGCTATTGTCCCGCCGCCGCCGCCGCTCCGGCCATTGTGCCGGGCCCCGCCGCCCCGGGCAGCGGCCCCCGCCGCCGGCGGGGCTGATGGATGGCGCACGGGGTACCCTGCCTGGCACAAAGCCAGGCGCGGCGCCGGGCGGTGGTTCCCCGGGATCTCTGTTGGGGTTTATTTATTTATTTATTTATTAGTATTATTTTTATCCTTTTTTTCTTTATTGTTTATCCCGCAGCCCTGGCGCCGCCGCCGAGCGGCCACGAATGTGCCCGGCTTGGCTGTGAAGCGCCGGCTGCGCTAGTAAGGGGCGGCGGGAGAGAGAGGATGCTCAACAAAGGGAGGATGGGGTTCCGCATGACCGAGGGAAGGGTGTATTTTGTGACACTTTCTGGGGTCGCAGGAGCCCCTCAGCACTCCGTTCGATGCGCTAGGGTAGCGTGGCATCCCCGGCAGGCGCTGGCGTTACGGGCTCGGCGCAGGTCTGACAGCGGGAGAGCTATTATGCTTGGTGGTGGCAGGAGCGACAGATTTTCCTATTTAAGAAGATGGGGACTGTTGGTTGCAAGTAGGTTTTGCCTATTGAACTCTCTTAATGTATCATTATTCTTACTTCTTATGCGCTGGGTCACGCAAGCTAAGCTTCTTTTGTCTGTGCGTGGGGCGGGTGTGGAGGGGGAGCCGAGAAAGGAAACCCGGCAATTAAAAATATTCCTGCCTGGGCATTTGGCTTGGATGAGCAATATTCCTTTTTTTTTTTTTTTTTTGCCTGGAGTGGCAGCTTATCCGGACCTGACGGGAAGGTTGCTGGGTGGCGCAGCAAAGGGGGCTTCTTGGAAAGTATTCTGGGTTGGGTTGTGACGTAGGCTGCCGGGGAAATCTGCCTCTCTTCTCCTTGCTGAAGTCATAAACCTGGGCATTCCCAGGGGCTGGCTTGTATTTGCCCCCTTGTCATCAGTGCCGTCATGGCTGTGAGGAGGCAGAAGTGGGAAATTAATTTTAAGGAGATCTTGAATATGAAGATTTAAAGTAAAAGAGAAGCTCTGGACAGTTTTTTCTTTCTCTGTGGTTTCTATTCACTGAAGTGTTTCAGGTCTGTCTATAGATCAGATGATTTGGCAGATCTCTGTTTTAGTGTTACAAGATTGATTGCTCATCTCTGAGCCCAGACAGTACCATAGATACAATTTATTACAAAAATGTTGCCTAAAGCAGAAGTCTCCAATTAGCTTAGTATTTTTAAATATCTCTTCTGCTCACTGAAATAATTATTTTGAAGGGCCAGTGGGCAGGATTGTTTATTCCCAAGACTGTTTTTTTCACTATGAATTCAAAACCGTAAGCAAATTCAGTATGTTTAAAAATGACATTGACTGCCCTACTAAATAAAGAGGATAACCTTAATTTTACACAATGGAATTTAAAAATTAAGTGCTTCTCTGGTCCTCTGAAACACAAGACTCAGTGATGATAAGCTTGTTTATTTTCTCTCACCTTTGCTAGGCCATGAAAGCCTGGAGTCCCACCTTCCATCCTATTTTCTATTTTAAGAACACAGAATCAATTTTTATTTTTATTTTTTCCCACAAGGGATTTCAGTGAGAGGTCGACTGTCTTGCAGGTCTTACCTTATGTACATTTGTGGGAATCACACCCTTAGCTGTGAATGTCTCTGTATGTCCCTATACAAGTATTTATATTTATACAGGAGTAACTCTCTTCATATAGTTTAGCAACCAAGGAGGAATTCTAATAAAATTGGGACTACTAATGAAATCAAAAAAGGAGAAGTTAGCATGACCTATCTGTAAGCAATTCCTGAATATCTGTATATAACCTGAGCAATGACATATAAACCTTTTCAGAATACATACGTAAAATTTCCTCCTGCTGGCCATCAGAAATTTGTTGTCCAACATAAATGGGAAAAGGGGATGCTCAACAACATTCAGCTCTGAAAAACAAATGCCAGCCCCTCCTGAACCCATGAATCTGGTGTCACTATCCCACCACAAAAGGCAGAGGAGTATTTAAGCAGACCCACAGGGTGGCAGTGGTTTGTATGAGCTACTGCCAGGGCTGGGGCAGTGCCTGGCAGGCACTGAAGGCTCAGAAAGAACATGTCTGACAGAACAGGGATGCAGCCCCTGGCACAGAGAAAGTCAGTGGCAAAGCTCCTATCGACTTCAAGAGGTCTAGAATTTCACCCAGATGGGAATGACAAGTTACAGGGAGAAAAAATTGGATTTTCATCAGACAGTAATTGTTGGTAAGCCTTAAAAGCCCATTCTCTCATTTATTTAACTCATAATTATTATTTAAGAGTTTTTAAATTTGTGATAATTTTTGTTTTTTCCTCCCCTCTCTCATGGTTATCCCATACATTTGGGCCTGTCCAATCCTCAGGGACAGGCCCAAAAGGTAGCAGAGCCCCAAACTGTGAATCTGTCCATCCTCTCCCTCTTTTTGTCCATCACTTGATCTCACCATAGGTAAAATTAATTTCAATTTAAAATTAATCACTGCATGAGCACTCCCTGTTCAATATCAGGATGGATGAAATTACAAGCTGGACTCTACAGTTACAAGCTGGTCAAAAATAAGCAAATATTCAAATACTTTGTTAGGAATTACTCTCTCCTTGAAGCTTTAAGATTTGCTGCTCAGCTTTGCTGTCAGCCAGAGAGATTTGCTCCTGATGGTGCTGTAATCCACTGCTGCTGGTAATTAGACATCATTACTGCTGCGTTAAAGGGAAAGAGAGAAGGAGAGAGGACAGGCTGGGGCTAATTAACTACTTGATTCTAATGAAAGAAAGAGAGCCTGATAGCAACTGGGAGGTTGCACCGGAACAGGCTAGATGTACAACACAGACTTAATTGAAGCAGGGTGTCTTGCAGCCTCACAGTAGCTCAGGCTTGGTCTACTTTCATATTCTGTGGGCAGTAGTGCACGAGGTGTTATTCTGCTTTTCCCCTGCCTGGTTGATAAGTAGCTCAAAATCACAGGCCTGCCTTCAGTATCAAGTTTAAGCATGCCAGCAAGGAGAATGCATAGATGATTATGTGCTTGCTTAATCTATTTTACGGGTATGGTCTCCTCAAGAGCAACAGGAACAAATCAATTTCTGAATGTTCACATCCCTCTGTGGCCTAGGAGATGCACTTTTGGTCACCAGGCAACAACATTCCCTGCAAAACAGCCATTTTAGGTCCAGGGTGGGACAGCACACAATAAGCTATTTCTGTATGCTTAAGGTATTCCTGTATGCAACATAGTGAGTATTTCACTTCTGCAACTTTTCAGATTGTTTCTGTCACTACTGTAGGTTTTCTTTCATCAAGCCCAAGCTGCACTTTGTGAAAGCAGTGAAATGATATCTAGCCTAGACACGCTGTATAAATAAAACAGGTTAGGCCAACAAATATGCCAAATGGTTGACACTGTCGACTTTCAATAGTTGGTACTCACCAACCATGAGGAGGTATGGAACTAGTGTCTCTAGTAAGATATCCTTTCTAACTGTATACATGATTTTATGGTGTATTTTTAAAATTTATTTTTTGTATAGTTTCTTTAGCTGCAGCTATTTATTGATTGGCAACTTGAAAACAAGTTTCTCCTCACCACTCTTCTTTCTCTGGCTTGATGTTTTGTGTAGACACAAATATGGACCCTAAAAATAAGTTATAAAATAATGGCTTGAGCTGTATCAGTGGACTTTAAGCAGAAATTTCCATTAAAAAAGAATGGCCAAGATGACTGCAGGATAGCTTTTAAATATAGAATTTACACAGCATTAGAAAACTAATAGAATATAACCTCAAAGGCCAAGTTCAGATTACTTTTATGTCATTACTAATTTCAAATGACTCCATTGACTTTGATATCACAGACCTAATGTATGAATTTTCCTGTGCTTTCTTTTATATTTTCCAACTATAAGCAGAGAATGAACTTTCATTCTGAAACCAGATTTTGTTTAGCTTAAATCTTTAGATCCTCCAGGAGGATCTGGTACCTCATAGGTTGCTGCTAGCAGACCAGCAAGGCTTTCTGCAGGTGCAGGGCTGTACTACTGAACCTGATTACAGGATTTAAGGCTCAAAATTATAGACCAGTCAGCTCTAAGGAACAGGCTGTGTTCCAACCCACCTCTTGTTTGGTTGGACATGAATAATGGTAGATAGATACAGTTTATGTTCCTTTTCTTTTTAGATAAATTACTTTGTTTATGAACAATAGAAAAAACAGATCACAACATAAATAGCTTATAGGTCAAAATTTACTGCTTTAAGCTATCTTACATTGAAAATTGTTCATTATTTTAGGGCATTTTGTAGCAATTTGAAAATAAGCATCTGTTTGTGGTTTTTTTTCCATAGGAAAAACAAATTATAAAAGCGTTTGTGAAATGTATATTGGTAGCTCTGTAGCCCACTGAACTGCCAGCACATAATGGCAGTAAGTACCGCAGAAAGGTGACACTGAGGGTGAGCTGTAATTTATCCCAAGGTACGATGCTGCAAGAGTTTTACAGTCCCATTAAATGCACCTTCCAGGCTCAGGAGTGGTATTCAAGCCCTGCCACATCCGTCCTGTTCTAACTGCCCACCACATTTTCCTCAACCCCTGTTCAGGTCTGCAGAGCTCTGTCTCCTCCCTTTACCCACAGCCTCTGCCCTGCGGTTTGCAGACCTCCCGATGGAGTCGGTGAGGAGGGATGCTGGTGAATCAGAAAGGGAGTGCTGGAAAATGGTCACAGCAGATGGAACAAAACCGGTTTAGTTGGCAACTCTTAATGCAGGCATTCAGGGGAGTGTTCATCAATAAAGAGAAAAACTCTGTCCTGGAATTAAAAAATGTTAAAGCGCCCATATGTAAGATGCCATCTCCACATGCCTATGTGAGAGAGGCAAAGGGACAGGAGGAGCTGAGATTTCTTAATAACAATGTTGAGTTGGAATTTTCAAAGATAAATGAGCCAAGGAGAGCAGATTTTTAAAAATGAAGTGTTTTAAGGTTAGAAAATGTTGACTTTACTTTAGAAACATGAAATAGGGTGTAGCAGTGTGCAAACAAAAGCTAGGACTGATGTATCCATCCCATATATACATATGTAATGAGAGACAGGATGAAAATTTCAGTGCTATCACCTGGGCAGAGGCCAGACTTGCAGCTCAAAAGCCCAAACATTTCCAGTGATCAGAAATAAAACCTCACAGTTAGATTTTCATGCTTCTGTGAACCCTTGCTGAGAAGACAGAGGTGATAGTGAACTTGTTTCTTTGTTCTCACCCTGAGTCTCTTGTCAGTGAAGCTGCACTGGATTTGGTCATGATGCAGGACTGCTGCTCAGATGCTCCAGTCCCAATTTTCTTTGGACGTACCGAGTGCTGTTTCTCTGGCTACACAGCTATGTGATCACTGGGAAATAAGCTGGAAGGTTAGGGCTAAAATGAGCTGTTAGGCATCAGTACAGCCTGATGGGACTTTATCTGATCTTTTTATGGAGAAACTTTCTTTCTCTGTCCTCTGGGGTGATCATCACCAGTGCTGTTGTTCAACTCTGGACTGAAAGGAGACAGGATCTGGGGAGACTACACAGATACACAGAGACACTGCAGGTAGAGAGGGCTTCCCATGAACACAGGCCTATGGGGGAAGAAGGCTAGTGCCAGTGCTGGATGAATGTGGGTGGGAGTTAATGATTCAAATTTCATTTTACACTACAAAAATAAATTAAAATTGGCTGACACTGAACTGTGAGTTTGTCTGCTGTTGAAAGGAGGCAACTAGCAGCTGTTAGGTTTGGTCTGAAGGAAGCTATTTGGGTCCCAATCTTCCCCAGTTATGCAGGATACACCTGTTGAGAGTTTGCTGGTAAAAGAGGAACAAAATAAGCAGAGCGTATAAATGAGGTAGATGTGGAGAAAGATCATGAGACAGCGTGGCAGGAAACACACTTTCCAGGAGGGAGGATCATACCAGATTCTGCAGCCTCCCATGCATTGCAGAGCATCACAGGCATCTTGTGTTCCTTGTTGAGTAGGTTGACTGGTCAACACAGTCACCAAAATTAGTAGAGCTTTACAGGATGTAAAATATGTTTTTGTCTTGTCTGTGTCATTTTAAACCTTCCAGAAGCCTCTCTGACTTTTGAAAGCTCAGGCAGTGTTAGTTGGTGCAATAAGAGTTGCTTCCATTGTCCTGAAAGAGCGCTGAAAGTGATCCCACAGCTTGCTTAAATTACCCTTTTGTTCTCTTTAAATAGATGAGTCTCAAAACTTTACAATTCCACTAGCAAGGTATTTTTTTAATGGTTTATGAACATACAATATCCAGGCATTGTCAATATACAGGAAAGAAATGCCACAGGTTATGGCATTGAGCATTTTTCAGACGCACATGGATTTTCTTAGCGATGATCAACTTTGTCACAGACGGTTGTACAGGCTTCTAACTGCTTATTCAATAACTCTGCAAGCTGCAAAACTTGACAGTTACTGTGTGCATCTGCTGGGATTACAGCCTAGTTGTTGAAATTCAAATGGGGTGTTTGAAACATTTCCTTGTATATGTGGATACTCTTCAACTTAAGGGGCTATCTGTAGTGAACAGTTTACTTAATAAAACTGATCTATGTTAGACTTAACCTCAAGTAGAGACTTTTTTCAGAAACAAATATTCTGTATAGACTTGGAAGGATGACATTTATCAAATGACCTACTTCTGCCTAGGATGAAGCCCATTCAACCTTTTTTACTTAAGAGCCTGTAATTAAACTCCTTAGGGAAAAGAGAGGTTTTACGTATTATATTGATAGTAAGGTCTGTGTATCTGAAGCTTTTGTACATTTTGTTACCCCAGAGATTTTAATACAAGACATAGATGCTACAACATTTTGACTGTACTTAGAGAATATTTACGTGGTGAGATTACTTGCACTTAAATGACTTATGAATCTAACTCACTGTGAAGCTTTTAAATTAATATGACTTGTGATTGCTCTTTTTGTTGCCTCTGGATTTACACATACCACTACTAATACTGCCAGGTGGAGTTTGTAGAAAACTTTTGTTCAAGGCAGATTCAGGGCTGAAGTAGCTGCCACTAAATCATGACTTATCTGTAGGGTAAAGCAGCAATGTGCTGGTATATAGGAAATCACATTTAGGAACGGACTTTCACTACCCTGACAGTGATACTCTGAGCTGATAGAAGATGAGTAACAGGTAAATCATTATGCAGGTAATTAGACTCAATAAGAGAAGAGCAGCTAAGGTATGGCCAGAGGTTTCAGTGGACAGGAAAGATGAGGACTATAAGCACGTTTCACAAAACTTTATTTTTCAGTGTGTATCTTTTCTGGTGAGGGTGATAAAGAAGTATCTATCCTGGGTTTACATTTTTCAGGTGGTAAAACTGAAGAATGGTTAGAAATAGAGAAATAAAAAAGAGGGGATATTACATTGCAGCACATCACAGGGACTTGCACAAATTCAAAACCACTAAAGAACTTAAGAATGAAGTAACTAAAATACTACTAAAATACACTATTTGCCACTATATATGACAATGATACAGCAGTATGGACAAGAATGTACTAGAAAGGGAAAAAAACAGGGTATAAAAATAGCTCATAGAAATAACAGACTAGTGGATCATATGTCAACACTAAAAAAAAACCCAAAACCAGTAAGAGTAATTAAAAATTATCTTAAGCATAAATATGAACTGGAGCTGGTTCTGATGGCACTAGTTTGGATTTTGTGGCAGTTAATGATGTTCTTCCAACTTGTGTTCAAGAATCTTTCAGAAATTTTCAGGTGAAAACTTTGTTTCTTGCTTCCTTCTAAAATGAAACCCATCTGATACAGACTTTATTAAAGCAGGGTTGCAACTTTGGCTATGATGACAAATGAAAACTGATGAAGAACTGCGAAACCATAGCAAGTATTTGAGAGCTACGCAATGCACTCCAATGTGCATATGTACACCCCCTCCCATATGTATATACATATATATATATATATATATGAACGTATGTGTACATATATGCACGTAAAATTCAGAGACGTGAAGGGTTTTTCAACAATGGATGGAAATACAAATTAATTAGGTTAAGTCAAAGAAGAATTGGGAGGTAAAATAGAAATATTGCAACAAAGGGAGAAAAAAGGGAGAAATTGTGGCAGAGGCAGAATTCCCTACAGACCGCTGCCAGATAATTTACATTTTATGCCATCATGATATTAGCTTTTGGAGAGAAAAGGAAGAATTCAAGCTTTTCAATCACATCTAAAATATATGGAATTAATGTAATATCTCAAGGGAAATATTTAGGAATGGTTTCAAACAAATCAATAAGTCTATCCAAAATGAGCACTGCACATATAACAAAAATCAGCATTAGGAAAAGTATAGAGAATAACATTGAAAACTTATTATTCTCATACATTAAATGGTATGTCCTTGCCTTTAATAGCATGCTTAGTGTATTTATCTCATCTCTAAAAGGTTGCAAGAGATTAAAGGTCCATGGGAGGTAACCAAGCTTACAAAAGAAAAAAGGTACTTACATGAAAAATAGTTTAAATTGTTATATCACCCAAAAATATCAATATTAAGATAAAAAATGCTCAGCAGAAAACAGACATGTAAGAGGTAGAAAGAAAGTGAGAGAAATAATGTGGTGTAAATACTGGTGAACAGCAGAGAAAATTCAGTCGCTACCCTTTTAAATTCTATTTCATGTGCCAAGGCTCTTTTGACAACCATCTCAGAAGGTAAATTCAAAGCTAGGCCATTTTTATAAACCGAAGTGTTGGGAATGGAAAGTCTGCACTGCTGTCCCTAGAGAAACCCTGACTGATTAATCCAAAATTTCTTCCAAGGATTTTACAGGAGCTCTGTGGCTCTCATAAGGATGTAGCACACTCTTTATGTCAGTTCAGCTTTGCAGCTGGAGCAGAAGTGAGGACAAGGTCATGTCCATGCTCTTCCTGCTCTGTGCCACCAGGACCGAGGGCATTGGCGTGATGCCATGAACTTGCTGCCTGGCTCTCACTTGGTGTCTTGCAGCCTCTCCCCAGATGTTGTCCCGTAGATCCTCTATCAGGCTGAGTCATGTTCCAGCCCATCCATTCAATACAAGGAAAGATTGGTGGGGCATCTTGAAATCCCAGCACCCTCCCATCCCCTTCCACTTTGGACTGAATTTTAACACTGCTGGTTAAAAGGTCTCAGCCTTCATGCTCTTGTTTCATGAATAACTTAGTACGTTTTAGGTATGTCTTAGGTTGGCTGATGCTATAGCAGTGGAAAAATAAATTGGTCATTAGTGCACAGTATTTTGTTTAGGAATTTGTTTATTTACTAATTACTGAGCTCTGAAACATCTTTTGCAGACTCCCTTGCAGTCTGGTACTAGATGGTTTGTTGGTCAGTTGGGCTGTAGCAGCTTCTGTGGCTCGTTGCTGTGGTGATATCACTAGTCTGGAGGAAGGAGAGAGACAATCAAGTTTCTGAGGTCCAGCACGATGTGAACCAGTGCATGAGATTATTGTGGTTTACACAGAAAGTTTGCAATGAGCTTCCCCTGGTTTACAATTTACTGCAGTTGTTGTGAGAAGGAATGTGCTGCTTTCACCTCTGTATTTTTGTCTACCTGTGTCAGCTTTTTGAGTGTGTATATTTGTCGAGACTATTAGCAAACCCTTACTGTGGTGGGAAGAAAAGAAAAAAGAGCAGAATTGTTAGAGAATTAATGACAAATATGAGACGAATTAGCTCATTGCAGTGATGACAATTTGTGAAAAGACTTTGCTTTTCGACCAATGGGACTAGGAAGTATGGCATATATGTAATTAGATGACTTGTCCTGTTGCATTTCTCAAGAAATGGAAGTGGAAAAGAAAAAAAAGAATGTAACTCCTTCCTTCCTCCTTTAACCTAGACATAGTCATAACTTTTTTTATGACATCTTTTGATAACCTTTATCTTTTTCTATTCTGAGAGTTCAGTAAAGCCCCCTGGTTATGGTTGCTGTAATACTGAAGTATTTAATTGTTACTGATCAAACAGTCGGCATCTTTTAATGAGTGCTATATTTGAATGCCTGCCAGCCATCCATCAAAAAACTGTAGTTCAGACAAATCTCATATATTTATCCCTTTTTTTCTCAATTTGGGCTTATCCAACAAGGAAATGGGATAGCAAATTCTGTATGAATGCAGCAGCAAAATTCTCAAAAAATTCTGCAGCAGCAGAATTCTCAAAAGGCCGTTTATTGTAAACTTCTTGCACAATGACCCTGTGTTTTTTGGAAAACGTACACAAATCCTCTGCCACATATTACTAATGTAGAAGGCCTCATTATTATTGTTTTGGTGTAACTGAGAGTTGAACTGGACATATAGGGAGCTTACAAATAGTTAAATTTGCATCTAAGCAAATGATAAAGCAATATAAATAAAGCTAGCTTTGGAAGTGAATAAAGCTAGTTAAAATAAGACTAATTTCTTCTTTTTAAATTGCCCCTCTATATAGAAAATTTCAGTATTATTCTCCTCATCTCAATTTTGGCAAGATACATCAGACTTCTAGGAAACTGGAAGTACTTTCAGTGGAACTGAAAGTACTGTTTTACCTGTATTCCTAATTGAATCTTACATTTTGAACTGGAAGCAAAAGGACTGCTTTCAAAAGCTGCATAGGAAAAAGCATTCCTAAATAAGAGAAAGCAGGTCAAATTTTATTAATAAGTAGAACATTTCAATTAATAGAATTGCAATGAACTATGCATTTATTCTGCTTCTTATCATTGAACTTTAATGAATTTATAGGTAATTATAAGATTTCTTTCTTAATAAATTTAATTTTAATGGATGTAAAGTCAGGAAAATTTCACATATACAGACTTCAAAACATTCAAGAAATTTGCATTATCATTCTTGCTTTTCATTTTTAAATTGCCCCTCTATATAGAAAATTTCAGTATTATTCTCCTCATCTCAATTTTGGCAAGATACATCAGACTTCTAGGAAACTGGAAGTACTTTCAGTGGAACTGAAAGTACTGTTTTACCTGTATTCCTAATTGAATCTTACATTTTGAACTGGAAGCAAAAGGACTGCTTTCAAAAGCTGCATAGGAAAAAGCATTCCTAAATAAGAGAAAGCAGGTCAAATTTTATTAATAAGTAGAACATTTCAATTAATAGAATTGCAATGAACTATGCATTTATTCTGCTTCTTATCATTGAACTTTAATGAATTTATAGGTAATTATAAGATTTCTTTCTTAATAAATTTAATTTTAATGGATGTAAAGTCAGGAAAATTTCACATATACAGACTTCAAAACATTCAAGAAATCTGCATTATCATTCTTGCTGTAATTTAAAAGCAGGCAAATAAGTAAAGTACAATATAGATGATTAAGTGATAGCACTTTAAAGTAAATTAGTATTTTGCCTAATAGAGCCAGAGTGAATCAAGAGACCTACAATAAAGCTGAAACACTGTAGCTGAAGGAAGTTGGAAGGAGTTAAGCCAGTGACATTTGTGAGGTTTGAAAGACCCATCCTGTCATCCTAAATCATGCTGGGTGAAATCCCCTCCTGGGATAGGACCAGCAGAAGCTCTGTGAATAATTTTTAAAAAATTTTTGGCACAAAGGTTATGCCCCTGTTTTGAGGACATAATGCAGCCCCTGGCTGATGCTTGGGGTCAGTGTCTGAGGGAGGAGTCTCCCCACAAACCACCACCCTGGGCACTCAATGCCCCCATCAGCTGGTGTTGGTTGACTGGGTAGCAATGACTGAACCTCACTCAGTTGGATACATTTAGATAATATTTTTTCTATTTGTGAAGAATAATTTATATATAAGTGCTACTTGGTTTTGCCAAGGTAAATTCCAATGTGCCAGAGACCGATGTTTAACAAGCATACAGAGAAGTTTATAAAACGTATAAAAATATCAAGAAAGGTTTAGTAACAGCAAGGCCAAATTCAGCTCTAAAATAACAACAAGGGCACCCTGCTCCCACCTCTCTGGTCATAATCTTCTGCAACACTGGAGTGCACTCAATGCAATGCACTGTGCAGACAGCTCTCTGTTGTAGAAATCCCCAAGTTCTGATTGTTCAAGGAGGAATAAACCAAAGCAGAGAATTAGCTTGATTTCAGTCCTCTAAGCCATACATATATTTAAGTGAAATAAACGAGCATCTCTCACCAAGTAAACACACACAACACATAGGTTCACCCTCAATTACACTACTGAGGTTGTTTGTTTACTTGTTTTAAAATAATCTCCCTTTTCCACAGATATTGCATTAGGACATCTGCTATGAGGATAATTCAGATTTCTTTCTCTTTTTTCTGTCTCTTTGAACTATATTTGCATTAGTGCAATCCTGCTTCTAATAAGAGTGGAAGGAAAGTGAGATGAGAGAACAAATGGAGTGAAGTGTTAAAGCCAATCAAGTAAAAACAAACTTTGGCTTAATAGCTTCCTATGAGCTGATCCTTAAAGCAAGAAAGTCAGCCTTGGAAGAGACGGAGGCTGAGGAAAGTAAAACAAGCCTAGAGAACACATATGACACATTTCACAGTAATGATGATGATAATAATAATAATAAAAAAGCTAATGAAATAAAGCAGGCAAAAGAAGACAGATGCATTCTGTTGACTGGGTAATAAAACTACTTCTGATCTTCAAAAGTAGTATTTAAGCAGCTAGGCATACCTGTCAGCTACCTAAAAGCACAGAACAACTTAAGATATTAACTGCATAACAAAACTGCCTGGAAAATATGTGGAAGATGAAATAAAATTTTGGGGAGGCACAGGGGGAAGCATTTTCTTAAGAAAATTTGATATCAGCAGAATTTTGGATAAATGTCTATTCCCAACCATTTATCTATTTATTACAATTTGGAGTCTATTAGTCAACAGTTAGTTCAATGAGTATCACAGCATGATGTAGCAAAAAGTAGCTAAGCATAATGTTGCTAGACAATAAAAAGCTTTTAGTTACACAAATAGGCAAACAGCTAATATAGGTGCTAGATACACTTAGCACTTTGAATTTGGATATGTTTACCATTGTGTCATAGCCCCAATATCTATCTGATGCCCACAGTGTATTTTCCTCAATCCTTGTCATTTGTCTTTACTGCTGCAGTTTATTACTTACTAATAGGCAGAGAACATTTTTTCCCCCCTATGCAGCCTTTATTTCCAGACCTCAAGGCCTGCTGTTTCTCATTTTGAATTCCAATCCAATGGCAGGTGCCAAGATTCAGATGTATGTTATCTATGGGCAGGAGGATCAGCCTGTTTTTGTGGCATCAGTCGAACTGAACCACTCCCTGTGCTGGCTGCATTTTAATATTTTTAATCTTGCTTTGGAAGGCATGCTATTTTGGTGAGAAACCAAATGCATTCAAAGCTGCACACAACAGGAGATCTACAAATGGGTTTCTAAATCTAGGCTTCTGTAAAATTAAAAAAGCCAAACCAAAACAAAAAACACTTAAACATACATAACTGGAGAATCTATTAGGTCCAGTCCACCCACAACCATCTGGAACACTAAGTTATCTGTTGGCTTTATCCAAACAAAACTTTGGACAAAACATGAGCAGAAAGGAGGTGAAGAAGTTGAGCTGAAGTAATTTTTACATAAATCTTTTAAAATGTCCAAGGCCAAGAAGGCCAATTTTAAGAACTGGTGAATGATATTACCATAATAATGTGAAATAGACCATTTTAAAGGCAAAAAGCTGTTCCCACTGAAGTCAATAGCAAAATCTCACTGACTACAATAGTAGTGGGATTGGTCTGCCAAGTAGCAAACCATGCTTTAAAAAAATCAATACTTCAATTTTACAAGGTAATATGGATAACAGTATAGTTGCCTATTATCAGACCCCATAGTCTGTGGATTTTATCTCTCTAATAATGGCAAGGTTTAGCGCCTATCTTATGAATCATTGAGAGGAAAGACATAAGCCATTTCAAAGCATTTCCCCTGCCCCAGCCGAGAAGGCTCTCCAGAGGCAGGACGCGCTGCACCGAGCGTGCCTCCATCAGCGCCGTGCAGCAAGGATTACTCTGAAATGAATGGCTGCCTCGCTTGGAAAGGAAAAAAATAGCATTAATCGCTGTGGATCTCGGGGTAGCGTTTGATGCTTAGGGCTTCCCTCCCAGCACTTCGTACGTGCCAGCCATAGACAGAGATGCCCCGAAATGGGTCAGGTTTTCGTCCCAAACCCCACCGATTAAAAAAAAAAAAAAACAAAAAAAACCAAAAACCAAAAAACAAAAAACCAAAACCAAAAAAACAACAGGAGACCTTTTTATTTTGCATTTTCCTTTTCACGTTTCAAGCACTGCCGCGTTGTGATCCAAAATAGAGCTCTATCCCATACGTTCATCTTTACGCCGCGGCTATACATAGATCTTAACAGATCTAGAGATAGACTTTGGGGAAGGGAGTAGATTTCCCTCCGGCCGCAGCAGGGCAGGCAGACCGCTGTGTGTTTATTCCCCGTTGTCCCCACCGGGGTTGCCAGTGTCCCTGGGCCGCGGGGCTGGCCGCACGCCCCCGCCCGCCTGTGCCGGCAGCGGGGTGTCCCCCCGCGCCCCGGCTGCGGCGGAGGCGCGGTGACCGTGACTCCATCGGACATAATGAGCGCGGCGGCTCGGCAGACATGTCCCTCACCCCTCCCCCTGCAGCCATATGGTGCCGTAAACAGCCGCGCGGGGACGGGGTTTTGTTGTTGTTGTGTGCGTGTCCCCCGCCCCTTCTCCCCGCGGGTGTCCCCGGGGTGCGGCCGGGGCTCCCCAGCGCCTCTCCCCGGGCGCACCTCGCCGGGGACGGGACGGGGAACGGGGGCGGCTGCGGAGGGACCATCTGCCGGGCCACCCCTCGGGGACCCGCGTCCCGGAGTCCCCCCTGGGGAAGCAGCGCGGCCGCGAGGCCAGCTGAGTGCGGGGGCTACCCCGAGAGGGGGCACAGCCCTCGCCCCTCTCCCAGCCCGGTGCCGGCTCCATTAATTGATTCAGGGCTCGGGCTGGCATTGAGGGCACGGGGGAGGGGGAGCGGGGAGAGGGTGCGGCTGTGCCGCCATCGCCTCCCCCCGCCTGTTCCTATGGAAACAGTGCAATACCTCCGGGACACACACACACACACACACACACACACCCGCTCCTCGCTCCCACTCGCGGGCGGGGGGGCCCGGCCGGGCCCGGCCACCGCGCCCTCAGCAGCGCCGTTCCCATGGCGACGGGCTGCGGCAGCACCTGTGCGGCCACCGCCGCCCCTCGGCCCGCTCCCCCCGTGCCTGCCGCATCCCGGGCGGACGGGCTGTGCCAGCCCTCCAGGGAAAGGGCTGCGGGTGGTTGGGGCCGGGGGGGTTGGGTTGTGCCGCCGCCGTGGGCACGGACAGCCCCTGCGCAGCCTGCACCCAGTGCGGGTAGGGAATGCTGTGAGGTACAGTGAAACATCGTCTCCAGTTTATTTTCAGTGCACTGAATGCCCTGTGCCTGCCCGGCATAGTGGTTGCTGCAAGCACGGGGAGCATTATGCTGGAGATGGATGGGTGATAGAATCATGGAATATTAAGGGTTGGATGGAACCTGAAGATCATCTACTCCAAACACCCTCTGCCATGACCAGGGACACTTCCCACTGGACCAGGTTGCTCAAGGCCTTGTCCAGGCTGGCCTTAAAAACTGCCAGGGTTGGGGCATCCACAAACTCCCTGAGCAACCTGTTCCCTTTTCTCACCACCCTCACAGTAAAGAATTTAGTGCTAACACCTAACCTAAATTTCCCCTCTTTCAATCTTGTACCCATTGCTCTTTGTCCTGTCACTACAATTCCTGATGAAGGGTCCCTCTCCAGCTTCCCTGTAGGCCCCCTTCAGATACTGTGAGGTCTCCACATGGCCTTGTCTTCTCCAGGCTGAGCAGCCCCAACTTTCTCAGCCTATCTTTTTAGGGGAGGTGCTCCAGTCCCCTTATCAGTTTTGTGGCCCTCCTCTGGACTTGCTGGTGATGCCCTCCTCTGTTGGAGGAGCTGTGTGGGCAGCCATGGATGGGTTTCAGCTCCAGCCAGCCCTGTTGCTGTGCATGGGTGCTGGTGTGTATGCAGTGATACAGCTGGTACCTATTGCATCGGAGCTGTCCTGCACACCTGCAGTGCACCTGCACCACGGCCGTGTAGCCTGCAGACAGCACAGGCCTTGGGAACTATGAGCTTGAATTAAGGAAGCCCTTGACTTTGGAAGCAAGCCCTAGATTTAAGAAAATTGACCATGATGCCACACAAGACCCTGCTGTGCAGGCACGGCAGCTACAAATACTTGCTGTAAATAACAATGTGTCGTGGTTGGTGTGACTTGAGGTGCAGGGAATGGAAATAAAACCTCGTGCCACTGTCACTGCTGGTGTTCACTGTTGCTTTCTGCTTTTGCCAGAGCCCAGCACTTGAGACATGTCTTGCTACCAGCCCTGGTGCTTTTTTACCATGTGCAGGTGGCTGTATGGTATGTAACATAATATGTAGTTACAGGTGTTGTTGAAAAAGTGTTGCTCCATTTTTGGCCCTCAAGGTATTACACTGGCTGTTACAGGCAATAAAAATATTTGCATATGGTTGTGATAGGAAAACATGGACTTTGGCCCCTGATATGCAAATATTATCATATATTTTGAAGCCAGGTCTGTTCCTCTGAGGAAGACTTGTGGGTCCCTTCTGCCATGTAGCCAAAGAGTCAGCCCAAAAAATGGGGAAAATAGGTAGATAGGAAGAATGTCTTTAGCCCCAGTTACCAGAAGAGGTTTCTCTTTTAGCCATAACAAGACAAAACTGTTTTTTTATCAGCTTCACTAAAGGCTGGATTGTGTGGCATAGAATACAGCTGGAGGACTCCTTTTGTCTTTAAGAGAATACTTCTGGGACCTAAAAAGTTAGTAAAATATCTGACCAATTGTAATATCACACATGAAAATAAAAATTTAATTACTTCACTAAAAACTAACCACAAAATTGTATCTGTATCCTAAAGATATCAGTGTCAAAAAAGATCAGGAAGCTTTATTTTTCTTTATAGATATTAAAGTAGCTCAAAAATGGAGTCTTATCAACTGTTACTATTTCATTGTGAGTCCCATGGTGTTTGTAATTTTTTCTTTAAAAATCCCATCTCCAGTCAAATGCTCATAAAAATTCTACTTTTGTGTTTAAAACCCCCTCATTCAAAAATCCTTTAGCAATTCCTACAGCTGTACAGAAAAGATTGTCTTAGCAACAACTCCCTGTCAGTTCTCAACATCTCTCAAGGACCATGGATATTTCATTATCAGCCTTTTGATTGATGAGTATATACAGTGTGGGTAGTTATTGTGGTTCTAGAGACTGTTGATTTATTAATGAATAAATGGTCTTGCAGGCTTATGCTTGAGAACTTCCACTTTAAACTCTGCAAATGTCCCAAGTGGACCCAGTAGACAGGAAATAAAAAAGCCGGGTTTTTTTCCTAAATCATAAGATTTTTCAGGGCAATTTAGTGATTTTCCATACCCTATTTCATTAATTCAAATATCAGTTAAGTAATTATCCTTAAAACGATGTGAGAGAATGAACGATATAATTTGAGCAGAATCCTTTCAACATAATGCCTAGTAAGCTCTTTGAAAAAAAATTCTGAAGGTGCTCAAAATAACAAAACCAGACAAATTTAATTATAGAGATAGGAACACTGAATTAAATTATTTAAAACTCGGCCTCATAATAAGGGAGTCTAGAAGCTTCAGTTTCTAAAGTTTACAAATCATATTGTAAAGCTAACCTGAAAAAAGCTGTGTGAGTATGCTGCAGTGAGCATAAAGCTCCTGGAGAAGGAGAGCATTCTAGTAAACTTTCTGAAGACCCTGTTTCCCAGGTCCCATCTCACTGGGAGACACTCCTTCTGCTGCAACACTGCAGCACAGGAGGGCTAAATGTGAAAGCAACAACAATGCCATTAATTTTTTGGCCTCTTAATAGTAATAGATTGACTTCTGTGGGACCAAAAATGCATAATAAATTGCTACAGTAACTGCAGCACCAATAACTCACAAGGATTAATTCAGAGAATTGATATAGCATCAGTTGAGTTGATCGCAATCACCACCCCCAGTTTGACCAGCAGGTTGAGGGAGGTGACTCCACCCCTCTACTCTGCTCTGATGAGATCCCACCTGGAGAGCTGTGCCCAGGACTGTAGTCCACAGCACAGAAAAGACATGGATATGTTGGAGTGGGTCCAGAGGAGGGACATGAAGATGACTGGGGAGGTGGAACACCTCTTCTACAAAGACAGGCTGAGAGAATTGGCACTGTTCAGTCTGGAGAAGAGAAAGCTCCAGGGAGAGCTTATTGTAGCCTTTCAGTACTTGGAGGGCACTTACCGGAGAGATGGACAGGGAGTTTTCACCAGGTCTGTTGTGACAGAACAAGGGGCAATCTTTTTAAACTGGAAAAGGGCAGATTTCGATTGGACAGAAGGAAGAGATTTTTTACAATGATGGTGGTGGGTCACTGGAACAGGTTGCTCGGGGTAGTGTGAATGTCCCATCCCCAGAAGTGGTCAGGGCCAGGTTGTATGAGGCTTTGAGGAACTTGATATGGTAGAAGGTATCACCATCCATGGAAGGGGGATTGGAACTAGAGTATCTTTAAGATCCCTTCCAACACAAACCATTCAGTGGTTCTATGATTCTGTCTTTGTAACTCATGATGCTCTCTATAACTGAGTTCTGGGAAGGATGAAAATAAACAATAGGGTGCTCAACTGAACACTGTTGTCTTAATGGATTTTTTAAAAATTTCAGTGAATATATAGGCTGAAACATACACTGGATGGAGAAGGATCATCTATAAGCTATGAGCAGAAATAAGGAGGCAAAAAAAAGGGGGGGAGGAGGAAAAAAAGGAGCATCTGTGCAGAAAATCTAGTAGGTAAAAATGAAATGGAGCAATGCTTTTTACATCAACATCCAAAATCTGAGTGAAATACAAAAAGATTTTTTTTTGCAGTATCATCTGAAGTCCTAAAATGCATTTGTCAAAAAAAAATTGAGTAAAATATATTCTTGACCCCTGGGGGAGAGTGTAATGATGGCATTGTGTTGTGAAGTACTCTCAGATGTCAGGTTGCTGTTAAAAATGACTGAACAAGATGGAAAAAGGGCAGCAGTAGGGAATAGATGGATGGGATAAAACCCAAGATACAGAATGAAATCCCAACCTAAACTCATTGTATCAGCTAGTGACAGCTACCTCAAGGGTCTGTTTGTTTTTCCTAGGCTACATTTAGCAGCTTGCCATGGCAGTAAAATACTGGTGAATCAAATTGAATTTAATTTCATGTATATCCCTACATGAAAACAAAGCACATATATTTACCAGATGTGCAGCTGTGCCTGTTGTCTCCCCAGAAAGCAAATTTCAGGATACATGCAGAATACCCCCAATGAAAAGTTATGCTAGAAATTATTTGATTTGACAGGAAATTACTGTGTCATTTCCTTTTAAAGGCTGTAGCACACAAAATACAGTTACTGTAATAGGCTATTTGCACAGAACAGAACAGGGCTTTCCTGTATGGTCTTCTAAAAATCTTCTTGGTGATCCATGCTGGTTTGGCAGTTGTAGACATACAGTTTTGAATTTAGACCTTACCTACAACTGGCCTTGAGTGTGGTTTGGGTAGCTGATGTGGTTTGTCAGTAAGATAATAACATATTTTTCTTAGAACAGTCAAGGCTTAAATAATGTAGATGAAGTATATACTCAGTTGTCGTAGCTGACTCTGTTGGTGCAAGTGCATTGAGGCCTTTTCAGTGGTTTTGGAGTGAGTGGCTCCTATAAATTGCAAGCAAATGAGTGGTTGTAATATATTTACAAAGAGAGACGTGGCACAAGAATTTCTACTACACTAGCATCCCTGGTTTTACCAAATGTTTCACAAAATATGTGCTCTCCTGCAGTGTGTCTTGGGAAATGTAGTCCAGGGAGACTCAAATCTGACATAAAGAAATGATCAAAGTTTGAGATAACCAAATTGCAGCTTCTTGTAGGTATAGCAGTATATCAGAAGATGCAGTTTAATGTTGAATCGATGCATAAAGGAACAAAATACGCATTTGAAAATTCAGCCCTTGTTAATGTTTTGTTCAGCAGAATAAAAACATTGCTGTTCATGTTGTCAGCAAGATGAAAACAGAGGTTGGCTTTCCTTGTGAGATAAATTTGAAGCTTTATAACTGTAGCCATCTCTGATGTGTATGTGAAACTGATCTCTGCATTTGCTGAGGAATGAAAAGTGATGATGGTGTGCCCCTAGTCCTTTGCAGGTAAAGCATCATTTTGAAGAGAATAGGACAATTTGGAAGATTGAACCATAGTTTATTAAAATCAATGTTACCCTGAAATTAGCTATGCTTGTTAGAGCATGCTATTAATATTTTCAGGGTTGTGATCCCTGTAGACGCCATTCACTTTAGAGTTGAACTTGATGATCCTTGTGGGTGCCTTCTAACTCAGAATATTCTGTGATTCTTCGATGGGATTTTAAATTATGCTATTATTTGTGAAGAAAGAATGTGCTGAACCCCTTGCAAGGGAAGCTATTTTTGGTAGGAGATGAAATTGGGCTCCTGGAATTGGGAGATAAGCTGGAAACAAGGCAGTGACATGACAAGGCCTTAGGGAGGTGATCACCTATTTCTCACTGCCACCAAGAGGCCCTTGCTAACTCCTTCTTAGCAGATATGATCTAGTATGACAGAGAAACTTTATTCTCCAATGAGTCCTAGAGAGGGTTAGTATTGTGCCTGTGCTCCAAGTGAACATAACTAAGAAACAGCAGCACAGCAGTCTACAAAGCTTTTGTGGTGGGCTCTTGGTGTAGGCTCAGCCAAAGTTTCTGTGTTTACCCCTACTAGTCTGTAAAATAGTGTCTCAGATGAAACCTAGATCAGATGAGTAATTTATGACAAGATAAGAAATTACATTGTGAGAAACAGACGACAGTTTCTTTTCTGTCAGGGATGGACTAAATGACCATTTGATTTTTCTTTCATCTATCCCTAATTCTCTGTAGTACTTTCCAGCTCAAGAGACCCATATGACAAGTTCAAGCTAAACTGTCAATTACAACCAGCTCTGGGTTGGTTGGCACATCCATCAGTCAAGTTGTACACATAATGTGAATGTCATGAGAGGAAGAGAACTTTATTGTCAGTACCAAAGGCATCCAAGTGCTAATACAGCCAATATATACAGACGA
The DNA here is from genome assembly GCF_017590135.1 of Pyrgilauda ruficollis. NCBI lineage: Eukaryota > Metazoa > Chordata > Aves > Passeriformes > Passeridae > Pyrgilauda > Pyrgilauda ruficollis. The sequence continues at coordinate 8,228,659 of NW_024524378.1, forward strand.
GTGAGAAAATGCACAGGTCACTTAATACTGGTGAACTACACTTTTGATACAGTTTGAACACAGTAGTTTAAGATATTGGGAGACAAATCACCAAATTCTTCTGAACTTCATGAATAATGTAATCATTATACTGTGTTTAAAACATAATTGAATTTTAATTCTGTATTTCAACTCTTCTTCCTTTTCTTATAAACAACTGAGGAACTTAAACTTTCTTCTTTTTATATAAAAAGAGAAAATGTAAGTAAGGATGCATGCTCACAGAGAATTGTTAATATAGTGTTTGGTTCATGTTTTGAGCACAAAAATGTACTATTAATTACAAAGCTTTGTATAGTTTGCATATTACCCATTGCAGGTATGACAAAATAAGGATGAATTTTATTAGACAGAGTAGACTGTTTCATCTGCATATTTTCTTTTCTTTCATCAACTGTACTATATGTATACTAATACTATATATCATATAATATCATAATCTCATATCATCATATCATACAATATCTTATATATATTTGCATGCAAAGCTTAGTGTATGGTAGTAAATTCATGGGCATGCCTGGATTAAGGCAGAGACTTGCAAGCATCTCATTAATAGGGAGTCTTCAACTTGCAAATACTCTGATTTCTTGTCTTTCATCATACATCAGATGTTGGGCAAATCTGGTTACCCACTTACTCAAAACACCACCTCTTGCAGTATTGTTGAGGTAAAAATGATCCCCTTCATTATTTGGCTGTTCCCTTAATTCTGTTAGAAAAATAATTGGGGTAGTGGGCAGCATAATTAGTGATCAGAAGTGGGATGTACCTCTTATCTACACTAAAAATAAATTAGTTAGCTAATATCTATAAAAATTAGGAAGCTCAATTTACTGAGTAGAACAGAATTTGCAAAGTCAGTGTTGTAGTTACCATTGTTTTGAACTGTTTGCTGCTCAGGCATGCTCCAAATTTGATGCAGGAAAAGTTCTGAGTAAAATTCATATAACTGAACATCTAACCTATTTCTACTATGAATTTACAGTCCAGACATTGTCCATTTCAGTTTCAGAGCAACATAATAAAGGAAAATGATTCCATTTACTCTCCCATTTAATAATCGATGGTAGATGTGCATAGGAGATAAGACTGCAGAAGATTTTAAAGAAAATTCACACAGAGGCTTTAGGTACAGCCTTTTGAAGAAGGGCACTGCTATTTAGTAAAGGCCTGAATGAGGGACACAACAAACGTGAACTCATGGAATTTCACTGCCAGTGGCACAACTGACACAGATTTTGATTTCCAGTCCTCTGATGAGTGTTGGTGCCTGGGCATGCCTGAGAGAACATGCACACAGTCCCTGTGGAAATTGCTAGCCATAAATCTGTTTAAGCCCTGGAAAAAGTGTTTGGACTGCATGAGGATCTGCAGAGGGAATGAGAGAGGAGCAAGGGGGAGAAAAATTAAAAGTAGCAGGGAAAATGCATTTTATCTTAGTGCTTCTGTAGAAGAACCAATGTCACTTCCACAAACGTTTAAGCAGAGTATTCTTGCTGCTTTAAGAAGGGCATCAGAAAAGGGAAGAAAGACTTTGGTTCATACTGTGCTTATTGCAAGTTTGATATATCTTGTTCAGAGAAAAACTGAGTTAAGTGGGTCTTTAAAGAAGTTCAGGGGAGTGTTTGAGGTCATTGTATCCTTGTAGTCCATGACCCTACAGGACAAATAGAGTTTAGTGGGCTTTCCTGAGGGTCCATCATATGTAACATTAACAAGTGTTTTCTGTTACACCAACAGCTTCAATGTAATATCTGATACAGAAAAGTTTCCCCTCTAAAGGAGGTTACCAAAAGGATTTGCAGGGACTCCCTTTTTCAATCAGCACCACCATTTTTCCCTGAGATTCTTTTTATATCTCTTTCATTTACATCAGTGTAACAAAAATTAGTTGGCAAGGTGAAACTGTAGATCAGTGTTGAAAATTTCTCCTAAGCAAAGTCTGGCTAGTATTGACTTCAGTGTACAGTAGCAGCATGTTTGTGCTGAGTGGTGGTATGAACTCCCCATCTGCAGATGTCAGCTTCCGAACTATCACGCTGGTCAGGACTGAACATATGGTGGAGCAGTGTTTTTCAAAACTTGGTTCTGCTGGCAAGGATTGGCCTCTTCATGCTGTAGACTTTGTTTATGGTTGAGGAAGGGAGGAAGAGGAAAAGGAAAAAAAAGGTGGTGTAAATAATCTGCCTATCTGCAACAGTGCTTCCTCACAGAAACACAAGATTTTTGCATCTGGCAAAACTTGTTCTTGCCTAGGTTACCCAGGAGTGAAAAGTGTTGCAGAAGTAAAAAAAGTGATAGAATTGGGGAAATGTTACTTAATTAAAGAAAAACTCAACAAATAAGTTGTTGAAGAGCCCCCCCATAAGCCTGCTGAGGTAATTTTATAAAACCTGATCTGTGCACACACACACAACAAATATTAACGAAACTAAAAAAAAAAAAAAAAAAAAAAAGGAGTATTGATTATCTACCAATTAATTTAATTTGATGATGCTTTTGAAGGGTACAAGCCTTCCCTCAGGTCTGAGGGAGGATGAAAAAACTTCTGTTTTTTTCCTGTCTTTTTTGGAAGGATAACTTTTATATCCCTCCATGAAGAATCTTCCTGAAGAACAGGTTAGATACTTGGCTCATGGCACTGCTGGCTGCACCAAAAACTTATTGCCAATATCTGACATGATATTTACTACTTTTGTTTCAAACCTGGTAGAGAGATTGTGTATCCAATGTTTTGCCTGATTTTTCTGGGTACTGTGCTGCTACATCTGAGAACAGATCCTAACCCCTACAGTTCCTACTTTGCTGATGTTTGTACATCATCAGGGCTGGCACAGTGCTGCTGCTGAGACCCCATGCAGGTTGAAGTCAGTGACCCTGCATTCTGCTTGTGCTGATATGACCCTGAGTCCCCAGTGGCCTCTGTCCCTGGCTAGGTAACATTACCAGTGCAATTACAGGGAGCCTATTCATAATCTGCTCATTTGTCCTTGCAGAAATCTAGAGGGATCTCCATTAGCGGCTGTTAATTTTTGCTCTAGGAATGTTTAGTCTGGGAAGTACCTCTTTGCTCCCTGCAACAAGCAGCTTTTTTCCAGTGTAGGAAGTACGTTGGTAATGTCAGAGAACCAGGCCACGTGCGGAACATGGGTGCCCTGGAGACTCCTGTCCCCTTTGTCACTGGAGCTGGGGACAGTTGTCATTATTCTGCACTTGGCCTTGCAAGTGAGGCTGCTGAGCCAGTGCTTAGGCTGTATCTGCACCAAAGGTGTGCATGGGTCGTGCAAAGCCACTGATGCTTTCTGTACCTTAAGCTGCCTGTACAGCACCAGTGCAGCTTGAAATCTGATCCCCAGTGTCTTTACTGATGATGTTAATGAGGTTACCAATTAATGGCACCTGATGGGCTGTTGTAGCAGTGGTTTTGGTGATGGAGGCAGCTGTCCTCTGGGAGCTGTGCTGAGACCATGAACTCATTTTGTATGAGCAAGGGAACAGCTGTTGCAGAAACATCGATGGGAAAGATAAGGTCACAGTTTCATCTCCCTGCCACCCCAAGGCTATTTCTTGCCACAGGCAGCAGGTAAAAGGGGGAAGCAACTTTAGGAACAAAAGCCCTTGTTAGAGTTGCAGCCAGAGACCTAGACACAAAACCACTATACCCCATCAGCAGTCCTCTGATTCATCCTCTTTCCCTGACTTTTTGAAATATTTTACCAATTAACTAGGATTTTGAAGCATTTTTTTAAATTCAGACCTTTTGTCACTGTGCAGGGTTAATCTGTGGTGTGGTATGCTTTTGGCACTTCATTGCAGTATGTAACACTTGGCACTTGCATTTCACATTATGTATTAAAAAAGCTCCCTCTTCCAACACCCTTACATCAGAGGCTTATGAGTATTTGGAATATAATTTAAAAAAATATATATGTTTAATATACATAATTTCACAGGCAGCACTTTGGGGTAATGAGTTCTTATTATTTAAGCTTGACTTTAGTGTTAGGTTACTTTTGGTGTACAGTAGTTGCATTTCATCAGTCTGAAAAAAGGTGGCATTATAGATCTACATTGCATTCCCCTAGTGCTTGAATACCTGTAAAGTATAGCACACTTTAAATTACAATTGAGAGATTGTTCATTTTTGGATCATGACAGGAATGTTAAAAGTTAACTTTTAATTAGTAGCTTGCCCTTTTCTTTTTGCTGACCTGATGACAATACCTGATCTTATAATTTAGGAAAAAAGTCCTGAACATACTAAGCAGGCCCACACTAGGATTCACACCCATTCCTTTTAAAATCCCCTAGAGTAAAAAAAAATTTGAGGAAAATTAGTTGGTTTATCCTTGTATTTCTTATTCAGGAAAAACAAATCTTTTCATGCTCAGCAGAATTATCTATCTTGAGACTAAAATAAAACTAAGTTTTGTATATATTATAATTGCTACTAATTTTTGGAAAGAAAGTTTCATGGAAATCACTGTACAGTGTGCTGAGCTGTTGGAATGGGGAGCCGAAGTCCCTTCGCTTTAAAACACTCACCAGGAGTAGCTGACCCTTCCAGATTAGCTATGAGATTGAAAAGGCAGTTCCCCTGCCAAGCATTTAGCTTGGCATTGCAGTCTTCTCTGGAAAAGTCCTGGAGCAACTGTTTACAGCTTGGCAGATATAATTATCAGATAAAATGTATGAAGAGTAGAAAGACATGAAAAAGACAATGTCATTTCAGTATTCATACACTTAGTGGACACTTGTGCTTCAGTGAGTTGTTATCCTTCAATTTTTTTACTTAGTCTGATGGCTGTTTACATTTTTTTCAGCAGCTGAAGAAATCTGTACAGAGAAAGATTACCTCCAGCCTCAGAATATCTTTGAAACTTTCTTAGTGTCTTAAGAGAAATCTTATAGTTATCTTAATACTTACCTCTATGGTCAGTTTTACTTTCAGTAAAATAATAAAATGTTGCTTTAATTGGATGAATTTTCACACACTTTCATCTTGTTTTGTGGTAGAACTGAAATGTTGACAGCTTTTTAAGCTTAAAATGTGTAATTTCTTAGAATTCTATATTACAGAAAATTCTGGTAGAAGGTCCTTATACCTAGATGAATCCTTTAATGAGTCCTGAAGAAGGAATACACGCATTAAAACTTTGGTCATGAATGTGAACTAAACAAAAAGGCTTCAATTAGATTTGGCTCTCTGTTCAGTTAGCCTTGATGTCCAAGCTAGGTTTATTAGCTCCCAGCTGCTTACCAAGCAGCAGCTTTGAAGAGGTCAAGTGAAGTGTGCTGGGTGTTTCCAGACCTGTCATGTATATTTTAAAAAAAAATCAACTTCAATGTCAAAACTTAATTCTTTCTAATAGAATACTAACCCATTAGAAAAGAGACAGTATCCTTCAGGGAAGAGGAAATAATACAATCTGGTTATCAAAAAAAAAACAAAACCAAAACCAAACCAGTTATTGCTTCTCTTTTAAAATATAAGCTTAAAAAAAAAAACCAAAAAAAAAAAACAAAACAAAACAAAAAAAAAAAACCCAAAAAACAAACAAACAAAAACCCCAAAACCAAAACCCTGCTTTGAAACTTCCTAAAATCAGAAATTATTTTTGAGACAATTTTTCAAAATGAGGAATTTGCAAGTAAATTATAGTTAAGTTCATGTTAATAAAAATATGTAATTCAAGAAATTGCTTTCTTTTAAATTTGCAGATTTTGTTTTGTTATTATTATCATTATTATAAATTGATCATAATTTTTCAGCTTTGAAATGCAACCTGCCATTCCCCTGCAGGTGTTATATGTGCTCTTCCTGTCTCTCTCTCTCTGTCCAGTTCTAGCTTTGGTTCAATTGGAATTGTCACATACATTTCACTCAGTATGATGCATGTAGTGCCTGGGTTACTTTTTCATGTACTAAATACACCAACTCAACAAACTCTTGTAGACAGAATAGAGAATTAATTTTCTTCCTCTGTCAAAAAATAAAAGAAAAAAGGCAGGCTGATATCAGACTGCATGTAATGATGGAAACATCATCTGTTGTTTTTACAGGCCAAGTAGACAGGAATTTGCTAGAGGGGGAGGCCTGTAGAAGGGCTAATGTGGCAAGTAAGAGCTGTTTCAGAATAAGTGTTTGTTCAGCTTCTTTCTGATCTCCTGAGTCACACCAGGACCATGTGTGTCCCTGAGCTAGATAGATATATATCTTTCTCATCAGTTTGGGTAATGTTCATCACAATACGTGTGCGTGAAAAATCCTATCTTGTTGCCTTTATTAAGGAAGGTATGTCAGCATTTATATTGGCATTTTAGTTTGGAAAATGAGTATGTCTTTGGAACAAAGCTCCTGACCATGCTTGCTGGGCTTTGTTTTACAGTGTAATATTTTTTCAGTATATAAACAGATTCCTTTCAGTGACAGAAAATTGACATTTGATAGACATGCACCTACTGGGTTGTGACCAGAATTGTGCCCATTGCAGAGGTCCAGGTTAGAGATATCCTGAAAAGCTTACGGTGTGGCACAAGCTCCTTGGTATCATATGCTTTGCCCTGCAGATGTGCTGCTCCTGCAGTGACCTGCTTGCTGATGGAGATCCAGATCGTGGTGTTTGGTTAGCCTGCAGCTAACCAAACTTCACAAACAGTCAAGTGTGACCCAGCTTCTGACCTGCTTTTGTTCAGAAGGATTGTGTAAATGTTTGAACATCAAAGGAAAAAAATAATCAGGTGCTGAGGGAAAAGGGTATTTAGACCTCAGTTAAGAAGCAGCTCTTAACTATGAAGAGTGAACTGGGCTCTGCCTGTCCTATGTTCCTCACTGGGTTTCCTTCCATTCCTTCAAGACTCTGAATGCAGGCATCTTTTTGAAATTATCTCTTGTTTCCCATGTCCATGCTTGTTGTTGGTAGAAGACTCAAGAGTCAGTACATGCACTCCATGTTTTAGTTCAAATATTTTCTGCACTTTCACTGATGATAGAGCTACCTTTTACAGAGCGGGTCAGGTTGGGAGGGACCACTGTGGCCATCTAGTCCAAACTCCATGCTCAAGCAGGGTCATCCTAAAGCACATGGCACTAGGTCACATCCAGACAGTTCTTGAGTATCTCCAGTGAGGGAGACTCCAAACCCTCTCTGGGCAGTCTGTTCCATTACATGGTCACTGCACAGTAGTTCTTCCTCATATTCAGGTGAAACTTCCTGTGCATCAGTTTCTTCCTCTTGCCATCCATATACACTTCTGAAGAAAGATGAGAAAGAAAAGTTTTTGCCCTTTAGTATGGATGAGAAAGAAAAGTTTTTGCCCTTTAGTATGGAAAGAACATTACATATTTATTGCAGAGACCACTGGCCAGTTTATAATCCTATTCATGCCAAAGGAACCTCTGAACATACCCTTGACAATATTTTGTGTATCTATGAAATAATCTCTGGGCCTATTTTATCATGCTGCAAGGAAAGACAGGTGACAGACCTTCCTTTTACAATTTGGCAAGTTGAGTTTCACAACCCATTCCCTCTTCTTGATAGAGCTTAATTTAATGGAGCTAGTGATCCACACCAGATGATGGCCTCACCTGAAACGACTCAGTAGGATAGCCATTTTGGGTGGACATTTTAGACTTATATGGCACCCAGTATTCACCCCTCACTGCTTATTGACAGAGATTTGGCTTTGGTGCTTTCCCATCATCTGGAACAGTTCAAGAGATAAAAGAGAAATGGACTTCTGCTCAGTATTGATTTTGTGTGTTGGTTGTTTTGAACTCACCTATCAAGCCAGTCCAGTAAGAGGACTTTTTGTCACCTTCAGCTTTCATAATACAACAAATCTTTGTGTCTGTTATTTAGTCTCTCATGTCAAAGGATAAATTAATTTGCCATTTTACTTCGCTTTATTCTCTTTGTTTTCATGATCTATGTCTACAATTAATTTGACTCATTGCTGCCATGTCCTAGCTTATTTGTTTAGTTCTTGTAGTGTATGTTTTTTTCTAAAGGTAGAACTTGTTAGCTGGAAATGGTTCTGGTGGATCTGTTTTAATATAACTCTGATTTTTCCTGTCTCCATCTGGTGGTAAAAAATGAGATTTGCTGTTCAAAAATGATATAATAAGGAGCAGAAACTGTAAATTTGAAATAATAAATAACCCTTTTGCTATTATAGACATTTTCCATTTGGAACTGGGTAGAAATGATCAGTTTATTTATTTTAGCTACCAAATACTAATAACTGTTGCTCTTTGTGGATTTTCACTGTGCTGACAGGAATGAATCAGATATTCAAATGGATGTACTCATAAACTGGGAGTTCAAATACATGGGCTGATTAAAGTAATTTGTTCATTTCTATGGGAATAAGAGGCATTATAAAACACTCATACCTATTTTTAAATATCAATATATTTTACAGTTATTTTACTGAACAAGCAGAAAAAGGAAATAATGTAAAATGGGATTTTCAATTTGTTAATTTGTTTTGAATTATTTCTGCAGACAGATATATAGGGTTCATGTTATACATCAACTACCATTGCTTCCTCCTAACACTTTCCTTAGAAAATTTTTGTATCTTGAACCCTGAAGGAGTAAAACATCTACATACAATCATGTCACGAGCTCATTATGCATGAACTATGAGCAAAACTTTTGTTCATTCAGCATATGGTATTTCAGTCAGCAAAAGACTTTTTTTCTAATCCAGAGGAAATTCAAAATGTGGTACGAGTCAGCAGAGGTGTAGGGACATAAATGAGCTTTAAGTCTGTTGCTGTCTGAACTGATTATATGAGAAAAATGTTACACATCATATTTCTGCATTCAAAGCAGTCTTAGATTTATATGTGATTTATATTATGCAATGAAATATTTAGGTGCATTGTTATTTGCATCTACTCCTAATGTTTTGTAGGTGCTTCTGGCTTTGATGCTTTTACAACAGAGGTTTTTATAGACCTGAACATTTTCTGTAAAACTACCAACCAATACTTTCCTTTTATTTTCTATTTCCATCTATCATGTCTTTATAGGAATATTTTTCAAACACTGTCAGGATGCTGATAGTTATATTCATTCACAAAGCAAGAGAGTGTTTTATGACACCTATTTCCTCTTAGAAATTTCAACAGGAGATGGGGCAGCAAGGAATTACAAGCACTTTTGTTTCAGTGGCATTAATTTTAAAGGCTTGTATTAAATTATTTTCTCCTCTGCAAAGTAACTATAAAAATGACAACCTTTCACTTAATAGATATTTTTGCTACCTTAAGAGTTTTTTCTATTTGCTTTACTGGCAAACTTTCTTTCTTTCTTTACTCTGACAAGCCCTATAGATTCAACCTCAATAAAAGAGACTGCCCGTCTCTCTAACCATCCTGCTTCATAGGGATCCTTAGCACTTTCTGGGAGGTGCACAACTCTCTGTGAAATTCACTTCTGTTCAGAAATTTATTCTTTTCTAGATATCTTAAAAAAAAAAAAACAACAAACCTCAAGGAAACAACTTTAATCTCAAAGTACAAATGGATTTTGTAGTGCTGAAAATGAAAGGAAACATTTCATAATTTGTATGCTAAGAGCACAGGAAAATCTCTGGATATACATAAAACAAAGAGTAAACAGGAAAAACTGTAATGCAAAAGGTGAAATGAAGTAAAATCTCTCTGATAGAGATTGAAACCATTCCATCAGCTATAAGGATGAATGTAGTTTGTCAGTGTGTGTCTCATTGCTGGCCAGAGAGGCATCTGAGAAGACTAGTTTAGGACAGGGCACAGCACATCTCAGTGATGGTTGAAAGGAGAGGGACGAAATGGCCTGAAAGATTTGAGAGTCTAAGTTCAAAGCTTGAGGCAAAGCATTCATGAGGCTTCCATTCCAAAGTAATTTTTGAAGGTGAGGCTTGGACCCTTTCCGTGCTGAATGAAAATCCTAAAAATACCTCAGTGATTTATAAATATCCTCCTTGCTATTCCAGAGCTGTTACTGCCCAACTCAATTTGAAAGTATTTAAGCTTCCTAGAATTATCAAGAAAAAACTCAATTAATATCTAGTCTACCCAAGACAGGATTTACTCATAGTATTCCTGACAGATTTTTTGCCTAACCTGGTCTCAAAATCCTCCTATGACATACATCCCACAGCCTCCCCAGGCAAACTGTTACTGAGCTTGACTATCCACATCAATAGTAAGTTTTTCCAAATGTCTGATGTAAATCTCCCATTCTGTGGTTTAAGCCTATTACTTGTCCTGTCCCTTGTGGACATTTCATAGCCTTTCAGTCATGGGAATAGCATTACGATGCATTCTCTCATTCAGGTTTTTTTTAGCCTTAGTTGAAGCTAAAAACCTGTCCCCTTAGGCACTGTGAAAATTTTTACCCAAAGTCAGCTTATAAGGCAGAGCTGCTTTGTTAATGCCTTTATAAAATACCAATTTCATGATAAAAGTGTAGTATAATGGCATATGGCAGGAAAGCCTGATACAACTGCGTCCACTTCAGAGACTCCATGGTTTAAATGCAGATTTGAGGTTTTATCATTTGCCCAGCTTTTTACCTATTGGGATGTCAGTATGGAATATCAAAAGTGTCAGTAAGTAGCTACCTTATTGAAACTACTCATCTGGTGTATTGCTTCTGCAGCTGAGGCTTAGGACTCTGCCCAGCGTTGCGTGTTGCGGGATGAGCTGAACAGTTCACTCACAGCACCTTGGCACTTTCTACAGCACTGCAGGGGTTCTGAATCAAGGTCTACCTCATTGTCTTAGACAGCACCAAGCGGGATGAAGCTCCACTAGATAAAGTTACAGATGTAGATTTTGAATTATATACACCCTCTGAAGCAGTTTCTACTCTGTTTAAACCATTTCTTTCCTACCCTTTTTGATTGACAAGGTTTGGAAAGTTTGTATTCATTTTCTAGCACTTCAATTAGGAGTCATGACAATTTGTGCACTTTGTATTTTTAGAAGTACTATCAATGCTTATTGATTTAGTCAGCTATATGGAGAAATACCCCTCCAAGAGCACCCCCAGCTCATACCTGCCAACCTTTGGGTGTCCGTGTCTGGGGAGGAAGGTAGGAGGACCATTAAAGAGAGCACTGCACACTGTGGCCACCAAAAGCAGCAAAATGAGTTTCATTTCCGAGTTTCTTTTTAAAAAATATTCATAATGTTTGCATGTGTCAGCTCTGCTGAGGTGGCATCTCAGGTTTTAAATTAATATTGTTGTAATGCATTTCTTTTTAATTAAAAAAGAGAGCTCCCTTGTAGGAAATTTCATAAAATAAAGCTAATTAGTAATAAACAGATTAAATCTTTGTCAGTTAATCAACACTATAAATGTCTGAGTATTTGGAGAGCAGTGTGAGATAACACTGTCGTCATAGTAAGAGTGTTTGAAATCATCAGGGATCCCACTGTGCTGTTTGGGTGGTGAGAAAATAATGATTGAAGATGGGCCCCCCTACAGCGCTCACGTGTGAATTCCCCTAAAGATTAAAGCTGCAAAGATCTGAATTTGATGTTAGCCCTATCTCTAAAGCAATTTTTTTTAAAGAGTAGGCAATGGTGGTGGATAGTAATTCTTAATGATGCTTAAACCAAAACCTGTCACAATGCCACTAAGTTTTTGAGCTGGTGGTCAGTGACTGATCGTGGGCTGGGAGCTTCACAGCTTTCTCAGAGCAACTGCTCCCAGAAGATCTGAGTCTTTAACCTGTGGTGGAGATTGCCCTGCAAATTTCTCATGTTCTTCCACCCTCAAGCCTCAGCACAGTCATTTCCATCAGAACTGTGGCAGTCCTCTCATTGTACATGTGCCAGGGTTCTGCCCAGGTCCATCTGTCTCCTGGGGATCAAGAATACAATGGAAGAGACCGTGTAGCTTTGGGCAGGGACCTGCCTGAAGAAAGCTGGGCATACTAGAGCAGGATAGGGCATAGCCTGTCTGGCTAGTAGTGTATCAACACCTCCCACTGTCACTTGGAGTAACGCACATTTAGAAGGTTACGCTCTAAAGACATTGACATTTTCTCCATTGCTACTAGGAATGTGTAAGAGCTCCTCTATGTCACCCTGGGGGGGTTCTTTGGAGCCATTGGGATTATTTGGGTTCTTCCTTTGAAATATATGAAAAATTGAGGTGGGCTGGAATAAAAGTAGGGAGAGTGAGAAAAATTAATCACGTTTGTCCACATACTGCAAACTTAGTGGAGTGGGTTAGCAAGAAGTTTTGATCCAGAGAACAGCAAGTGGGAGTCATACAGAATTATTATCTTTTAATTTCTCATCTTTGTCTTTATTTGGTCACTGCAGCCATAATTGCATGTGTTTGGTCATAGAAGTGCCCATGTAAATCAGTTTTGTTGTGGCATGAATTAAATGAGCAGTAATGGTATTATAAAATAGATTCTGTTTGGAACACTGTTATTGCTTAAAATACACAGTGAATGTTATACTGCTGCCTCCAAAGACCTAAATTCAAATACAGTGTTGGAGTACAAGTAAATTGGCCATTCTTATTTTATTTTTCTTATACTGGTGTTGTATTACGAACTGCAGCCTGCTTGATAGATGTCTGTTGTGGAAAAACAAGAGTCTCAGTTCCTGCTCCTTCATTAGAACTGAGTCCTTAGGCAGCTGTAAAACAAGCAAAACCTCATGTGGATGGTTCTGTTAAAAAGGCAGGAGCTGAACTGCGCTGGTTAATTTCAGAGACATTGGGGACTGTTTCTTTTCAGAAGACTTTAGCTACCGTGACACTATCACTTGAAAATCAGATGCTAGGTGTTCTCACTTTTCCACTTCTTCCAACTGGACATCTGTGTGTGAAAGTAGAAAATATTTAAAACAACCCTTTCTTTTCCTCATGTGTAGTATGTCTTCATATAGTATGTCTTTGCAATTTTTGCAAGGGCAAGTTGTTTATAAAAACTTCCTTCATATTCATAATTACAATCAGCTCTTTGAATTAAAACCTTTTATTAAACATCTTTATGAAATGCTTGGCACAGATTTACTGGGGAGTGAGAGAACAGCAGAGCTGTTGCATCCTTGCTAACAACCACATAATGCATTTTTGTGCCGTGTGTTTGGGACAGCTTCTGCCTTTGAATTGTGTTTCTGCATTTGGAGAAAGAAGCACAGATAGTTTTTGGTTTGTTTTTTTAAAATATTGGAATGGAAGATCATTTCCTATCAAGAGGCCAAATGCCCTGGTTTGGCAGAATGGGCTGCTTGCAAGTGTCTGTGTGATCCTTCTGATCACACAGCTTTCCTACAATACTGTGTCTGTTATTTGCATGATGGGTGATCTTCCGATATTAATGGGTCTTTAATTCCCTTCTAAAAAAGGACAATGTGTCTCATGATTATCATAATTTATCTATTCATCTTGTCTCCCTTACTTTTTCTGTTCTTTGTTTTTTTTCCCTTTTCAGGATGGAGTAGGTGTAGATGAGAAGCTGTCTTTACGGCGGGTGGCCGTCGTAGAAGATTTCTTTGATATTATCTATTCCATGCATGTTGAAACTGGGCCCAATGGAGAACAAATCAGAAAACATGCTGGACAAAAGAGAACGTATAAAGCAGTAAGTAAAAAAAACAGCTTAAAGTGAACATGAGTCTCTAAAAATGTGAGTTATTTGGGTTTAGTCACATGGCATGAGATTTGTGGGGGTTTTTTGCCAACTCGATTAGTACTGACACCCTCACTCTCAAAGTGATTTCAGAGATCTTTCATCAGTGCATGAAAACATATGCTTAGAAATCACATTTGCTGTGTAATAAGGGCCACATCCACTGACTTCACTAGACATTCTCTCGTTGGTACAAGAAGAGAATTTGCTATTTCTATAATGGTTTCATAATTTTTTTAATAGCTCTGTATTAATGAATTGCTATTAAATGGATGAAGTGTTAAAGAAGACTTAGAAGGTATTGTCACAACTTGGCTAAATGGATTGCTGTATTTCAGTGTATAAATGAAGGTGCCTTATAGGTTATTGACAGAGACTAAGTGATACCTAATGCTTTAATGGTATGAAAACTTGTAAATGTCCTAAATTCAAAGGGCTGGAAAACTACTAGGTATAATAATGCAAGTGTTGAGGGAGCACCTCCCATTCCTGCATAAACTGGCTGAGTAGAGAGAAAATACTATTTTAAAATTTTTGATTGCATCATACTCCTAAAACAGCTATAAATGGCTTTTGTGTTTAGTGACATAGATATGACACTTTGCAATCCTATGGAGAACCAATGAAACATTTGCTACACTTTCCCAAGGTGCTTAAAATGCATGGTCTTGCCTCGATTTGGGTGACTAGCTTTCTATGTGCAGGGCTGTGGTAGTGCCAGGCACACTCAGAGGTGATCCTGACCCACCTGCCCAGCTGTTTCCAGTTGCTGAAGCACCAGGGGCTCTCCCAGGGTGGCAGGGCAGGGGTACCCAGCCAGGGCCCATCACACACCCCTAGCCAGACTGCAGGGCATCCAAGGCACCTCTCCCCCTGGTCCCAGTGGGATGAGGCTGGCAGGGAGCTGTGGACAGGGCCCTGAGGTGACCTATCACCCTGAACACAGTTCTTCGTCTTAGAAACAGCCTGCAGTTATGTGAGCTGTTTTTCATCAGAGGTCACCAGAGTATAGGGAAGCTCCAGGTTTCTGATTCAATTTTGGCTGTAAGAAACAGCTGTTTTTCCATTAGTGTTTCTTTCACCCTTATAGCAATCTTTTCTCTATATCTGTGAATCCCTTCACAGATATTTTATTTATAGGCTATTTCAGATGGTTTGTTGAGGGATAAGCTCTTGGCAAAATTTCTTATAATTTGTTCCCAGAGGTATTGACCTTAAGATAGACATATGAAGACATCTTTCGTCTGGGTGTGCTTTTGTAGGGCTTGGAGTGTTATTTCAGGGTGATCTAACACAAACTCTCTAAATTAATTTTCACCTGGCACCTCAGCCATTTTGATACTTCGTCTTCTCTTTCAGAAAGCATTAGAAAAGTGATATTTTCCATTGACCTTTCTCTTTCTATTTTGTTTTACCTCAGTAGGCTGTTCAAAGGTATAGGTCACAAATGTCTTAGAATAATATACAGCTATAAGGAATGCTGCCAACTATAAATACAATACTTCAAGTCATCATCCCACAAATGTGTGCCAAGTATAATATTTACTACTGTAAGAATCCCATGATTGCAGGTCAGATAAGAAATTTGTTTATTGTGAATAGCATGAAAGACTAGTGTATCTTTGGTGAGAAGAACTATTCCTGTATATTCAGTAGCCTACACAATAGTTTCATCTGTTGTCCACTTTTATTGCAATTGAGACATGAGCCTGTTGCATCATTAAGGGTGCCAAAATGTAAGTTTTTGTCAGTCTCCAATATTTGTGCATTCATTTAATTGTATATTAATTTATCAAGGGCATTGAGTTGTCTTTTCCAGTGACAAGATTCACATGTGTAACTTTGAAAGGCTTTCATAGATTAAAAAAATGGAAAAAAGACTCCAGAAGAAACAAATTTCAATTCTTGCTCTCTATTCTGACATAAGAATTAGATTAAGTAAACAGGCATCAAACTCTACCAGACTGTCTGGAGAAAAGCATGCCCCTTTACTGGACCTGTCCATGACAATGCCTTTAGTAAAATTAAGAGCTGTAGTGTCAGTCTGTTCCAGGAAGCCACACTGTATCTACCTCCTCTGTGGCACTGTAAGGAGGAAAAAGGTAATATCTCAGGTAACTGTCTCCCAAAACATTTTACTTTAAAAGCTTTATAAATCAAACTGAAGTACTTTGGCGGGGTTTAATTTCATTAAGTGAATCTGGAACAAGATTAATTGAGTCTTGTTTCTTTATTCACATGTCAGAAGTGAATCATCCCTGAGATCTCTGCATGTATTTATCATGCATAAGTATTCACCAAATGGTTTGAGTGAAGTACTTTTATAGGAGATGTGGTTCACAAACTCTGTGCTACAATTGCTATTTGTAATTCACCCCTGGCATGATCTAGTCACATTGCTTCTGTTCTCTCACTGGATAACCAAACCCTTTTAACAGAGAAATTATGGGAAGAAAACACCAGAAGTTTGGTACAAAATTCCTGAACTTCTGAAGTTCATAAATACTGTCATGGATTTTCAGCACCAAAGTATTTCTGAAAAATTAATGGCACAGCCCTTGAGAATTGCAGCATATTGATTTTAAGTAATTAATTTGCTTATATGTGAGTGAGTTTACTATTTTCAATAGTAAACCTGCTCCACTCAAAGTTTTGAATATGCTGAAGAATGATTGGAAGGGTAATGAAATTGTCAAAGGTGACTTAATTAACTATTGTCTGCATTTACATGGAGTAACAAATTTGGTATAGCTGAAGTCTTTTTCATTTTTTGGTAGAGTCACCCTGGGTGCTGGTGTGCTAAAATACATCAGAATGTCTCTCTAAAAATGTGTTCAGAACACTTGACAAACTCATTTAGGGAATCTGCACTGCCTTGTTTATGTTAACTGCATGGAAATGCATGATATTTTTACAAATTATTTGTGTGGAACTTCCTACACTGGCACTGTGCAGGAAGATAAATAGGATGTGGTACTTGAGACCTCTTAAAGAGTAGAGTACTGGAAAGGACCTTTCCATTTCAATTGGGGCAGCAATGTACCAAGCTCAAACTTTAGGATTCTTGGCACAAACCCCCTAGATAAATTAGGAAAGCATCTCTCCTTCAACATTTAAGTTTAGAATAAGGTCCCATTCTCTTCTCCTCTGCACACTAAAAGACCAGAAGGGAATTGTATAAACTCTGTGTGTATGATGTGGGAGAGTAACCTTGAAAATATGCAAAACAGGAGGAGTGTCCTATTTAACTGGCAGGTTTTGTGTTCATTTTGGGTACCTGACTTGTATGCAAGGTATGATTGATGTGCTGTGTTCCTTGCCAGCATAACTTTAGGTAGATCTATACCAGCAAATAACCCAGATGTGGCTTATACATGTAAAATGAAACCCAGAACTTTAAATCATAACCACAGTATGCCAGACTGAAGGAATAATTAATGTTGTGCTTTTAAACTCAGCTACTTTCCCAGTTCCCAGGGAAGTTTACAAACAGAGAAAACATTGAAGGTCTTGATCTAGGAGATAATTCCCTCACAAAGGCAGGATATGTGACACAAGGCCTGGCCAAGTGGGCTGCTCAGTGGGGGCACAGGTGACTAGGAAGATGCGGAAGGTGAAAAGAGCATGTTCCTCAGGGTAAGGGAAAGCAGTGGTACCCAAAGAGGTCTATGCTTGTCCTGGATACCCCTGGGTCCTCTGCTGGGCCTCACAGGAGGTGGAGTGAAATGCTGATGCAAGCAATGTTGTCAGGAGAAAGCACCGGGATCTCGCAGGGGTATCCACTAGCAGGTGCTGCCACAGCTCAGTGTCTAAGAGGAACTGCTTTGCTTTGGGGTAATGCTTTTCACTCTGTGTTCTCAGGGAGTTATTTTTGTATAGACATCCCACTCTGAAAGGAGAACTGTGGCATCAAACTGGGGATGGGGACACATGGGAGAGAAGTGTTCAGGAAAAGAAACCATCTGGTGTATTTGGGAAAGGCATGCAACAAGTGCATAGCAGGCTTTCTGTGCTTTGTAGAACTACATTTCTTGATTAAACTATTCAACTGTGTCTACAACTTAAATACAAGTGCTGAGGGGTATATCAGAGGTGGGAGTAACTGGGAAAAGTTGTGGCTACAGTAGCAGCATAATGCAACAGGCTCAAGCTGTCAGGACAACTCTGTGATTCAGTGCAAACCAGGAAAAAAAATAGCCTTATTACACATTTCAAGAAGTGCAAATGGTTTGTGATGAGGCTGGCAACCTAAAACATCTGTGTTACATCTCATGCCCAGATATTGGTACTGTCAGGCCAGATGAAGTGATTAAGCCCTACATTCCAGAATAGATTTGATTTTCCTTACTTCATTTTGATATCCTTAAAAAAGGTATTAGATTTTCATTAATTTAAACAATTGAGAATGTGCCTCACCTTTCTATGTTATATCTGGACACATTTTCCCACAACTAAGCACATCATCTAGCTGAGAGCTGTGTATAAGTCTCATAGCTACCTTAAGCACCTTTAATTCTATGTACATATTCTACTTGAATTTTTTTAACTATGTAGGGTGATCTAAAATCTGTCTGTTGAGCATGTGAGTCTCTGTGCAAAATCTTGAAACGTTACAGCAGTGAACTTGAATTGTGAGTGAGGGTTGTCATGTCTGAGCAGGTGAAATGGGTTGGTTAATAAGACTCCTAACTCATAAATGAAGAAAGAGCCACTGGGCTGATGAGATGGAAGAAGCAGGTTTGTAAAACATGGGGACATACTAATGCATCAAGGGAAAGCAGCTTGAGACAAGACTCTCATCAGATAGGTAGTACATAAATGTATAACATCTGAGACATTAACAGGAGTCTTTAAGATGTGGGGTAATATCTGGGATCTTATGCCTCATCCAGCTGTTTCAATGATAAATGTTTCTTGATTTTGGATCAAGGTTTTGAGTAGCTTCCTGTCTCTCCTGTCAGCCTAAGAAAAGCCTTTCTGAGACTAAGAAACAGGGGGTTATTCTTTTTCCCTCCCAAAAGAAGAACGTGCTTGTGAGTCCTCTGTAAGCATCACCCTGAGTGTGTTTTCCTCAGGGAATAATTTTTTGACAGGTTGCAATGTGAGATAACATCATCTCCTTCCCGATCAGACAGGGCTAAAGTAAGTTTGGGGCTTGGCTGGTTTCTGTACAGGACAGACCTTGTCCTTGGGGAAGTGGAAGAACTTGAGCTTTGTGCAGCGCCCTTGCATGCTTAAATTCTTGCATACACACCGTTCTTGTGTGCATGGCAAAACAGCCAAGCCCCGTGAACTTTTACTCTATGAGCTTGTTCCTGCTTCTCTGCAAAGGGTGAGTGTTCAGTGTCCTGGCAATTGTCCCACTAGCAGGTGCTTCCCATCGCTTCCCTCACAGAAAGCAGTTTTTGCTACATGGGGAGAGAAGGGAAGGGAGCTGTGAAGTGCAAGTTTAGCACATGAGGGAACAGCATTTCCCACAGTGTAGCAGGGTAGCGAGCTCTTGCTAAAACTCCCAGCAGTGCTAGATCTGATTTCCTATGTCAGCCCTCTATTCTGACCTCTTGCTGAGGAAAGGAGAGGACTTCCCTTGGCTGGCTTGTCCTCCCGTCATCAAGAAACCAATTTCTGCCACCTGGTTTGATGGCTGTGGGCCCAGGACAACTTCACTCTATCCCTATCTTTCTCTCTCTTTCCTTCCTCCTGGAGTCTTCTTTTGATCATCTTTCCCCCCTTTACCCTCCTTAATTAAAAAAAAAAATACAAACACACATGCAAAATCTCTATTCTGACACATTGTATCTTCCAGACTACACATACACCCTCCATGTTAATTCTTTAGAGGTTAATAGGTTCACTTGCAAAATTTCACTCCCTCTCCTCACACTTGTCTTTCCTACTCTGCCATATGTGTCCTAAAATCTGCCTTTCAGTTTAGGACTTGTTAATTTTCCAAGCAAAAATTTAGCTCTGAAAGCTACATCATCACAACATCCTGCACTTAAATCATCTGAGTATGGGAGAGCAAAAAGGAAGCTTAGCTTGTTTTCTCTGCTTGTAGTGATGCAGTAAGAATGAAATAGTCTTCTCACAGACAATTAGGACATTCATTGCTTAACTCCAATGTAAATCAGATTACATGCTCAGGTAGTGGATTACTTGCCTGTGCTAGTTGTGCTCTTCATGTGGTCCAGTAAACAAGCCTGGATAGGCCTTCACTGCTGCATGATGCTTTGGATGCAGTCATATATGTCAAAATATACCAAAACCTTTTTGTTAATGGTGAAGTAAGATCATAAAAGCTTTGACTCTGGAGCCTCTGACGTCAACTCATTTTCCTCTCAATTCAGAGTTAAAACCAAATATATGTAGGTGTGCATGGACTGTACTGTTAGGAAACGCTTGCTTCTTATCTTATAATTTCTGAGGCTAAAACAAACCCTGTGTAATTTTTGCCATTTTTGCTTAATACTCTGGAAGTTCTATTTCTTCTTCATATACCTTTACAATGTAAAAAAGCATATAGCTATAATAGCTATACCTAGTACACAATAACTAAACACAAACCTGCTAGAATCTGCTGTTTTTCTGATTTCTCCAAGATACAGAATACATCCAGTTATGAGATAACACAGCTCTACAAGCAGCAGAAGATATACTTATGCACAATAAAAACACAAGTATGAGTAAGGAATCCCATAAAGATATTTCTAGAATTTATATATTTGGGAAAATTTTACTTATAATATTTTTTTAAAATCAATCCAAGTAATTTTATCAATATGGTAAATCAGCACTCATTGGTCTTTGATGGGAATGGGCATGTGCATTAGAAATTTCTTGTAAGTCATGCCAAAAATATGCCAGTTTGATTTGTCAGAGTATGAATGTAAATAAGGCAATATCTCCCACTTTTTTTTTTTTTTTTTTTTTTTTTTTTTTTTTGGTATGGATTTACAATAAACCAATATTCTTTTTTTATAACACATCACTGAAAAAGATGGTCTGGCTATATATTTTATTAGCTAATAGCCTTGAGAAGAGGGCTAGGAGCTGGACCACTGAAGGTAGTGAGAGGATACAGCATCAGCAAGGACTGAGTCATTGCTTCCTTCTTTTGGATAAAGGGCAGAAACAATTTTTCCTGATGAAATCAGAACATTCAGGTATTTCTGTATAATTGCTTAGGAGGTGTCATAGGCCTCCACATTGTTCTCTGAAACACTCACATGCAACCCAGCTCCATGAATTACATCAGTCCAGTCTTGTGCACAACCTGGTAAACTCTACTGAGAGCTGAAATATAGGATTTTATGTTCAGCCTTGTGCTAATTTGGTTGAGCATTTGTCAGCTACAGCTGGTTCAGAGCTTGGCCAGAGCAAGCAAGTGGCTATCTGCATTTTACGAAGTAGACATGAAAGGCAAACAAGGGTCTGCACTGCTGGGGGTGTGAAATTGTGCAGCTGGGGGGAGACAATTCATCAGCTTCCTGGCAGTGAAAGTTGGACACCTTTCTTTTCTATATATTCAGGCAACAAGAATAAGGAATGTTGTGGGTTATGGTTCTTATGTATCTCTTTTAATTCCTATTGTGATTCCTATTGTGTTATATCAATTTATACAGACTGAAGTCTAGGAATGTCAGTGATTGATTCAAATTATAAAATAAACAGGGGAGGAAGTTGGTGAAATCTGGAGTTATTTAGGGAAGGGCATCCTTAAAACTGTGTTGCAGTGGGAGGTTGGAGACACGAGCATCTGCTCTATGGACAAATTTAGTTATAAAACCCGGTTCCCTTATAGTCAGTGGAGCAGACCTATCAAATCTGGGCCTTAGCTCAGTTTCTCTCCATGGAGGAATTTCATCTTGTTTCAGCAGAACTGGAATTTTGACAGAGATGCTTGATTAGAATAAATGGAGTGTTCCTATCAAATGCAGGGGACTAATGAATCCATTGGTAAGCTCCATTAATTTCAATACAGTGCTAAACATGTTAAATGTTGTAAGAGAGAGGTTGCTGTGTATGTGCACTTTCCAGTTTTTTTCAATACTGAATTCTAGTGGGTTTTATGTTCTTTTTTTAGTTTCCATAAAGCATGAGTATAACCATGTTTTCATGTTTAGAAAGGTAAAAAAGCATCTGTTCTGTGGTATAAAAAGCAGGAAAAAATAATCTAAAAATATATCTTTAGTAGGACCTCCCATTCGAAAATGTCTTCATTTAGTGCCTTAATTTTCAGAAAAGGTGTTTCAGGCCCAGAAAAAATCTTTGCCAATCTTCATCACAGAACAATATTTGCTTTTATACTAATTCTCTTCTCCCTCCCCAATAAGATTTCCATTATATAAGAAAACAACAACACTAAACAGCCTAAAAACCAATGTTATAGACATGATGGTATGTTTTGCATTCCCATTTTATAATGCATCATTTCTGTGTATTGATATGACACACATCACATCAACAAACACTAATTTAAACTCTATTTTCAAAAATACTGCCTCTGATAAATTTGGTCCATGGAGTTTTAGGAAATGTAAGATTCAACATAGGTTAAGTAGGTGACAAGCCAAGAGGAAAAGTGTAAGAAAGTTAAAACTGACCATTCTTCCCTCTCTTAGCTCCCTTTTGAGGGGCAGAAGTGATTTGGACAATATGTAATCCCATTTAATTCTAGTTAAATAGTGATCTTGTCCTTTCTATAGCCACACTTTCATATGCACCATCTTAATTCTTCACTTCCTACTGAGACTTGCATCTCAGCATAGAGCTTGATTGGAAATCAAATCCTGCTGTAGGTTTTGCAGTAAGGGAGTACAAACAGACTAACAACTCACTCTCTTAATCTCTCTTTCTGGGCCTTGGTCTTTCATTAAGGATTATCTCTCCACAGTAAGATAGTCACCATAGTTGGGAAAAAAGAGGCTAGAGATTCATTGCAGCACTTGCACTGTTCAGTGTATATACATCAACTTATACAGGGAATCGCAGAAAAGCCATGCATTTGCCTTTTATTAGCTTGAATACATCCAAGTTTGGAGGCTTTCATCAAACTCCACCTATCTGATAAAGCTGCTCCAGTGCACTGGAGTGTAACAGTTCTGCTGATGTCTGGTTTGAATGTCCCAAGACACTGCTGCTGTTTTCCCTGGTTATACACAATAAAGATTTTTTCTCTACAGATTTTTAACTCCCTTTCAGGCAGCAGTGGGCTAAAATGAGATCTTTCTTGGCCTCATAACCTACATGAAAGGAATCTATCTCCCTCAGCCTTTCCTTCAAGGTTTCCTTTAGGTTCCAGCTGCTATGATGGCCTGGCTCAGAGCCATCTTCTGCTTCTTAGCAGCCTTCTTGAAGTGTGGAGGAGAACTGTGAACTTTGAGGGGAAACCTGGGCACATTATTCCAGCTGTTTTCTTGCCAGCACTGAGTAGAGAGGGGTAGTAACTTTTCTTGATCTGTTGGCTCTACACTTAAAGTAGCCAGTATGAAATGTAGTTTGTCTGTGATTAGAGAGTATTCTGTTAGCTCATTTTCAGCTTGGCACCAACCTCCCAGTCCTTTTCAGCAAGGCAAAATGTCTAAAGACAGATGCATCCTTTGCAGTGGGGGGAATGCAATCTTTAAAACCAGTAACAACTGCTTCCTCCTCTCCCTCTCAAAAGAGAAAAAAGTCCCTCTGGTGCCTAGTGGTATGTGGTTAGAAACAATGTTGTGAGTATGTGGTTGTGAGTATGTGGTTAGAAACAATGTTTTTGTTGAAACTGAGAAAGAACTAAAATCTGTTGTTTCAAAATATTGCCAGGTAAAGCAGAGTCTCTAAAATCAACTGGTTCACAAATTCTTTAACTATTAGTAAAAATAACGTAGGTACTCCAAAGTACAAAACCACAAGCTTTAGAAAAATATTTTCACAAAACATTCAAGTACAAAGTTAAAATAGTAAGGCAACCTTCTTTGCTGCTAATACATATCTGACTATGTATTGTTGCAACAAAAATAAATAGAATGCATAAGACAAGTGCTTTCTTTTTTTGGCATTGGCTATTAAAAAAAAAGGTCTCTCTTAAGTTTTTTTGATGCCATTCCACAGTGGGATAGCTGTTATGTATGAAACTTTTTGTTGAAAGGAATTTGAAATTAACTGTAAACAGAAAACAAGCCTCCTTTTTATACAAGTGGAATTTTGTTCAGTACCAGCTGTTAGTAGCTATTAGATGCTAAGTAGGCAGATTGGAGAGATGCTTCTTGAAATCCTACATAGTATGCAGAACATGCTTTCATTGTGCTTCCTGGCATTAAAAGATAATGTGCCTTATTTGGAAATGTGATGATCAGGTCTGTTAAATCATGCTCAATCAGCTTACATAATAACACCTATATTTTGTTATTAATTTCAGATTTCAGAGACCTATGCCTTCCTACCGAGAGAAGCGGTGACACGATTTCTAATGAGCTGCTCAGAGTGCCAGAAAAGAATGCATTTAAACCCAGATGGAGCGGATCATAAAGGTAGTTTTAGTGTCAAATAGTGGGATGTAAAGTAATTTTATTTCTAATACCCATTTATAGGTTCCTAGCTTAAGTGAGGGTTCATATAAATTTGGTAGGCTTGTAACAGTTCAGTAAGTCAGATCATCTCATTTACTTAAGCTGGAAGGTAGTGAATCTTCTGCTTTCACTTAAGGATGGAGTGTAATGCCATCTGCAGCCTCAATAGAAAGATGATTTTATCTGGAGGAAATAATTTATTTTGCTATGGAAATATTTGTATGGGAGCTTAAGCGTAAGGAATAGATAGGGTATATGGGCTGTAGTCATTTAGGGTAGAAGAGCTCATCAATTTTCAGGATTTGATCGTGGTTTTCCTTTTTCTTTGGGGGACTTCCATTTGTACAGCCTACAAGCAATTGCAAATGCAAAAGTTAGAGCTAAATAACATAACAGTCTGACTTTGACTGCAAAATAGGCTGACATAGCCTCCACAGTTAAAATATATTGCTTAATAACTATTTTTTTTTGCAGATAATGGAAAACCTCCAACATTGGTGACCAGTATGATTGATTACAACATGCCCATTACTATGGCTTATATGAAACACATGAAGCTACAGCTACTAAATTCACAGCAAGATGAGGTAAAACCTGAAATCTTTTAAGTTTGGTTTTCTGTTTTCCTGCATTGTTTTGTACTTGTCTTTCAGGTGGCTAGGAAACTGAAGTGAAGATGATTGTTGATGCCATCTTTATAATTTTGTTGCTGAAACAGTCAGTCTGAAGCCAAGGCAGGGCTGTTTTCAAGCAATCAGGTTGAGAGAAAATATGACTTATGGCCCTTCTGTTATTGGGGGTAGTGAGTGTACTTTGAATTGCCTGAAGGTGCTCTTTCACTGGACCAGTGGAAAAGGTGATGTGGGCAGCATGTGCACTCAAGACTTATTTCTGTGCCCAGCAATGACTTCCACTGTCTGCTTTTAGAAACCAATACCATGAACAGCTGAAATGACTGCCATGATGTTCTCAAGGCTAGCAAACACAGTGCAACACATGGTACTGACAGTGATGAAAGTCCTGGCAACATCAGCTGAAAACTTTAAGGCAAAAAGCTTAATGATAAGAGTAGGAGTTGCTTTTGAAATTTTGAATAAAAAGGCATAAAAAAGGAGAAGTAGACTGAGAATCAAGCTCCTTCATAAAGAATTGGGATTGGATTGTATTTATTTCTTCTCAAAGGTTGTTTGCTGTCTCTGATTTATTCAGTTTTCCCAGATCTTAAGAAGTGCTCCATCAATTCACAGGCCCATACCAAATTATTTGTAGTAACCTCATTTTGCTAGAAGTTCATTTAACATTTAAGCTGCCAAATAGAAACTCAGCTATGTGCCAGCAAAAAAACAGTTCTGCATTTTATGTCTTCCTGTCCAACTACAAGATATTTTTTAATAAAGAAAGCCTTCAAAAACAACCTTAGCTGCTGGATTATGTCAAGACCCTGACTGACTTCTGACTTGTGCAGAGTCAGCCAGATTTGTTTTCCCATAAGTAGGTATGGGCTGTTGCTGGAGATTTCATGAATTATTCAGCACTCCCTGGAATGGGGATTTCACCACTCTTCTAGAAATATCAGGATCCTTGTTTCAGTTTGGCCCCTTTTTATAATTGCAGAGGGTGTAGGGAGAGATACCAAACACAAAGTTCTTAATGCGTAAATACAGCCTGGTCATCTTTTCCTTCTATTGAGCTTCCTGATTATTTGAGGGATCTAGAAGTAGGGTTTCAACTAGCAGGAGAGAAGAGGATTTATTCTGTAGTAGCCTTAGGAATTAAAGTACTCCTTGGTTTATACACCTTTTCCCTTTGAGAATTACTACTTCCACAACAGGGTCAAGCACTCATGCTGGATCAGGACCCCATGCCACAGATCTTCTGCAGCCTGAATGTTTTGGTGTAGTCTTTCTGGTCTATGACTGAAATTTTTGTTAAACCAGTTTTTTATCTAGACAAGCCAGTGGCAATGATATGGAGGAAGCAGGACTTAGCTTTGCTTGGTATTTCCCTGCCCAGCTTGGTTTTGTCGCTCTGTTGTTACTGTATATGAAATGCCTGCAGCAGTAGATTTATGAAAGTAATTTCTTCTATGTTTTAGTAGTAATAAATTTTTAGAGTAGAGTGGGCACAAGGAAAGTTTTGGATTTATGAAAGTAATTTTTTGTATGTTTTAGTAATAATAACTTTTCAGGACAGTGGGCACAAGGAAAGTTCTCAAAATAATCCTTATGTCTTTTCTGAAATCATGGATTTGCCAAGGTTTTCTTTTTCCCCAGGCTGTACATTTGTTGGCCCTGAGAACAAAATTACAGGGAAAATGTTGTAATACAAAGGAGCAAGACATCTGGTTCAAACTATTTAATGCACTTAAAAACAGGCTTGGGTTTGTAGGAAAGATTTAATCAATGATATCTGTATTCTTGTGTGGAATTGAGACAGGAGTAAACTTGGATCCCACTGCTAGCTACCACAATGACAGAAAATCTCCTAATTCTCTTATCTTCAATTCCAAATTTTTAAGCTGAGACCATTGATGAGAGGGAAACAGGTTTCATCTAAAAGGAGAACTCACCACTGTGTGGGAATTTAGAGCAGTGCTGCAACTGCTATAAAGATGCCAGTGGTTCTCAGTTTTTGTTCCCATGCCCATGTGTCCATGCAGATTCGGACAGATAGAGGTGTTTATATAGTTTATAGTTTACACAGATAGAGGTGTACACAGTTTGGGAAGTGAAGTGGAGGTATTCTGCAGTGCTGTAGGCAAAGACGCTGCCTATGTGTGCTGTTTTATAACTGTGCAAGTGTCAGCCAGAGCCCCCTTTCTGTGAGTCCATCAAATTGCCTAACCTCAGAGCTGCAATATGTGATCTGCTGCTTGCTGGTGCCTGCAGGGTTCACTGAGAATTACCCCTGCATTTTAACAGAGACACAGCATCCAGAAGGTCTGGGGGAGTTTGTTTTCTTATCTCGCTCTTTGGACAAGCAGAGTGCATTTTCCCTAAACCTCAGACCCATCTGGTGTGTGCCCTGGCCCCGTCTGTCTGGAGCAGGAGGCTGGTGGGCACCAGGGTTCGTCTGTGAGGGCAGTGTTTGGGTGTTTGCTGCTGCTGCTGTAACTGTGGTGCTCCTACCTTGTGTTAGGCAAGACAGACAGGTGCCTGTTAGAGAAGCCCTCACTCTTCCCTTTGTTTTTTTCTACAAATCCCTGAGAACAAGGTATATTTATTTCCTTATTTGTCATTGTCCTGCTGTGGCAGTGCAGAACAGCTTCACCTTGTGTGTTGTCCCACTCTTGCTCCTGACTGGCATTTGCAGTGCTTCATCCTAATTTAACATGAGTCATTACTGCAGGGAACTTCTTTCTGGAAACAAGAGAAATGTCCATACAAACTGGAAGCATTGCTGAGACCCAGGGGAGGAACTGATTTAAGAGTTAACACTCAGAAAGAAGCAAGCAGCTATATTAATACATGTAATATCCACTTCACAACAAGTACACAGTAAATAATATTCTAGAGATTTCTATTTTTCTAGGTCAGTTCTGGTGAACAACCCATAAAAATAGTCAGAATTCTGTCTTGTCCTGTTTTGATTAAAAAAATGTAAATAAAAATGAATTGGAAAAGTATTTCAAACATTTTCAGGGCATTTTCATTTACAAATCTACTTGCCATATTTTCCTCTCACATATTTCAAGTACTTTTCTTCTTAACAGAAGTAACCATCTCAGAAAATTTGTTACTAAAAATATATTGACTCAGGTTTGTACATTGCCTCAGCCATTTCCAGAGCAAGACTTGTGGATACTTAATTTCTAATCCATGAGTGCATGTGTGAACTTCAGTGGAACTGAAGCAACTGAAGTCAAATATGTATTGGAATATTTTCTGGACTATGTCTAAAACTGTTTTCTTTTATAAATGAGGATAATGATCAGGACTTTTACTTTTTGCTCTTCTTATCATCCCTGTTAAATGCTCTGTAACAGGACTTGATGGATAAATCATATTAAAGATGTACAACATAGAATAAATATGCAATGATTCTCCTGTGATTATATTATCTTTATTTGCCACTGACTGTCATGACCATGCTCAGGACTTTTATAGGCTTTCTCATTTTCCTAGATGCTTCTTTAAACAGAGTGTAAGTTTGACAAGGGAATTTGACCATGTCAAGGGAATTTGACCATGGATTTTTACCAGGTCAGGTTGCCATTTGAAAATATCTTCCTGTGAGTCTTTGTGGTTTAACCCCAGCCAGCAACTAAGAACCATATAGTGGCTTGCTCACTCCTCTACCCACTCTGGTGGGATGGGGGAGAAAATCAGAAAAAAAAAAGTAAAAACCCACGGGTTGAGATGAGAAGAGTTTAATAACTTAAACAAAGTAAAATGTACTACTTCTACTTCCACTTCTGCTACTACTAATTGTAATGAAAGGAGAGAGAGAGAAGGAGGAATAAAGACATGTGATACCAAATAAAATTCCTTACCACTCACTGAATGATGCCTAGCCAATCTCCCTCTGGTCAACTTCTCCCAGTTTATGTACTGGGAATTATGCTCTCTGGTATGGAATATCCCTTTGGCCAGTTCAGGTCAGCTGTCCTGGCCATGCTTCCTTCTGGCTGCTTGTGCACCTGTTCACTGGCAGAGCATGAGACCTGAAAAGTCCTTGATTTAGAATAAGCACTACTTAGCAACCACCAAAACATCAGTGTGTTATCAACATTATTCCCACACTAAATTCAAGCACTGTACCAGCTATTAGGAAGAAAAGTAACTATCCCAGCCCAAACCAGCATAGGGGTCATTCACAGGGTTACTGACTTCCATGTGGGAAAGGTAAAGGATTCAGGCAGGGAGTATAGGGAGGTCTCCTCAGCCAAATTTGAATAACAAGGGCTTGGTATGGGGTATCTACCAATTCTTTTCTGAAAGATACTATGGAATTATTATGTAGTATCCTCATAGTAGAACAAATTGCATTTGTCAGATTATCATACCAAATAAATGCTGTATTTTCCTCCCTCTTCTTGATGTCCTCTGCTTGTTTTCTTATATACAAAAATGTTTTGCATAATTACACTCCACACTGGGTGTGAGTGAGACAAAAGGGAAGAGAATGAACTGCACATATAATGTGAACAGTGCCCCATGTTTTGATGTCTCTTTCTACTTGCAGGATGAAAGTTCTATAGAAAGTGATGAGTTTGATATGAGCGACTCAACTAGAATGTCAGCTGTAAACTCTGACCTCAGCTCAAACCTGGAGGAGAGAATGCAAAGTCCTCAGAACCTCCAGGGCCAGCAGGATGGTAAGGCTCTCATTTTGTACAGAAAATGTGGCATTGCCTTGTCTTTTTTCCCATTCTGTGCTTTCATTTAGAATTCGCTTTTCTTCATAGTGTGTTTCATTTGGTAATTTGAAATACATGTTCACTATATCTCAGCATGAAGAAGAAGAAATTAGTTTGTTTTTTTTTTCAGGGTAATTTATTTGTTGCTTAGCAACTTAGGTGAGTGTTTAGATAACTGTATCTTAAGTAGCATTACTGTTTCTATACATATAACATAGATATTCATGTATCTGTAGTGCGACCATGCATAGGAATAAAAGGAAATGAAACTCAAACCTTTCTGAGGCAGCCCAGAAAGCTAAGAAAGTTGTTTTTACGAGGAGGGAGAGTAGTGTCATAGAAGCTGGTTATTTAGAGGATAGGAACTGGAATGTGATATTCAGAAGAAAGGATGGAAACAATGAATTCCTATGGAGAAATAGAGGCAAAAGATGAGAAAACAGCAAACAGCATTGCACATTTGAATGTTAATTGTTTCTTTATTACAACACAAAGCTACCTTTTGGTCAGAGATAAAACTGACTTGACATTGAAGGTACATGGGTGTGTAGTCTTTGGATTCAACCCTTGTTATATAGTGAGTTAAATTAATC
This sequence comes from Pyrgilauda ruficollis, assembly GCF_017590135.1. NCBI lineage: Eukaryota > Metazoa > Chordata > Aves > Passeriformes > Passeridae > Pyrgilauda > Pyrgilauda ruficollis. The sequence goes on from NW_024524378.1 coordinate 8,258,859, forward strand.
TGGTTTGGAATGAACTTTTCTGGATTATGGAGCTCACAAATAGCCTGTCTACTACAGGCTGTGACAATGGCTCATGAGTGACACATGTATGCATAACACCCAAAGTGAAGGTCTATTCTATTGCCATGAGAAACAGCACATTGTAATTCTGTACTTGCTACTTGGGAATTTCCTGATCATATGTGCCAAATCAGAAATGCTTTTTATATTTCTCTTGAACACTAAATACATGGGATTTGATGGCTAACCTGGATGCTTTGCACTTCATGCACCATGGTCATTTGCTAGCTGTATTTAGGTGAGAATGGTGGTGCATAGTGGCTGATAGGACATGGTGATGGGTTGGATCTTCAGCTGGGTTGCTCTGCAAACAAAGGAAGGAGTCGGATGTCTGTGATAATTTGATAGGCCAGATTCTAACCACAGCTGCCTTTTGCCTGAGTGTCCTTAACTATCACAATTTTTTTTTTTCAACTTTTAACTAATTTCTGTCTACATATGTTCAGTAAAGGAGCAGTTCTGATGCCCATGATGTATGAAAAGATAGTTCACTTTCCAGTTGAAGTTTGACTTTTCACAGGGATAATATAGTAATATTGCTAACTTAGAGGTTTCAGGGATACTTAGGAAGGTGATTTTTTAGTGTATCTGGCTTTCACTGCAATACTATGCTGTAGAAGTTTCACATATATAATTTCATAATAATAATTGCATGCATGCTTATGTCTAAAATAAAAATTAAAGCCCAGTACAGTAACCTGTGAAGAAATGCCTGTCATACGTATCTTAACACCTGCTGCAACCAGATTCATGTGCCACATGTAATCATATTAGACCCTTCTAAGGGTCTAATGATATGAATGATAAATTAAGTATGAATTAAAAGTATGAATGATAAAATGCTGCAAATCTGTCACTTGGTATTTGAAATGTATGGGAAGTAAATCCACTGTGGTCTTTGAACTTCAGACAGTGTGATCCTACAACTTTAAATCTCTTAGCTTTCCTTCCCTTCCTCCCAGATGGCACTTGCTCACTTTCCTAAGGCAATCCTATTTTTTGCCATGTCTTCTGGCTAAAGCATCTGCTGATAGAGATATTTGAAATAGCCGCTCTTCCTGCTTCATTGTTTTCCTTTGCTAGTTGTTGTCAGGTATCAAACGTAAGTGTTGCTAGTTATAGCAACACTGCTGTTTCGGATGTGAGAGAAGGGGCTGAAGGATGAGCAGAAAGACATGAGAGAAGTTGGGGGGGGGAGAAGAAGGAGAGGAGAGGGCAGGAAAAAAAGAAGATTGGAAGAAAATAAACATATAAGAGGTAGAGGAAGGGAAGTTGGAAGAGGAAGGAGGGAAAATAAAAGGGAACTTAAATGAATTTAGCAGTACAATCCCTTCTACTGTCACAGGCTGTCTTGTAAAATTTTACAAATTTAATCCTTAATTATAGTGCACACACACTGAAATCATCACCAAAGCATGAATCTGTGTCACAAGTGATTCTTGCTCCCTTCCCTCAAACATTCTGCATGTCTATGAAAGTTTATGTCAGCCACCACATTCAGCCTATACATAAAGACACTTGGCATTTGCCTCATCTGAAATGTGTTTGCTGCATCCTGGCAGGTGAAAATTTGCTGTTGCATAAGGTTGCCTATGCACATGCAGTTGCAAATGGTGTCTGGGGTGGAATGGGACAGCACAGGTCTTCTGCTGCCCCAGGCATTCTCTCTTTGGGAAGATAATTTGCTAATGAGAATCATTAGGAAAACTGCTGCCTGGGGTGTATTAAGGACAGCTCCAGTAAACCTAAAGGTGATGTGTTTAATCACTTTACTCACCTGGTTTTCCGTGTGAAATAGCATGAGAATATTTTGGGACATCCCCTGTTTCTTTTTAAACTGATTTGGTACTAGAATACAAACAGTCTGTGTACCCTAGAGGAATATAATAGTGAGCTGGGCCATGCTACTGAGGGATACATGGAGGCTCCTCTTCCAGTTCAGTTTACCTGAGCATCAGAATGTTGCTGAATGACACTGTCTGTGTAAAAGAAATATGATGCTTTCATAGCCCCATCCCTTGGGGCTGTATTTGCATCCTATTTAGACAGGCATTTTTCTCTTGGAGTCCATTACAGGGCTCATACTAGAAAATTTGACCTGAGGTTTCTCCATGTCTTCCAGCCCAATACTGTGTCCTGTTTCTCATGGTTAGGTTGCTTGAACCTAAATAGAATAAAGTCAAGTATGAGAGCAACTCAGTGTCAGCTGAAAGCAATAGACTTCTACACGCAGAAAAGCCATGGGAGGTGAAAAAAATGCTGAGGAGGAAGGGCACAGAGACAGAAGGTGCATATTTGCTCAGAGTAGATGGGTGCTGGTACTGCACAAAAGTCCTGGGCTCTGCAAGTGGACTGAAGCTTCATAACATTTGTACTAAGCCTATAGGGTGGAAAGGGTACAGGGAATTAAGGATGTAATGAAAAGAGTGGAGAGTTGGTGAATTGCATCCGTGGTACTGAAGTTGCTGCAACACTACTAAGGACAGCTCCCACTTTAAATTAGCCTTTGTACACTTTCAAATAACAGGGTCTTGAGTCACACCTGCTGGTGAATGGCTGAAAGTCCTGAACACCTGCAGGGCTGCTGCAACGGTGGGGTAGGAGTTGGAAAAGGGCTGCTGCTTTTCCCAGGGGAAATATAAAAGGAAAGGAGCTCTAATGTACAATTTGTTCATTCCCCATCTGGGAATAGGGTATGGCTCTCTGCTTACCAGTGCCTCAGTGTTTTCTCTAGCAGCCAGCTGGGTAATAGAGCTGCAAATTGCTCATGTGTTCCTTTCTCTTTTGCTTGCTTCTTGCTTGCCCCTGTTTTCTTATTTCCCTAGACATGACACAGTTCTGTGTCCTAAGCTGGTTCTTTGGAGTGAGCCCTGTGTGTAACTCATCTGCAGGCAAAGGTCCAACTTGAGAGCTGTCTTTAATTCTCTTTTCTCTTAATAATGCTCTTGGGGCTCTGATGTTGCTGGATCAAACCCTTTTGCCTGTCTCAGACCACAGACAGCAGGCAAGGTTTGTGAACTAAGTTGAAAATAAAGGAGCTTTTGTGTTTTTTAAGTTAGTTGGACAATCTGTTTAAAAAAATTATTTTTGTAGTGAAAAGTGAGCTCTAGATAGGCCTTCAAAGGAGCAGCAACAGCTCCTACCCTGAGTGAAAACAGGACTTTTGTTGCCCTTGCCTGTTAGCTGGAGCCCTGTGCAGAGCAGCTGGGTGTGTTTCCCTCCTCATTGTGGTAGTTCATTAGCTACCAAGACATGAGATATGTAGGGGGATGCTCTGATTAGAGGAAGTTAAGAGCAGGTACAACCCTAGAAGTGAGGAGAATTAAGTATAAATTTGACATTGCATTTTTTATTGTTTGGGTTTTTTTACTATGTGAGCTATCAAGTAAAAGTCAGGGATGAGTCTATTTGACTGTAACTCAAACTGAAAAATGCAGGATTTATTTATTTTCAGTATTTCTCTTTGTACTGAGGTATACCAAAACATATCAGTGGTTAGTCTGGATTTGGGTGGAGGGACTGTGTGCTCTTCAATCTAGTTTTTAGGAAATTATTGTTGCATGTTTATACATACATATATATATATATATATATACAACTGCCTGTCATAAGCACGGTGTAGAGACATATAGGAGCTTATAGGAGCTAACCATGACAAAATATGTCAGAAGTCAACCTTTAACAGGGGTTGTGCTGCCAATTTAGATGTAGAGATTAATAGGCTTTTCTTAGTTGTATTTTTTCTAATTTAGAGGAAATTGATCAGTGGTATTGTAATTCAGTGGAGGATTATGTCTTTGAGTAGTTTGTGATCACTTGGATGGTGTCAGTTCTCTTTCCTTGGCATGTTCAAATTGCCACGTTTTACACAATATAGATGTAGGAAACCTGGCTGTTAACATTAACTATTCTTTTCACTCATTTGTGTTTGTGACAGTTGCAAGTATTGGAGTCAGCCATCTAAATACCTGTTTTCTGCATCAAAACTGTAATCTCTACACAATGGCTTCACCTGAAATAAGTAACATTAGCTGATTAAGTTGTCAAAACTGACTGTCTATGCAAGAGTGCAGACTTGCTGTTGATTTTTCTCTCTGAACGAAGTCCAAGCCAAGAGTTTAACCCATCTTCTCATTCAGAACTTCTTGTACTGTTTTACTTCCTTCTGCTTTTTTTCTTTGTTCCACTGAAACCTGGACTCCCTGTCTTGAAATATTGACTTTGATTTATTCTCAAAGCAATTTAAGTTCAAGATATATGAATCCAAGCACCAACTGCAGGCCAGAGTGAACACAGATTGGTTGAAGAGCGTAATGGAGTAAATTGTCTATGCTGTTGACAATGTATTGTCCCTGCTCTTGATCTTAAGTTTGCAAAGCCAACATGAGAGCAGATGATTCACAACATTAAATCCATGGCAACCTTTTTGCTAGTAATTAGGAATTTTCAGTGGAAATGTTATTTTACATTAATTTATAAAATCAATTTGCATCAAAAGGAATTGTCCTTTTAATTTTTGTTCAAGCACTGAACTGTTTTACAAATGTCCTTGTTCTGAATGAGGTCTTAGTCCACTTGACTTCAGTAAAGGCCCACTAAAGGTTAGCCAAACTGCTTGCAGAGTTTAGATATCTTTTACTAAAAAACCTTTACTTCTTTAGACTTCAAAACAAAGTACCTGATATTTCTGTGGTATATAGGATAGACTGACATTACCACATGAATTCATAAAGCCTTAATAAAAATACTAAAACTAAAATAAAAAGCAGTCTGTCAGTTTTCCTAGATGCCACCTCATATACTTTTAGAAAGCTTTTTCATTTTAGGGATTTTTTGTGACTTGACTGGTTTTATTTGCAATCTGTAGATCCACATCAACAAAGCGAAAATGCTATTAAAGTTGTTTCTAATGCTTAGACTTTATAAAAGACATTGGACATGCAAATTAATAAGCATTTTACTGTGAAGAAAAATGTAATTTTTGCTAAATAGGAAGAGTTTGAGCTGATTAAGAATGTTAACTTATAAAGAGGATAGAAAAAACATAACTATTTTTTTTTCTTTGGTGAAATGGCAGACCATTTAAAATTACATTTGAGCTAGGGCCAGGCAATCTGACAATTTTGTGATATATTCAGACCTTCCAGTCTTGTTCAAGCCACTGAATCTTGCAAACTTTTGGGAAATAATCTCACTTCTTATCACTCAGAGTGAAACAATAAATACTAGTTTTCTGAAAATGAAAATCTAAGATAACTGTCTCATGGCAGTGAAAAAGGAGCATAGATATGATGTACAGAGGCAAAGGTCTCCTGTCTCTGCAGCTGTTGATCTGCCACCTTCTGCAGTCATCAGCTTTCTTACTGAATAAAGCAAAAGACAGTGCAGTCACACATATATGTTTCTGAGTAAGTCTATGGGCTGCATTGAAGTGTGTCGCAGATGTCAAAATCACGGAGGTTTCTTTAGACAGGGAGTTAGTTATAATATGTTGCTCTGTCTGAGAAAATCAGTATCACCTTCACCTAAGCAGAGTCAAAGTGTACCTGAGAAGCTGGCAGGTGATGCTATTTTGCTTCAGTGGAGCTGCACCTGGAACGATTTGGCTCATCAGATTTGATCTGATGGATTATTATTTGCATAAACCAATGCATTGTAGTGAAAGGTGTCCCTGCTTACGTCGGGGGAGTGCAACTAGATGATCTTTAAGGTCCCTTCCACCCAAAACATTCTCTGATTGTGTGATTTAAGAAAGAGGAGGAAAATGGTGAAACATGACCAGAAAGTCAGAGAGTTTTGGAAATCTACTTTCAGTGGTGTTTTAATGGCTTCTTTAGGAATGATACCTTATCAGTGCAAAAGGCACCATGAGTGACACTGTAATGACACTTGAGCAGTGCTGCAATGTCACTGACAATGAATATTACTGAGCCTTGGCAAGAGCTTGAAAAGTTGCTGCAGCTGTGTTAGAAACTTTTAGCCCTTAACATCGTTGAGGAGAGCTGGGTGGAATTTTCACCAAATCAAGTATCTTAATGGACTGGCTGCTGATGAGGCAGCTGCTGTGTGCATTGTCATCAGAACATTGAGCTGATACATGAGGCACTTCTATTGTACATGAGATGATGAAAATCTTCCTTTGACTCTACACACAATTCAAATTTGTTCAGAATTAATCACCAACATTTCTCAATGGAGAGCATTCCTTCCTTCCTCCTGGATCTACCTAATCATACAATGGTCTCAAACTGGGATTTGGACATGAGTACCCATCTCATTGAAGCATAGCAAATGGATTGCTTTATAACTGACTCTTTTATTACTGTATTTACATTTGCTAGTTGCAAGCATCTTGTGAGTTTGCTTTAGTGAATATCTCCTCCCTGCTCCATGTTTCTTCTGTGTGTCTTATTCCATCTTATCATAACTTGTGGGATTTTTTTTGACACGTCTCTGTTTGTTTCTTATCTTATACCGTAATTTGCTTTAGAGACTAAAATATTATTAAACATGAATTATGCATTGAGCAGACTCTCTGCTAGAGTCTGAGTGGTCTGTTGCAACCAGAGAACAATCTTGTTTCCCGCACCACCCTCCCAGCTGCACAACTGTCACTTTCTATTACGTTTGCCTTGAACAATTGAGTGTGTCTTGTAATGACAATAATTGCCTCAAAATTGTTTGTCATGTTTGCCTTGTTAGCAACAAACTACTAACTGTTGGTTACAATCAGGTTCTCGGCTATTACTCCATAATTACATCAGGGAATACTTGCAGCCAATAATAGGTGAGAAATTAGAATTATTTTTTCACAAGTAAGGCTAAAATGCTTGCAGACCATTCACTCTATTCACAGCCACTCATTTTTACATCAGCAATCTAGTGGTAAGTGAAGCTTGCCCCTGTGTAAAAGTCTAGCTGCAGACCTGTGTCCTTTTGCACCTTCAGAACAGTTGTATTAGTGTTGTATATGACCTGTAACAATAGGTATTTCACTTTGGCAATATTTCTTCCCATCACGCTATCTCTTATGCACATACTGAAGGCAGCCTGCTTTTGATTTCAGCGTGCAAATCCCTGTAGCTAAGCTTAGCTGGATTTCTGAAAGTGTTGTTTGGTTTGGGTCAATATTTGGTTTTTTCCCCCTCTATCCTAGCATATCTTGGGCTGTTCCCTCCTATTTCTCTTTAACACCAAATAAAAGGAGGGGCATTCTGCTACAGAGATTTAGTTTTGCTTTCCAGTAAAAGCACTTTATCCATTTTATCCTTTCATATGTACCAATTGACTTTAGCAGAGGCTATGTGCACAGACTGCTTTATTTAATTTGCTTACTTCCTTATAGTAGAAGCGGAGGGTTTTTTTCATAGTTACTGTTAAAATGCATGCTAGGTATTGACTCTCCTTTTTTTTTGCCTATTATATACACCACAGAATAATATAATAGAGCATTTTTTTCAGGAAAAGGAATGTAAAAGAATGTGATTTAAAGAAATTTAATTTAGCCACTGATTCTTCACTGTGTTATATTTTAATTAAGGAAGCTGTTAATTTATTTTTTTTTTCTGAAGAGGAAATTCCCTGGAGACATTGGGCTGTCTTGTGAAAGATATTTTTAATAGAAATTTCTTTGAATCATTTATTGTTTGATAAAGTATTTGTAATGCTGAATACTTAAAACTAGTAGTATTTTTTTAACCAAATGAAAATAGTTTGATTACAAGAAAAAATTAGTATTTTTTCAACAGTATAGTGTTTTGGAGTATTAAAACACATAGGAGGTGGTTATATATATTTTCCTGAGATTTGTGAAGAGGTGTTTTCAAATAATTGGTTTAATGTTGCTAGATAGTCACCGTATTTGTTGTCCTAAGGCAGAGGGATGTACCATCTCTGGCACTTCTTAATAACAGGATGGAAGAAAAGATGCAATCACTCTGAAAGTTTCAGGATAGGCTGAACTCCAGTGGTGTTCTCCAAGTATTCCTGAACACAGGTAGTCTGGTTTGTGAGAAAGATAGTAGAGTTGTTTTGCAGGCTGACTGGAGACAGAAAGATACAAGAATGATTAAATTTACCATCAGATAAATTTACAGATTAGAATACAGCTTGACTTGTTTTACAAGTCTTTTAGAACTTGGTGGCTGGTTAACAGCCTGCTGGGATGTGTGTGAGGCTCAGGCACTCTCTCCACTGCTGCATGCTGGGTGGACACTGACCAATTCTGACCACTGCAGAAGCAGCCTTCCAGACTGACAGACAGACTAACAGACTCCAGCAGCTACACAGAGCCTCTCTGGGAAAAGATGTGGAGGAGCACACTATTTAATTGCCTTTGTTGGCTCTACTACGTGTGATGCTGAGAAACCAGCTTAGAACCTCAGTTGTAAGTGTTGGCATTACTAATAGAATAAATTTAGATAAAAGCTAAATTTATGTAATATTCAGCCTTAAGTGCACAGAACTGAAGAGAAATTGATGTCTTAAGTCAGCTCCAAGAATCTTTTCTCCACTTTCATCAGGACACTGGCCTTTCAGCCAGAATGTGCCAGCTGAAAGATTGCCTTGAGATCAGTCCCTAATGCAGAGGTTCTTGCTTATGGAGATAGTTCCATCTTTGTGTTTAAAGTCTTTCCTCAGTGCCTCAGTTTAACTTCAGTGTTTTACAGGCTTAATTTCTTGTGGCATAAATCAAGGAGTCAGTTTAATGCATCTCTGAAGGACTAGTGGCAGCTTCTACTGAACTTATAACTGTTCTGGTATCCTGTGTGCCTTACTGGGTTGAGTTCCCTAAGTAGAAGGCATAGTGATCCTTGTTAATAACCATCCAAGATCCCTGATAAACTGTTAAACTTTTGCAAAATTAGTAGTTCCTTCTGACTGGAAGGTGGAGTTCAATCCTCTATGCTTAGCTTTTTGTACTCTGAAATCTGAATTTCACCTAAGCGTAGACATTGGCAAGGAGATGCAAACAACATCATAAACCAGGAAAAAAAAACCCTGAGATTCACTAGCAGCTTTTAAATAAGGCAATAGTAATAGATACTTTGTGGAAATAATTGATTAGAAAATTTGTTTTTTTGCTTTGAGATACTATAATAAAAACATTATATCAACAGACTAGTCTTAAGAGTAATAATTGCTATTACTAGTTTGGTAGGAAAAGAAATTAGGAGCTGCAAACTGGGAATATTTTTTTCTTTCTCTGCAAAAACAATATACAGAGATGACATTTCAGTTACACAAAGTTACTGTTCCAAGAAGAACCAAAAAATGAAGTATGATAAAATTTTAATGACTTAACTGGGAAAGACATACAGTGAGTTTGTTATGTCACACTATTTAAGTGTCTCATGAATGGTTTTTCTGAAGGGAGCTGATGCTGCAAGCTGTCAAAGAGAGAATGGAAAGACAGAGCTACATGATGTGGGAACTCTTAATGTGAATTACTTGGAGTGGAAGAAATAAGCCCTCTCCAAAAGGAGGTGGTGCAAACAGTGAGAGCAGCAGTGTGGTCTAGAGTGCTAGAAAGTAAATGGAAGCAATCAATGCTTTCAAATCAGTTTTACAAAAGGCTCCTTGCATGTGTATAAAGAAGCTATAATTCTTAGTAATAGTCTTTGAATAGTTAACAGGTCTGCATACATCTTCTAGGATTTCTGTCTGTTTAAAAACAATTGGTAAAATATTAAAAAAATATATCCCTCCATCTTTTAAAATATATCCCTCCAAGGTAACTGTCCAAGGATTATATTTGTATCAGAAGTTTAAAAGAACTTTGAGTTTTAGTGACTTGGTTTTTAGATATTTTATCCAGCGTGATCATCTCCAAAATATATGGGTGCAATGAAAATCCTACTGAAATAAATAATGAGAATTTCCATGAACTCCAGTGGAGACAAAGTTTCACCCTGCATGTTTTCATAATAGGTACTCTGTAGCTGAACGAATTCAGAAGTAGTTAATATGGGCACTGAAATTGCTGCTGTCTCTTTAATTAAACCATCAGTGCAATTTATACAGTGATGGTAAGTTTTAATTCAGCAAGTTAGCCAAGCTCTGTCTGTTCCTGTATCTTCATTTCTTCTTTCTGCGACATTTTTGCAGTTCTATACTGTTCATCTTAGATTCCTGGAGCAGGCCATAATCCCTGATTATTCCTCTAAGACTGCAGTCATAGACTTGCAGTTGTACATATTATTGTATCTTCTGCAAATATGTCTTACTTTAATTAAAGATATGGATACTGTTAAGCCTCTTAGCACGGACAAATATTTTTCTTTTCTCTAACCATTCATTCAGCAGTGTGCTTACATTCACCCCCTGGAAAAAATGGGGCCTAAAATGATTGCTTGCTCTACACGTTGAAGAAATGGTGGTGACAGCATTCAAAGGCAAATGGCACTGGAAGGTAGGTTTCAAAGAGTGAAACAGCAGCCTGGCCAAGTTTCTCATCATAATTTAAGAAAGACTGCTCCATGGTGATCCTTGAACTTAATTATCTCCGTTGACGTTATAAAGTGTTGATTTCAATAGAAGATTTCTTAAATGCAGCTTTTCAAAGGAAAGAGTAGACATGGTAAGACTATTCTTTTTCTGATAAACAATTTTTCACCACCTGGGAAAGTGTGTACACTTCTAGCCTTTTACAGGCAGCTCTGATACTATCAGGGCCACACAGAAGAAGAGGTTTTTCTGAGAAGAGCTTCTACTGCATGGATGATTTACTTGGGTGGGTAGTGGTAGTCTCTTTGTCCTTTCTGTTTCTTAAAACCCCTTACAGTGTAATGCCTGGTTTAGAGTAGTTCAGTTCATAGAATCATAGAATCATGGACTTATAGAATTGTAGAATTGTGGAATTGCAGAATCATAGAATTGTAGAATAAGCTGAGTTGGACCTGACCCATCAGGATCATAGAGTCCAACTCCTGGACCTGCACAGGACACTTCAAGCGCCACATCATGTGCCTGAAAACATTGTCCAAATGCTTCTCAAACTGTATCAGGCTTGGTGCTGTGACCACTTCCCTGGGCAGCCTGTTCCAGTGCCCAAACACCATTTTGGTGAAGAACCTTTTCCTGATATGCAAACTAAACCAGCCTGACTCAGCTTTATGCCTTGAGTCCTGTCACTGGGCACAAGAGAGAAGAGATTGATACCTGCCCCTCTGCTTTCTCTCACAAGGAAGTTGCAGTCTGCAATGAGGTCTCCTCTCAGTCTCCTCTTCTCCAGACTGAACAAACCAGCTGATCTCAGCCACTTCTCATAAGGCTTCCCATCAAGACCCTTTGCCATCCTGTGGCTCTCCTTTGAATGTGCTTTAATAGCTTAAAGTGTTTTTTTTAATATTTTGATGCCCAAAACTACACCCAATATTCAAGGTGAGACCACTCCAGTGCAGAGCAGAATGGAAAAATCCCCTCCCTTGCCCAATGCTGTGCTTGATGCCCCTCAGGACATGGTTGTCCCTCTTGGCTGCCAGGGCACTGCTGACTCATGTTCAAATTGCCAGTGACCAGGAGCCCCAAGTCCCTTTCTGTGGTGCTGCTTTCCAGCCTCTCATTCCCCAGTTTGTACACACAACCAGGATTGCCTTGTCCCAGATGCAAGTCAGTAGTCTGTGTGGCGGTTCTGCTCAGTTTATGGCTTTTTGTTTTTTCTTTAGGCTAGCTTTGTGGCCTTCTAGGGCATCTGCTGTTTATTGTAGATCGTTGATGTGAGCCTCTGTGAGTAGAAAAGAATTCTACAATGTGGTTTTTGGGAGAAGGACAAGAGGCATGTCCCAAGTCTGGCACGTCCCAATTAAACATACTGTAATAGAACAGTGGCCCTTTGCTTTTTATAGAACCATGTGCTACTTGTGATCTGGCTAACGCCTGGGCCTGACCAGACTGGCCAGAAAGATCCCAGGCCTAACTAATCATCCAGTACACACATACAAGGGGAGAGCAGATGCTGGAATACCAGCATCTGTGGTTCTTTTAATGTGTCAGCAGATAGAAGAGAATTAATTATTTGTTTTTGAACTCTTTCTAGAGTAAGGAGTTTCTTTAAAGATATTTCTGTCTTGTGGGTCAGGAAGAAATCTAGTCTCTCTTGCTGTCTTACTGCCTCTTGGGAATACTGTAATTTGCTACACTTTGAACCTCAGTAAAAATAAGGAGAAACCACTGTCTGGACTCCTCCACTATTCCTACTTAGAGTGAAAACTGTCTCCCTTCAGCACCCTTCAAGGCAGGAAAATTTTACTTCTACTTTCCTATGTGAGTATACAGTGGAAGCCTTTCCATTTGTTTCTCCCTGTCTGTACACACAGATGTGAACAGAAATCAGTTCTGAGGAAAAATCCAGAGAGTAGAGGATTAGAAAGGCTGTGTAGGAAGTTGCTGAGATTGAATTGCAGTCTGTCTCTCCCTTCTGAAATGCCCACTTTCCTACTCAGGTTGGTATTGGCAAACTTTGTCAGTGTACACTTGATCCTGTCTTCCAAATAATTTGTGACAATATTAAACAGTGTTGGGCCCCACACAGATCCTTGGGGGAACCCACTTCTGACACGTTCCAGTTTGAAAAGGAGCTGTTCACCACCATCCTCTGGGTGCACCCTGCCAGCCAGATCCCCACCCACCACACAGACTACATGTCTGGCTCATACCACATCACTCTGTCCAGAAGGAAGCTGTGGGTAAACATGTCAAAAGTCTTGGAGAAATCCAGGTAGACAATGCCCACCTCACCCCACATCAAATGAACAGGTTACGTTGTTGTAGAAGGTGATCAAGTTTGTTGAGTACCCTGTGTCCTTGGTGAATCTGTATTGGCTTTTCCCAGTCATGTGCTTCATCTGACTTAAGATAGCCCCTAGGAGGATTTGTTCCATAACATTCCCAGGGACTGAAGACTGATGAGCTTATACCTTCCTGAATCCTCCTGTATGACCTTCTTGTAGGTGGGAGTGGAATTAGTCTTCTGCCAGTCTCCTGGGACATCCCTGGATCTCCAACGCTTCTCAAAGATTATGGAGGGTGGCCTCAAAAAATGTCAGCCAGGTCTCCTAACACCACCTTTGGGTGGATACTTAATAGTATTTCCCATAATAGATCCCACACCAAATCTTCCTTTACAGTCAGTGGGACTGTGTTTGTATCAACCTGGATTTTTGTTCCCAAGGTCAGGCCCAACAGTGCAGGTAAAGAGAGAGGTGAGGAAAGTCTTGAGAACCTCTGTTGCAGTATGATTGGTGACTAATCCACCTTTCTGTTTAACAGAGGGCCAGTATTTTCCTTCTGTTTCCCCTTGTTGTTTATGTACTTGAAGAACACTTTCTTGTGATGGTATGTCTTGCTTTCTTGTTTTGGTGTGCATGGAAAAGGTTTTGTTTGAATGTGTTTCAAATGTATCACAAAGTGTGTGCCATCTATACCAGCTTGTTTTTATCTATTCAGCAGAGGCAGCAGTGAGAAACAGCAGATGTCAGTATCTGTAGCTCCTATTAGAATATTACAGGTTTTATCTGATGGACAGCAGTAGCTAAAACAGTTCAACAGTACATCATTCTTCCTCCAGGGATGCAACAACAAAAATAAATTTGGACGGCTGTCTCTGGTACAAGTAGCTTCCATATACATATATATATATATATATATATATATATGTATATGGGCAGGACAATCTTAGGGGCTTCCTAAGCGATCTATCTTAGGGGCAATCTTAGGGGCTTCCTCTCAGAGCCATTTGCAGTGGTGCTTTGTAGGGCAGGTCAGAGACTGAGTGGAGAAGACTGGTGTGACAATCCACCTGGAGTGCTGTGCGCAGCTCCGGGATCCTCAGTACAAGAAAGATGAGTGCTTGTTAGATTTGCTCTGAAGGAAGGCCACAAGAATTGTCAGAGGGATAGAACAATTCTTCTGTGAGAACAATCTGAGGGAGCTGGGGTTGTTCATCCTGGAGAAGAAAAGCCTCTGGAAAGATCTTAATGGAGCCTTTCAATATTTAAAGATGGCACATAGGAAAGAAAGAGAGAGAGACTTTTTTCCAAGGCCTACAGTGACAGGACAAGGGGTAATAGTTTTAAACTGGAGGAGGATATGTTTTAGATTGGACATAAGGAAGACTTCTTTTCTTTGTGATGAAGGCAGTGAAGGGTTGGAATAGGTTGTCCTGAGAAATTGTGAATGCCCCATCCCTGAAATGTTCAGGGCCACATTGGATGGAGCTTTGAGCAACCTGGTCTAGTTGACAGTGTTCATGCTCATGCAGGGGGTTGAAAAACGAGGCTGATCTCAATGTCTGTTCCAAATCACACCACCCTTTATTTCTCTGATTGTACTAATCAAGGAGGGAACACATACACTACAGTTTATAAGACCTCTGTCAGAAAAGAAAGGAGACTTCTGGACCATTTCAGGTGGAATTTTTTTTTTTTCCTGCCATGTCTGTCTGGGCAGCCAATAAGGTAGCAGCATCATGAAAGGTCCCAAAATTGAAGAGTGGTTTGAATAATTTAAAGCTGGATATTCTTGTTACTGGAATATGATCAGGAGGTGTTTCCATCCTCCTACCACCTTTCATTTGTCTGCCTTTGTTGTTAAAAGGCTTTTTTACCATGCTATCATTTAAACAGCAAGACAGTTTGAGAAGGAAATGAATTCTGGAGTAAAAAGCTTTGTGCACTTGTGTCAGGTGATAAGGAGCAATTTTTTTCACAGGTTCATGTAGTTATTGGGGAAGAATGCCGAGACTTTTTTTGTCTATAAGGTGTGGATTTTAGCTGGAGAGAAATAGTTCTTGTAATAATCCTTAGTTCTCAGTCCAAGGAAATCTGAAATACTTATTTTCAATACTTCATCTTTGCTTATTTGCCAGCTGAAACTATGTCATGGGAGAGGAGAATGGTAGTAAAGGAAAGGGTGCTGTGTTTTAAAGTCTTGTCCTTTGAGGAGAATGGACCACAGTGGACCAAATGGAAAGGTAACCTATCTTCATGCTTGTTTCTGGCTTGGATTCTGAGTATGAGATGGGAAAGTCAGCTTTAGCAGCAAGGAAAGGCAGTTTTCTAAAGAGTTGTCTTTTGGACAGGAAGAGAGTCAACAGTGATGCCCTTGGCAGAGGCATAAGTGGTAGTCAGACCTCTGAATCCTGCAGAGAGGCAGCAGGAGAGGGAGAACTCTTCTGCCATTGGTGACTTTTTAAACCACTGCTCTTGGTGAAGTTTTGCTAGCTCTCTTCTAGCTACTCCCTGAAGAAGCTGTTTAAAAAAGTATTACTTGCCAGTAAAAGGAAAACACCAGTGCAGGCAAATTTGGATGTGTTGCATCATACTCTCAGTGTTTATAGCAAATGAGGTCCTAACCTTTTTTAAAAAGAGCAATTATTTTCTGTTTACAGTACTGACAGTTCTGTGACAGTTGATAGTTGTCAGTGCATCCCTGTAAGCATGAAAAATACGATCTTAACTTTATTAATTATTAGCAAAATGTATCAGTCCAAAGTGCAGTGGAAATAAAGGAAACCTATTGATGTCCACTCACTATCCATTTTCATCTTCAAATGGTGAAGAAACCACATAGATATTTGTGGTAAACACCTGTGCCATTTCAGTATAGCAAAATCTGTTTTAGAATACCAGCAAGTCAGTAACGTGCCATAAGTGGCGTGCCTTATTATATTGTCTGTGTTTCAAAAGAGATGCTGTCACCTCTTCCACCCACCCTCTGCATGTGGAGTATCTTTTCAAAGCAATCTTAGAGTTTTTTTGCCTATGCATTTAAGCTGAAGGTCTGATTCAGTAGTTTTATTATTCAAAGTAGTAGTACTAAAGGAAGCCTTTTTAATTGGGAACAATATTACTGTCTTTGTTAAATGTACTCATCCATACAACAAGAGTGACAGCTTTTTCCAGTGACTCAGAGCATCATTAATCCAGAAGGTTTAGAGCTATTAGCAGAGATTGCACAGCCCAGGGAGGTTACTCTCCCATCTCCCTAGATACATCAGAAGGCTAGTGGAGCTGTGGAAATGAGGCAAGACAAGACGGGTCTTCTGCCAGAGGAAGGGACTTGGACAGATGAAGAATGTTTGTTGCTTTGCATCACAGCAATATATGTATTATTTAGAAGCTGGAGGTATCAGAAGTTGCATCATGCCTGAAGGAGCAGAACTGAAGGCCAGAACATACATTACACCCTCTAAAATAAAACAGAAAAGTCCAAACCATGTGGTTTAATAAATTCAGTTTCCAGTTTGGTGGTGCTGGAATTTATTGATGGCTGCAACCTGGAAATCTGGTGAATAGGTTAGGAGGAGGAAGGACATTACTGTCATATTCCTTTCATGAGAGTGAAGAGACATGATGGAGGATTTTTGGCAGCTACAATCTCTGTTGGGAAGAAATTGTAGAATTCGTGGAAAAAATTCCACCTTAAATCTGAACTACACCTTAATGAAATGTGACCAGCTTTTGGAAGGAAAGCATGGTGCACATTGGATTGTTTGTATTTGTTTTTTTGTTTTTTTTTTTTTTTTTTTTCTCCTGATGTTCATGCTGATTCAGCACTGAATATATTTATAATTTTTTTTTTTCTTTCAAAAAATACACTCCTTTAATATTAAAGAGGAACAGCTTTTACACTAAGACAGAAATCTGGAAGATATTTTAAGATCCACCTACATCTTGTGAGATAGTCTTTACTACTCTAAATTAGATTCCCTAAACATGCCAAATATAAGGATGAGTAGAACATATGGATTGGCCAAAGGTATCTGAAGTAGGAGCCTTTATTTCTGCCTGCTGCAGCTCAGCCTGAAGTGTGACAGGCACTGTTGGTGACACATTTGTGCAGGAAGGATAGGCTAGAAGCTTCCTCTCTGGTAAGAGCTCTCTGACTGCATGACATGATAACATAAAAAGCCATAGGAAAGCTGTGAGTTGTTGAGGTTTCCAAGGTTGGGCTGAGGTCTTGTTTTCAGGTTTCTCCTTATAGTTGTATGGATCTGGTGCAGGCAAGCTTTGGCACATACACAAAAAGCCAGTGAGTTCCTTTGTTCTTTGCTATAAATATGGTCATCAATGAACCCTTTTAAAGTCTTTGTTTAAAAAAAGGTAGTTTAAGCTTGAGCCCTGGTTCTAGGTCTTTATTAGCCAGTGTTGGGGCCTTATGGGTTGCACATGCACCTCTTTAGCCAAAATGAGTTTTAAATTAGTTGAAAAGTACTGATGAACCCTGAAACATGGAGAGGACTTTAGCAGCAGAGATAATATTGGTTGGTTTCACCAGTTACTCTGATTCCAAATTTTCAGTGTGCTGCAGGGTCTGCCTTGGGCTGGAGTCCCCTCAGGATCAGCTGAGTGCAGAAAAATGCCTCAAACACACAGCCTTTCCTTATTATCTCCAAATGGGAACTGCTGACACTCTGACCCTTGTTCTATTTCAGGACTAATTCAAACACATGTGGAAGTGGGCTCAAACTTTATCCCTTTCCATTGAGTTTGCCACTTCCTATTGACTTCTCACTGAGGTGGAGGCACATGTGTGCTCAGTTGCACAGTTGAATGAAGCTGTTCCCTATTGTGTGGGCTCTCACTGCTCTGCTTCCCAAGAGGCTGTAACCAAGAACACACAGGAAGAGTTGAAGGTTGTACAGGAAGGCTGGCTCTCCTCAGCTTCTGGCTCTGAGAAAGCTTGGGAGGAGCAGGGTAAGAATAGGAATTTTAGCTGATTAAATGATTGATTCTGTGTTTCTCTTGGCAGAATGTGTCAAGAATCCTCTGCACCTCTCGTTTATGTACAATATGCTTCCTGGGTTTGGAGGAGAAAGGAACAAATGTTTTAATAGAGATTAAAGAATAATAAACAGTGCACAGGTTGCTCAGCTAAACTTATCATTAGCAAGTTTGGCTACATGTTTAGGAAAACATGGTAGTGTTTGGTAGTGAAAAGCAATCATCCTATCTGAATAGACAACTCTTGGACATAGACTGCCAAGAGATTTTCTGCTGACCTCTTTGAAAATATGAATGCTTAGCTGCAAATGTTTTAAATTCATTCTTTTTGAACTGCCCAGCCTATGATAATCAGTCAAGAATAAATTCAATGAGTATGTGCTGGAAGATATTCCTTGAGGGGAGAGATTTTTGCACTGGCACACATATTTTACATTACTGCATTTCCCTGTGTCTGTTCATATCTCTTTGGACTCATTTCCACAGTGTTTGTTTCTTTCATTCAAATAATCTGCCTTTGGTTAAGTAGGCTTTCCATTCTTTTAAAAAACCCTATTGCATGTTAAAGGTTCACCTTTATGACAGTGTTGCATTTTCTGTCTTAGTGTACACAAATATGTGCAAAGTTATGAATAGAAGATATTTTCTATATACTGTTTATGTTCTAAATCTACACACTTGGTGCAAAATCATGTTTTTGTGACAATTTTACGTTGTGAAAGTCACCTTGACATAAAGGTCCATCAGAAGACAGTAGATTTTATGTACAGGTGGACACAATTTTCTTTTAAATAAGAATCAACTTTTCAGATTGCGCATATGATTTATTCTTTTTTCTCCAGCATACGAAGGAGACCACACAGAAATCTGTTGAACAATTTTAACTTAGAGTTTTTTTGATTTAGTGTGAAGGTGTACTGCTATGTGAAGGAGACAGCTACTCTGAATCTGAAGTATACCTGAAAGAAATAGTATGAGAAAATTAACTAAAGTGGAGTCTCTTAAATGGGCAAGTGGGAGGCCCTCAGGCAATGAGAATTTGATTTTAATACTGCTTTCTTACTAATACTGTATGAGTCTAAGTGTTTCTTCTTAGGAGATAAACCCCCTTGATTCCCTGAGAGAAAGAGATAGTTAATACCATCTGTAAAAGCCATTAAGTGTTTGTTAAGCATAAATATCACAAAAGCCTTTTAACTAGTCACATGGGCAGGAAGGATAAGATGGCTAATATTCAGATATATTCATATAGATTGTCCTCTTTGCCTTTCTGCATTTGGTGGAAAATCTGACTCTTTCATATTGAGGAGTGTGGTAAAGATAAAAACTGTAAATCTATACCCCAGCTCCTGAACTGCATTTTAGATAATATAGGGGAATGTAATGTCATTACAAAAACTTAAAATAAGCAAATTAAATGAGCAAAAGTCAACTTTACAGCTGAGTGTCCCTTATTCAGCCATCAAATCCATGTCTTTGAGATTGCATTAAGCTAATGTAGACTGATTTTTCAAAGGTCATTGAGACTTGCCCTTTACTGGTTCCTTTACTAAATCACTGCAGGGAATTCTATCTATTTTACACTTGCTGATAGGCACTGCAATATGACAGTTTAGCAAAAATTAATGAAAAATCATTAAAAAGGATATTTCACTAAATACTGACAATGTCTGGCTCTACATATGACAGTGTCTGGCTCTCTAGTTTGGAGTCATGGCTAGCTACACCATGTGACAATGTCCTCCTGTCCCACAGCTCCCAGTCCAGACTGGGGCAGGTCTCAAGCCCTGTGCAGACCAGTTCTGACTTGCAGGTCTCTAAGCAGGGTGTGTGGGCAGAGTGAGGACTCGTGCCCTGGCTGGGGAGCCATTGAGAGCTTCCCTGCTCCTTTTAAGACTTGATTTCTGAATAGAAATTCAGAATTTTTGTCAAGTATTTATGTATTAATCTCAGAAAATTTTAAAACATCCACTGCTGATTCAGAATTGGGTTTTGATGACTAGATTTGCAAAGGTATTTAGCTGTGTCATTTTCTTAAAAATCAATGAGAACCAGGTCTCTGTCTACTCACTGTGTAAGAGTTGTGAAATTATGCAGGCATTTACTATGGGTTAATAACTCTAATAACATTTTGTTGCAGTTTTTCGTTTGTGGATTTCCTCTTGTTTTGTTTTCTGAAGAGCATATTTGCATTTAAAAACATAATGTAACCACCAATTACTGTAATAGCCACTAGAGGTCTACTGATATCAAAATTCCACCAACATCAATTATTTCTGCAAGTATTAAAAATGTTTCATCCAAAAGAAAATGCTTCTTATTAAATATAGTTTGCTTTGTGAGGTGTGCCATTTAAATTATCTGAATTTTAACCCCTTAAAGTACTTAGAGTTGTTTTTAATTAAGTAATATTTAACTGAAGTAGGGAAGGGTTGAAATGTAAAACAATTGAAGAGTGACTTAGAAAATTGCCAACTGTATTCACACAAATAAGTATATTAAAATGTAATTCACTAGATAGAATATATTTCTTAGTGGTTAACCTTGAAGCAAACAATGTTTTAATGAAATTTTTCTACAATTAGTGGCTTCTTATGACACTATTGAATTCTATATGCCTTTGAGGATTTTTTTATTTCTTGGAAAATAAATCAATCTTCAAACCTTCTTTTATGTGACCATAGTATGATACCTTGTAAATTTCTAACAGCAAGTGGGAGTAGATTTTACTGCCTTTCCTTTAGGTCTAGTTATTTATCACAAGAACAGGAATGTACTCAGTGGGACAAAAGGGATAAAAAATAACATTAAGGACTTTTTTCCAGTGACTTCCCCATCAGGTGACAAATACTTCTTCTCGGTCAAAATAAACACAAAAACCAAAACCAAACAAAATGGGTAAATTGCAGTTCCCTGTGATTCATGAGCTCCTTACATAGAGTTTGTAGGGATTCAAGCTGGGGCATGAGAAGATCCCTTTGAGACCTAGCTAATGGTTAAACATGACTCTCTGTTCCTACTCAGCAAAATGCTTTTACATCCTTTTTGTTGTGGCCTAACAAGTCATGGAACAGTGGCCTGTGAGTCTCCGAAGTGTAAGACTCTTCAGATCTCATCTTATGGTGCTTCCTGTTTGGTGTCTGACAAGTTTTTTTGCTTTTTTTGTGAAAAAAGGTGGTATCACAGGCAGTGTCACAAAAGCAGTTGCAAAGGATACAAACAAGGCCTGATTCAGAACATCTGTAAAACTTTCCTGGTGTGTACTTAACTGTATTAGGTGCATTGTTTAACTGGAATACATCTTAGTGGAAATGTTTATTGTGTATTTTGTGAGTATGGGGTCTTGTAGTGAAATATTGTTTTCTGACTTTATTGTGACTGCTGTACTCCCCCAGTTCTTAGCCTAATGCTGTCTCTTACCTTGTGCATAGTTTTCCTCACTCACTGAAAGATGAGGGCTGTGACAGTGTAGTGACTTCATTTAGTTCTGTGTGTGAAGTCAGTAGCTTATGGATGATAGCTAAGATAAAGAAAAATCTACAAAGTGTAGATTTTTTTTTCCCAATATTTATTATACTGGGAAAAAATCTGATGGATGCATCTGTCAACCTTAATATTTATTAAGGTATCCAGACCTGCCTCTTACTGGTCAGAGTGCTTAGTATGAGTACACCTCTTTAATAGGAGAGGAAATGGTTAGTGTGATAGCAGAATAACTCAGTGTAAACTATTAACTAAGGTTTTCCATAAACCTGAGTGTAAATGTCCCCTGTGTACGTAAGTCATGCCCAATGTAGTTCTCACTTATTGCACTTTGTGGAAATATTTAATTTCTCTCTGTCTTCAATTTAAAGAGGAAATGCCACATGAAGAGGGCAAAGCTTTCCTTAAGAAAGACCAGTGCAATCAGTTCTTTTAAGAATATCCTTGCTTTCTTCATTGGACTTTTGGAGAATAAGTAAGTCCTTTGTGTGAAAGGCAAAAAAGCAGATTCATTCAAGACAGTTCTAGGAGGTGTCTCTCTGCAGGAGTGTGGAGCCAGCATCCCAACATGGATTCCCCTGAGAGAGCAGGTGGTGGAGCTGCTCTGTCCTTTCTAGGGGTTCAGGGTACTGTGAAGTTGCTGTCAGGAGTCCAAAGAAGTCTTTTCAGTGAAGCTTGTTAGAGCAAAACAGAGCCAACGTAGCTGGGAAAAGGGAGGAAAAGAATGCATTCTCCAGCCATTTGTCTGTCCTGTTCATTAGCATCCATTCACCACCTCATAGCTCCTGGATGAAAAATTATTTTATCTGTTTTCATCTAGTTGAAAACTACAGATAATTATAATTGTTGTTACTGTTGCTACTGTTATTAATGTTATCATAATCATCTCTCTCCTAATAGTCCCCAGAAACTCTTCTGCTAGTTGCTAGTCTGCATTGCAGACTTTATGATGACTGTAGCTTCTGTACAACCCCAAGTTGTTCCTAAAGTGCCGGGCAACAGGCAAAATAGTGTGACTATCTGGCTTTCCTCTTGAACATCCCATACTTGAGAGGAAGGAATGCTTAAAAATGATTAGTGTGAGGGACTGAAAAGATACAAGATATATCATGAGCATGGGCTATTATGTTTTTCATGTTTAAGTAAAAGCAGATGTAAGCTATGTGAGGCTAATGGGGCATTACTTACAGGGTCTCAATGTAGCAAAACTAATGGGAACATTTTTCTTCTTAGCTCTAAAATATAGTGTTTAAATGGAATTATATGGCAGAAAGGGTGGAGCCAGCATGGCATTTTCTCCAAATGTTTGAATTCCTAGTTACTCTTTTTCCAGGGCTGGTGATTAATCTCTCCAAAGCTTTATTCCCTGTGTCTATGTCAGCAGTATTGTGAATGCCTTCACAGATTAATTTTTGTTTGTGAAAGTAATGGGTTTGGGGGGAAAAAGGAATATTTGGACTAGGAAAATGCACCTTATTATCCCTTTTCCCCTGGGTAGAATGGGGCAAATTTCCATCCTCTGGCTTCCTTTCTCTGCAAGAAGAGGATGAGGAGTCAAATGGCTGTTCATTAGCACTTGCTATGCTTACTGCTATCTCAGGCTGGGACCTTTGCCAGAAAGTGTAGCGTTTCTTGCAGTGAACAGAATTCCTCTCATTTACTTCTAATGCCAGAAACAAAGGCATTATAAGTAAATGAGAGGAATTCTGGTCACTGCAAGAAACCCTACCCTTTCTCAAGCTGGCAGATACAGAATCACAGAATTTGTAAGAAAAGAGAATTGAGTCCAACACTAACCCAGCACTGCCAAGTCCACCACTAAACCATGTCCCTCAGTGCCATATCTATATTTATTTTAAATACTCAACCATTTCCTTGGTCAGTCTGTTCCAATGCTTGACAACCTTTTCTGTGAAGAAATTGTTCCTCTGTAACTCTCCTCGCACAATCTGAGGCTGTTTCCTCTTGTCCTGTCATTTGTTACCTGGAAGAAAAGACTGACCCTCACATGGCTACAACCTCCTTTCACGTAGTTGTAGAGAGTGATAAGGCTCCTTTTCTCCAGACTAAACCACCCCAGCTGCCTCATCTACTCCTCACAGGATCTGTGCTCCAGACTCTTCACCAGTTCTATTGCCTTTCTCTGGAGTCACTCCAGCACCTCAATGTCTTTCTGGGAGTGAGATGCCCAAAATGGTACTTAGCACTTGAGGTGTGGCCTCTCCAGTGTCGAATACAGAGGCACAATTGCTCTCCTTGTCCTGCTGTCTCCTTGTATTGCTGATACAGGCCAGGATGCCACTGGCCTTCTTGGCTACCTGGGCACACACTGGCTCATGTCCAGTTGGCTGTTGACCAGCACCCCCAGCTCCTTTTCCTCTGAGCCACTTTCCAGCCGCTCTTCCCCCAGCCTGTGGCACTGCCTGGGGTTGCTGTGACCTAGGTGCAGGACCCAACACCTGGCCTTGTTGAACCTCACACCACTGGCCTCAGACCATTGATCCAGCCTGTCCAGATCCCTCTGCAGAGCCTTCCTGCCTTCCAGCAGGTCAACACTCCCACCCAACTTGGTGCAGTCTGTGAACATACTGACAGAGCACTTGTTCCCCTTGTCCAAATAATTGATAAAGATATTAAACAGGACTGGCCCCAGTACTGAGCCCTTGGGAACATCATTGGTGACTGATTGTCCCACAGATGTATCTCCTTTATCACCACTCTCTAGGCTTTCTGGCCATGAAGGCAGTTTTTTACACTGTGAACTGTGTACCCGTCCAAGCCGTGAGCAGACAGATTTTCTGCAAGAATGCTGTGGGAGCCAGGATTGAAAGGTTTACCTGAAGTCCAGGTAAACAACATCCACAGCCTTTTCCTCATCCAGTAGGCATGTCACATTATCATAGAAAGATATTTTGTCAGTGAAACAGCGCCTGCCTTTCTTTAATCCATGCTGACTGAGTCTGATCCCTTGGTTGTTCTGTATGTTCTGTGCCATTATCTGCTCCATGACCTTCCATGGCTCTGAGGTCAGACTGACAGGTCAGTAGTTTCCCAGATCCTCTTTCTGGCCCTTCTTGTCGATGGGTGTCACATTGGCCAGCCTCCAGTTACCTGGAACCTCCGTGATTAGCCAGGACCACTGGCAAATGATGGAAGGCAGCTTGCTTAGCACTTCTGCTGGCTCCTTCAGTATCTTTGGGTGGATTTTATCTGGCTCCATGTGTGTATCTAAGTGGTTTGGCTTTGGCCCTTTTAATTTTCTCCTTCTATAGCCTCATGACATACTTGTAGCCATCCTGAGTTGCCTATCTCTTCTTCCAAAGGTCATAAACTCCCCTTCCCCCCTCCACCCACCCCGCCCCCCCGATCTCCCCCGAGTTCCAGCTAAATAGCTCTGTACAGTCAGGTTTTCTTCCCCATAAGCTCATTTTATGGCACATGAGGACAGCCTGCTCCCGTGTCTTTAGGATTTCGCTCTTGAAGAATGTCCATCCTTTCTGGATTCCTTTACCCTTCAGGACTGCCTCCCAAGGGATGCTGTCCACCAGTCTCCTGAACAGGCCAAAATCTGCCCTCTGAATTCAAAGTGTTATTATTTCTGCTAGCATCTCTCCTTACTTCTCCAAGAACTAAAACTATAATTTCGTGATTTTTATGCCCAAGATGGCCTCCAGCCATCATAGCACCCACCAGTCCTTCTCTGTTCACAAACAACAGGTCCAGCTGGGCATTTTCCCCAACTGGCTCAATCACCAGCTCTGTCAGGGAGTTTTATTCTACATTTTCCAGGAACCTCCTAGACTGTCTTCTCCCTGCTGTTTTGTATTTCTATCAGACATCTGGTACATCTAAGGCCCTCAGGAGAACAACACATACTGATAGTAAGACTTCTCCCATATGCCCTTAGAATATTTCATCTGCCTCTTCATCCTGTTTGGGTGGTCTAGAATAGACTCCCACCATCACACCTGCCTTGCTGGCCTTCTCCCTAATTCTTACCCCAAACCACTCAGCTGTATCATCACCATCAACAAGCTCCAGTTGTTCCTCCTGTACAATGGCTTCTAGTTCCTCTTGTTTGTTGCCAACAAGTTTGACTAAATTAGCAAGAAGAGCTTTTTTGTTTTGTTTATCCATTTACTTATTTATTTTTCATTTTTTTTTAAGTTCTCCGGAAAATGTGGTTGATTTTTAGGAGAGCTGTAAGCAGAAATGCTCGTTCAAGCATGACCCAATGAAACACTTAAACAAAATGCAAAAATCCATTTGGCTAAACACTGCAGATTTGGGGATTTATTTATACTTGTTCATAAATTATTTCTCTAGTAATTTTGAGAATCTTGGGCTTCTAATTTGGGGCATTTGATATCATGGAAGTGAAACTTATGGACAAGTAATTCGGGCTTCTGAAGTTCTTTTCACTTAATCTGTGAAATCAGAAACTTTGGGAATTTAAATTGGATGCTGTGTTCATATAGAATGCATTTCTTAAATACCAGAGATACAGTGAACTGGATATGGATACTATGCTGGAAAAAGCCATAATTGGTGCTGGTTTTATTGACCAAATTGACATACTGTGTATTTCACTTAAGGCTAGAGTGTCTATAAATTAAATAGCCTCAGGCCTGTGGCTTAGAGACAGGACCTGGGTTTGTGTGCTGCAAGTTGGGTGAAAGAAAACCTTGGAAAGGGTTTCCCTCTGGTATAGAGTAATATACATATAAATATGTGAAGGGAAAAGACAACTTTTCTATATACTGTAAATTCAGTGACTGGAATACTAATATCCCTGTGTGAAGCCTTTACTTGCTGTGACAGCCTAATGAGCCACTGACAGTGGCTGTCTGCTTGTCCTGAGTGAATGTCCTGCGTTAAGTTGTGTTGTACTGCAGGATGCTGAAGTGTGGTTGTCTGACTGCTGTCCCCTCGGGAGGCTCAGGAAGAGATGTACTGGATCTCCCAGGAGGCTATCCTCAGAAATAGTTTTCCACCTAAATAAATACCATCTCCTGGGGATCTTCTAGAATAGCAACCAGTGCATGACTGACAATATCTTTTCATACTATGAAATTTTAAAGCCTTAACTGTATAATCTATAATATGAAGACACAGGATGCATCCTCTTTTCGGTATATTATCATTTACTGACTGAACAGTTTTGGCTTCCTACCTGCTTGCACGTGTAACTTCAGTTTTTTACACACTCCATACTGTTTGGGAATAAGCTTTCTTAAGGATTTATCCTTATTTACCATACAAAAGCTGAGGTCATCTGTGATGTGTTCTTTGATATTTCTTAGAGGTGTGTGCTAAACAGAGGAGGGAAGAGTTTGAAGAGTTTAAATTTTGCTGTATTCCTGTGTAGGATTTCTTAGCTGGAAATGTATATCTGTGTATCCTGACAGTCTGTAGTGTGAGTCCAGTTCATCAGAGCCACTGATGTGAACTTTAAAGACAGCTTGTATGTTCTTCTGCAGAAGTGTTTGATAGCTTTTTATGGAAGAGTAGCAGTTTTGGACTTCTCAATCTACAGCTTGTTAATCTTTTATACATAAATTGATCTCATATTTGTACACTTAGGAAGAAATGTTAGCTAAAAATCTTCTCTGCTTCTTAAAACTCTTTTTAAAGACTGCAAAAAATTTGCATACAGAATATGAATTCATTATCATGTTACATTCTGTGTGCTTCCTTGAACTTAATTGCATTATCACACCTTGAAAACTGATGTTATAAAACAATTACTATCACAAAATGCTCTAGGCCTAGAGAAGACACTATGAAGAAGGTGTATAAAAGAAAGAGCTGTGAAATTAAGAGATATTAAATAAACTCCTGGACATTTCATTTTAGGGAAAAGTATGCCTGGGGGAGTGGTATGGCAGAGGTTTGTACAGTTGTAAGTGGTGTGTAGTGGTAAACGTGGTATTATTTTGTACTGTTTCTCATACTGTAAAAATTGGGTCACAATAAAATGATCAAGCAGTGAGATCAGAAAAATCAAAAGGCATTTTTGCACACAGGCAATCACTAAGTTGAGGTATTAATGTCACAGAATGTTCAGAAGCAATAAAACCCTGAAGTTGACATAGTCCTAAAGCATAGATCAACTGATGGCTGTTCAATATATTTTTTAAAAACTTCCCTCAGAAAGATGATGAAGCATTGATTGCTGAAAGCTGCAATGATGCAGTAGGAGAAAAATCATCATATTTTACCATTTGTATGGTCTTCTGCCGGACATCTGCTTAAAATTGAGATATTTGGCCAGATGAATCTTTGCTTGACCCACTGTGATTATTTGTGCTTGTTATTAGATTTCCAGACATCACATCTAGTTGTCAAATACTTGATGGAATACACTGCATAGTATCAAAGTCCCGCAGATAAAATAAGTGAGGGGATTCCCTTCACCTAGCAGAGCATCAGAGAAACTGTAGCAAAACAGGAAGAAAAGGCAGTGTTCAGTTTCCTACTGTATTGCAAGCCTGCTGTTTGATTTTTGGTCTACGTTGTCATAATTATCATCATGAAGCAACGTAAAGACTGAGCGTGACTTAAATCTTTGTTTTTACCTCTTCTTATTGCTTAATACACTTTTTGTCATCAGTGAAGTGGAATTCTTTACTGAAAAGCATCTGATTATTTTGTACTAACATGCTCAATTCAACCATCCTGAGACTTCTTAGAGTCTGTTATTGCGGACAATTTGCAATTCTTTTTTTTTTTTTTTTTTTAATGGAGACTATGTTCGTAGATGCACCAGTAGTTACACAAACAAATAAATGTACCTCTGAAAAAATTACCCTTGTTGGTGTGGTAGAATAAAAAAATAGCTTAACAGCAAAAGTAGCATTATGCAAGTGACCAGTGTGCAATTCCTGCTCTGGTCATGAAAGGGGGACATGCAGGTTCAGGGGTTTGAAGTGTTTGCATTTGTTTCCTAGTAATCTTTGTCCTGGTCAGATCGCTTGATTTTTTTGGACTTGGTTCTTGTCTGGAGAATGGAAGGGATAATATTGCTTTAAATCCATGTATTTTCTCTCTTGTCCTGCTTGATCCAGCAGTAACTTCCTGGGCCAGGGGTTTTATGGGTACTCACATGCATGGGTACAATGCTGCTGTAATGGTGACCTGATACAAGCAGGAGCATGTAAGTGCTAATGCCGATGTGTACATATATGTTAAACAGAAATTCTAAAAAAACCCCAGACTAACCAACCAGAAGAAAAACTACTTCAGGACAAAGAATAGGTAGGTCCTTGGCTCTTTATTTCAGTCCCTTTTATTCTCTATTTATTTCCCCTCTTCTATACCGCTGACACGCTTTCTTTTCCTTAACCTTTCTCAGATGGCAAGAGCAATCTCTCTAAAACGAAAAGCCTGTCTCTGGTGATGCTCATTAAAAGAAAAAGTAAACTGTGAGGGGTCACTGCCTGGACTGCATGTGCCTGCCTCGTCCAAACAGGCACTGAAGTGCTTAGGTGTGTTCCTCAGGGGTTGCACTGTGCTGCAGCTGGAGCTGCTTGTGCCCACCCTCATCCCCCTCTTTGTGCAGAGAGTGACACACTCCTACGTGTCTCGGAGGCAGAGCTCTGTGGAGACGCAGGTGTTGCAGGCAGCCCTGCAAGATGTGCCTACTGGCAATGTCAAACCAGTGTACCAGCTCTGCAAAAGCAAACCAGAAGTACATATCCAGCCTTCTCATGAGGAACCAGCACCCCAGGGCACTGGCGTTAGCAAGTGATTCTCTGTGTGTCCATGACCTTTTAGTGATTTGGTGACAGGAAATGTGAACAAAAATTAAAAAAAAAAGCCCAAAATCAAAGGGACTTTACTCTGTTACTGAAAATCTGTAAGTCTGGGATGCAGGGCAAAAATGTTGCCATTCTCATTTTGATATAACCAAAGCCTTTATGTAATGTGAATGTTGGTGGGGAGCAGTCTTCCTGAATCGTGTTTACTGGTGGGAGTTTCAGAACCGATGCATGGGTGGGAACTAACAATAACCACCCCCCCACATCCCTCTGCTGCACTGCATGGATGGGACCAGGCTGGTAGCAATAGTCATCAACATTACCCTCATCTATTTGGTCTTGTACAGGGGACATTAGACTTGTTGGTGTTTCTGTTTTAGAGGATATGCTACAGATGTGATATCCCTTTCCCGCTCCCATTCCTCCTCCATGGTGAGTACTCTTAGGTCAGTTTGACTATAGGTCAGGCACTATCCCTGCTCTGTCCCTGTTAGATGTTCCTTGACATTGATATCTATCTGTCAGCATTAGGTAGCAGATGGAGTAAGGTGAGATTTTGGCCCAGGTAACACTCTCATGTCTCAACTCCATTTGTTTGTCTTTCTTATCTGCAGTGCCTAAGTGGTTCACTTCAGGGTAGATGTCCTTGGAATATTTTCTTCATATCATTCTTTGAATCTAATGCCAGCTGTTCTGAATCAGTCAACTGCCTTGTCTTCTGGTGATGTAAGATAACAATTTAAATGAGAATTATATAATTCCCCTCTAGAAACTAGTCTAGCTGTTGCATCTATCAGGTCCAAAGAATTATTCTTTCTATACTTGCTGATGAAGCTTAACAGTGCTTTGGAACAAAGTGGAAAACTCAAGGAGAAGCCAAGTTTTCTTCACACTCTTCCTCGTGTCCTTTTGAAATGCTATTGCTTCGTCATCTCATTCAAGTCTTCCAGAGGTAGCAAAAGCTAAACCTCATAGCAAAGCTAAGAACTAATGCAGGTATTGGATACAGATCAGCTGTGCTTAAAAAGTTGTATCTGATAGTGAACTATCTGTTTTACAGCTTGCACTTTCTTTAGCTTCACCTTATTCTCTTCCTCAGTTGTCATTCAGCAGCCATGGGGTAACATGAGTAAATTTCTTTCAAATACACTGATGTCTACTGAACCAGAATGAAAATGTGAATTTTCAATTCTTTTCCCGTATTGGGTGCTTCTTGAGTATGATGCTCTGTCAAGCCAGAGCTGGATAACATATCCTTCTTGCCTCTTTATAGAGATGCAAAGAAATAGAGCATAAGCTGCTTCACTTTCAATCTTGATCTTCATGGTCTTATACCAAGTATTTATCCTTAGGCTTTAAAAGATAAATAACTGGGATACTTTTTTGTCACTTTTCTAGGCCACTAACATTTTTTATTACCTGATCTTGATTTCTCTGTGTGTCTGTCATAAATGGAAACTCCATGAGAAACATCATCAGCAAATAAGGTTTATGTAAACTTTGTTATTTACCATGATCTTTAAGACAGAAATTATTTAAAATGTTTTCTCCTGCTCTGCATTCATAATTGATATAGTGACAGAATGAGGGGAAATTTATTTCAACTGAAAAAGAGTACATTTAGATTAGATATTGGGAAGAAATTCTTTCCTGTCAGGGTGGTGAGGCACTGGAACAGGTTGTTCTGGAGACGCTGCAGATGCCCCATCCCTGGAAGTGTTCAAGGCCTCAGGTTGGAGGTGACTTTGACTTCAGCTACCTGGTCTAGTGGAATGTAGGAATATGCCCCCTGTTGATGGAGTGACAAAATTATCCTTTGCCTCTTAAAAAAGGAAAAAAAGCCCAGAAGTTTCTCTCCTCAATTAGGTAAAAAGACACCTCATAAGAACTTGGGGACTTCACCTCAAACTTAAGGATAGCTAATTGGACAGAAGCCAAAAAGTCCCACCTAAGCAATTTACTAGAAAAAGAAGATAACAGGAAGAACTAATCGCTTTTGTGAGGTGTTTTACCAAGAGCAAGAACCATTTACCCTGGCTCAGTTTTTCTCTTTAAAGAGCTTTGTTATTTTGCCTTTTATTAAAACTTTTCTGTTTCCAACACTGCCACAGAAGCCATCCTGCTGATTTTATGCCATCTGAAGTGGCTGAGCTAATTCAGGTGTGATATAGATCTCCAAGAGCTTATAAGACCTAGCTCAAGGAGACCCATATATCACTGGAAGGCATCGCTGCTCATGGCAGAGGGGTTAGAATTAGAGGATTTTTAAGGTCCCTTCCAAGCTAGACTATTCTATGATTCTGTGATTCTGTGAAAACCATTCAGGGAGCTATAAATAGAAGATCATGCCTGGCACGCTTGGGAAAGGGGCATTTTTGGTCTTTCCAAATTGTTTGTTTAGAGAAACTTCAGTCATCTCGCTATGTGTTGTTACATTCATTTCCAACTTCTTTAATGTCAGTGTCTTTCTCCTCAACAGTAAGCTAAATTGATATATATGGGAAAAGAAGCTGTACATTTCTAAAAAGACAAAGTATTAAATAATTGAAAGCCAGACTTCCTGTTACATTGAAAACAGACCTAAACACATTTAAACACAGAAATGCACAGGGGGTCATCCATAGTACTGTAGTGACATGATTTGGAGTAATAAGAAGGAAATTTGATGCAGCTTCTAAAATTAATTTCATTTGAAACCATGAGCACTACAAAAAGCATTTATCATACTGATAATTTACCATAATGTCATAAATATGAACTATGAAGCAGGAGTTGCTTCAACAAAGCTAATCTAGATTAAGTTTTTCTTTCTTAACTAAAGGTAGTATTTGCATTTCTTGACTGCTCAAACAATAAAAACTTAGATTTCCTGGATTTTTAAAATCAGCTGAAAAAAACTGCAGAGTGTGTCATAGAGATGCTGCTTTCTGACTGAAGTGATAAATACTGAAAGAATAAAGCAATAAATACTCTGGAGGTCTTAATTTTTTTTTTTTTGTCTGAAAACTACTGCATGATATTTTGCCCATTTGGATAGCTTAAGCACAAAGACACGAGCCTGTCGAGCAAAATTCATAATAATAAACAGAAATCAATTATCTTCTTTAATAGTGTCAAATGTAAATATAAGAATCTGAGAATAATAGAATATCTCAAGTTTAAAAAGACCCATAAGAATCATCAAGTCCAACTCCTTGAACTGTCAAAACTCACAGAACTGTCTAAACCTAAATCATATCACTAAGAGTGCCATCCCAACACTCCTTGAACTCTGGCATATTTCGTGCTATAAATTCAAAGGTATACTTCAACTCTGTATAACAGCAAGAAGCAAGAACACTGAGCTTGCAAAATATGCATTTGTAAATGAGCTTTTTTATCTCAGAAGGTTGAACATTTTCATTTGTCCAAATTTACATAGTGCTAAATGCAACCTTTTTGTCATAGTACCCAGGTCGTATTTAATTTAAATATTTTTAGTACACATGCCTTGAATTTCCTAACTGGGAATGTTGAGCTTAAGGCTCACACTTACATTTTAGGTAGACAAAAAATTATCTGACCTTCAAACCATCTTGCTTTGAAATGGAAGATAGGAGATGTGAATCTTGTAATGCTGCAGCTGGTATCCAGGGTACTGCAGATGAAAAAAATCAGAGATCTTCACTTGTCACATTGGTACAAAACTGTCCTGAAGAACAGGGCTTCTCTGCAGGAGCACAGTAACACAATGTACTGTGTCTGACATCAGGAGGAATTTCTTCATGGAAAGGATTTTTAAACATTGGAATGGGCTGCCCAGAGAGGTGATGGAGTCACTGTCTCTGGAGGTGTCCAAGAAATTACTGCTTTGTCACTTTGTGACAAGGTGTTGATTGGTCAAAGGCTGGACTCAATGATTTAGAGATCTTTTCCAACCTAATTGATTCCAGGATTCTGTGACAATGGAGCTGGATGGTGGGAGGATAAGTCAGGGAAACGTGCTCCCCTTCTTCTCCATCATGCCTGTGGCTGTTGGCTTGTGTCAGGGTGGGAAGAGTAGATCTGTGCTTTTCCTCTTACAGGAGAGTGTTAAGGGCTTATTGCTGAAAATATGACATATTTCAAAAGTCGGTGTTATTCTCTATATATCCTCTTTTTGAATAAGAGTGTCCATCAGACAGAAATATGATGTGATCTTTTATTGTTGCTCTTGCTCACCAGAGACTGTACTACCACAAAGTAGTCAATGTAACTCACAGAATCACGGAATAGGTGAATTCGGAAGGCGTCTCTGGAGATTTCTCAGTTCAGTCCTGCTGCTTGTTTAGAAAAGTTATGAAATTCAGTTTTTAGAAGCTGTATAAACAACAAACATTTGAAAGAGCGCTTTTACCTTTTCTAGGCCTCTCCACCACTGCCAGTCTGATAAACTAATCTAAATAAATATCTAGAGAAAACAACATCCAACTGAGACATCTGACCTCATCTCACATTTATGATTTCAGTGTAGAAATAATTTAATGTTGTTCAGTGTTGTCCATGTCTCACAATGGGGTAGCTTTATCCCTTCAGCAAGTACCTTTTCATTTACACTACAGTCATAAAATGCAAAGCATTTGCTTAAGGAGATAAAATTATATTACAATTTTACAAGTACAGGCTGTTTTAGTTTTTCTGTATAAGTTCCTTTGACTATTAGAATGACATCACAGCACTCTTTATCATTTTGCATGTTAAAAAAACTCGTCTTCTGAAAAGTGTCATTACTTACAAAATAATTTGATTCCAAGGTCATGAACACTGATTCTGCTGATACCTACTCCTATTTGTAAACCTTGAGTAAAGTCAGTGAACTGAGAGGAACTACAGGGTCGGGGGGGGCGGGGGGGTGAAGTGTGAGAGGTACTGGAAATATGTCCTGATTGCCTAAACAATCCAGTGGTAAAATTATAGGTGGGAAGTGCTTAATTGTATGACACATTAAAAAAACCCACAAACCAGATTGTGTTTAAGAACAATTTTGTTACAGTCCTGAGGCAAAGAAGCAAAACTGTATTTTTCATTTACAAGTTTAGATGTATGCAGGTGATTAGCTCTGTGCCTTTAGTTCTGTGCTTAGAAGATGAAGTCTGTGTTTGCTGTCAGGAGTTGGTGGTACGGCTTGCACTGGGTGTTGGCTGCTGCTTGATGTGTCACTGCACAAGGACTGAAGGTCACTCTATTCTGTATAACCAATTTGTCTGGCAAAAGCAGGGTCATAGTTTCCAAGATATATTTTAAAAGAGAAGGGAAAGGGTAGGGAATTAGGGGATTTAAAACCCCAAATTGCAGGTTTCATCCTGTAAAGTACTGGGCACTGTTGCTCTATTTCAGCATGACTTAAATGTGCTTAAACCTTTTGTTCAGGGCTCAGCATCTAGCACTGTTTAATCTCAAATGAATAGTTCTTAAAAAGCAGAGTGATATTTTCTTTCATCCACAGATTTCAAAGGATTCTGTGAACAGCTATGTATAAAAATTTTATTATAAAATTGAGAATTCAATTATGATTTCACAGTTAAGTATAATAAAGAAAAAGACAGGAAATCAAAACAAAAGCCTTCACTTTCTCATGTCCACCTTTCATGTTGAATCTATATATAGTTTTATTTTCCTGTCTTTTATCTTGTTTATTTTCAATGTGAAATCCTCAGACACCTCATTTGCGGTCAAAGCTGTGAACTTACATAGAAACATAGGACAGGATGTGTCTTCTGACCTTCCATTTCTTGGTTTTAAGCTGTGAGTGTCCTATTGAGAGGAAAAGGGGCTGTTGTGTATTCGCCACTCATCCTCTTACAAGCAAGAGGGTAAACAAAGAGTAAAATTCAGACTCCAATCTTTATAAAGGTAGATTCTACCTTTGAAAAAGCTAGGAGAGACCTAAGAGAGTGGTGGGGGAATTTTCTGCTAAGGACCTAGAGCTGGTTATTCTACTCAAGCCTTAGAAGTGTGGTGCTCTGCTTCTGGGATGTTACACTTAAGTGTTGTTTCTTAGAGTACACCACTTAAACATAGGTCCTCAGCTTTCATTTTATCTTCTCCCCTGTTGTGACATGTTCCACCTGAATTTACTAAAACAGCTGCCTTTTCCTGGATATACCCAGGGATATATAGATACAATAGGAGTACCTGTGAGCTCTTGGATATTCCAGGAGATCTCCAAACTTAGGTCATTTAAATTCCTTTTGTTACTTCACATCCATGTAAGAGGGTGTGTTCCTGCTGAGAGAATGATTTGGGTATTCATCTGAAATAAAACACAAGAAGTTTTTGCTAGAAATGAAAAGAATGTGGTCAGGAATACTGTGGGCCTAATTTAGTAACTGGGTGTTACTTGCTTAGGGTGCCAGCAGGGGAATCCATTCCCTATCCAACAACTAAATGAACATAGTACTTATGTTTTGTACCTGGCTGAAAGACTGAATTTCCTGGGACAGAGGATATAGCATTGTTAAATGGAAGATCTGCACATGAACACTGAAAAATGAATGATTGCATTCCAAGGGCAATATTTACTGGTTTCTACAGTCATAGCTTGTGAAACAAAAAAGAAACAGAACCTTACTTTCATTAACCATAATAGTAGTTTAGCTATTTTCACAGCATTAATCTTGCTGTTAACTATTCTTTTTAGAGTGTGAGGAGACAGCATGTGACAGGAAAAATCTATAACATCATTCAACATCTGATTATATGCCCCTTTTCCTCAAAACCAATTTGCATACCTACAAATATCAGTGTTTCCCACTGGAATTGAAGGTGTAAAATATTGTCTTTCAAGCTGAAAGTTATTTAAGCAAAGATTTTTCAGTATTTGGGAATTCTGGCTGGATGATTTCAAAAGCAAAACCATATGTCGCTTACATGATTTGGCATTTCTCCAGTTGGATAGAACTTGAATGGAAAAGTGGGAAAAAAAAGTAAAACCTAACACTAATTAGATGATAATAAATACAGGTGCTATACTGTGTGGTGTAATTCATCTTCATAGCAAGCTGTGGGATGAGTCAGAGCCAGCAGATTCTGAGGGATACTGTTTTGTGTATATATATTCCTGACACATGGTAAAATCCAAATTAAGGTTACACTTTAAAGGTTGTGTAACACTGAGATACTTTTCAAGGTTATGAAGGTGTGATATGGCATAGCCATGGAAAAGGAATTTTACAGGGTTTTGTGGTTGGGTTTTGTCAGAGGGCTTCTCATTGTAAATGCAATCAGTGTAGTACCAGGACAAAACCAGTGATCTGATGATCGTTGAGAGATCCTGGCCCAGGCTTCCACATGACCCCACACTCCCTGACCTCCCAAAAATTTCCTTACACATTCCAGTCATCAAGATGCCTCCCCAATGTGGAACTTTCCCTCTCCAGCCAAATTCTTGGCCTTATGTGGTTTGCCAAGACTGAGTTAGTTGGGACTAACCTGCCAACTGTCCTGTATAGCTTGCTGTAGAGGGAAAGCTGTTGCACATCTTCCCACTGTTTCGTCCACTTCCACCTTCCCTGCCTACAGGAGTTCTGGCTAAATGCAACACCTGGGCTCCTTCTCTTTCTTGTGTCAGAGACCTTTATAGAGGTTCTTTTCTTTTAAAATTTCTAGAGAGAAAAATGGATTCAGATGGTGTGGCTTTGGCTCATCCACAGCCAAATCTTTTGTACTTGGATAGGTTAAGCTTTTACATGTACTGAGGGGACTGGTGTTGCCTGATGATGCTGATGATGGGGTGTTCAGTGTGTGGCCACACTCATGTTTCATGCTCAAAAGCGAAGGACAAAGGAGGCAGGATTCCACCCTGGGCAAATGAATGGCTTGCAAACATGATCAGAAACTGAAAATTCTCGGTTGCTGTGGCTTTAAGGTGTAAGCTCACTGAGACATACTTGTTTCTGAAAAAGACACTGCCATGGTCCAGCCTCCAGGAATTTACCACAATAATGTGTTGCGTGATTTTGCAAGAGATATTAAAACACAAAGCAAAGCACTCTGCATGAAAATTTGATTGAGCAATTAAAAATATGTAAATAATTGAAATGCAGGAGCTTAAAAATCTTTCTATTATTCTCATTGAGAAAAAAAATCTTTAAAGCGTAGGATTCAGACATTATTCTGGGACAGAAAATAGCTGATATTTACGGTATAGATTACTCAATTTTCTTTTGCCTGATGAACAGGGCTCCCAAAGCTTATTGTGGCTGCTGTGTCGTTTGTATAAGACACGTGGCTGCTGTGCCTTGCTTTTCTCGGTGCCCCCTCCCCCACAAGCAGAACCCTTTGAGCTCCAAACACAGATGTTACACTGTGCTCTTTGTGTGCATGTGTGTGCATGAGCATGTGTGTGTATGAGCATAAAAACGTGCCTAATATGCTGGAAAACTGAAGCTGAAGCACAGGACTCGGTTTGTGACTGTATTACAGTGAGATGTTAGTCTGAACCAAGTGTAGGACTAATGTGTATGAAAGAGCAGTGGTTTAAAAGCAGCCACGCTTAAATCAGCAATTTAATGTAAGGAGGAATGGCAGTTTCATTAAATAATGCTATGATCTCTCAACCATATTCTTAACTAGTAATCTCCCCACAGCAAAATACATAGCTAATCAACCTCCTAGCCTGTCAGTAAACTTGCAAGGGAATTAAATCCTGGAGGAAGAAGCCCGTAGCCCCGGAGGAAGGCTGAGTGCATGTTTCACTGTCGTCTTTTCAGCTCATCTCAGTGGTCCCACTGCTAGAATGTGCTCTGTTGTCATGGCAACCCCATCTCCTGCTTCCTACAGGAAAGATTAGCTTGTACTGTGCACTGGAGAGAATTTAGGGGAAGTCAAGCTAATCCCTGGGTGCACTGCAAGAGAAAGGTTGGACCTCGCCTGAGGGATGCTGTATCTGCAATGATAGAATTGGCCTGCCACAGACACTGGTATTTAAGTTGAAGAGCAGAATTCACAGTAAGTGTCAGATCCTCCAGAGAGGAATATTGAATGAGGTTTTCTAAGTCTTGGTGAAGACTGTCCCATGCCAGAGTGGAATGACAGCAGGAGGCTGTGTGTGGAATACCAATATGTTTCACCCGTTCAGGTGGTATTTCAAATATAGATTCAAAGCCTCAGTTCCCTGGAAGCTAGGTGATAAAATTTTAAAACCTCATTGTGAGATGCGCACATAGAAACCTGAAGCGTGTCTCATTTGGTGCATAAAGCTGAACAAGTGATGATGAGCGTGCCTTACAAATTGTGTATGCACTGTGCAGGGTGCTTACGAATTCCTGACTGCTGAAAAATAAGTGGGAAAGCGTGAGGAAACTGGTCTGGGTGTGCTGCAAACTCAACTGCAAAAGTGCTGAACTATCAAATTAAGCATAAAAATTTACAACTCCTGATGCAGTCTTGTTTTTTCTTCATGTGAAAACCCAAACAATGAGCTTTTTAAAGGTGTAGTCATAATATGAGCTTTTCTTTGAGAAAAACTCATTTTAATGTAGCTGAATTAAGGTGCTGTGTGACGTGATGTAGCGTGTAAAATTTGTGTTTGTTTTCTTGCTGGTAGAATTAAACAGAGGATATTCTAGATTTTCCATTTCTGGTTATTTCAATGTTCTGCCTTTCTTTGATATCTTGCATTTCACTTTAATAGGTGCTCAGGATTCCCAGCTTTAAACTAGACTGTTTGCAGTAAGATTTTAACTGTCTGCTTTTTCTTACTGTCAGCTTTTCTTAAGCTAATTTTTCCACCAGTTTATAGGTTGAGCCTATGTATTCTTGCATTTTTATTATGCATGCCTTTTCTGGTTTTAATAAAAAAAGACCCTTTATAATTATTTAATGGTTATTTTCTACATAACCATTTCCCTCTAACTTATATCTACCATGCATATGTGTTTTATGTGTATGAAATGTATGCATACTTGTGTGTTTTTGCAATACATACAAGCATATACATATGCAGGCAAGTGGAGTCTTTGTTTTAATGAGGCCCGTAAGTAATTCATGATAATATAACACTGAG
This sequence comes from Pyrgilauda ruficollis, assembly GCF_017590135.1. Taxonomy (NCBI): domain Eukaryota; kingdom Metazoa; phylum Chordata; class Aves; order Passeriformes; family Passeridae; genus Pyrgilauda; species Pyrgilauda ruficollis. The sequence goes on from NW_024524378.1 coordinate 8,297,909, forward strand.
GAAGTTAAAGAACTGTTTTCACCTTGCAGAATAGGTATTTTCCTCCTATCTAGAAAGCTTATTGCTGAAAAATCCTAGTAAACACACACTCTGCTTAAAGAAACAGCATATGCTTTATTTCTCTGTGTGTCTATAGAGTTAAAAGCAGAATCATTTTGCTGATATGATAAAAGGGCACTGTGTTACCTTTCCAGAGTTTTGGGTCCATGGCATGGGTAGTTAAGGGACAGTGGTTGTTTTTGTCTGCTTCCTCCCAGGACAGCTCAGAAAGAGTCACACATAAGCTTCAGGCTGGTTGGCATAACAGTCTTCTCTTCAAACTTCTTTTTTTGGGCTGTTTTACTGAATAGTGAGAACATTGATAATCAAAGAAACTGTGTCTTCTTTGCAGTTAACAGACTCAGTAGTCAGTGTACACCTATTATGGAGGACTATAGAAATAAGCACAAAGGGTATGGAAGATTTAAGTCATCATTTAGGCTGACCCTTGAATCTGTGGTGGACATATGGGTGGTAGGGGTTCCACAGAAATGCCAGCAAAGTGGGGATCGGGGTAAGAGCAAATTCATCAAATAAATGTTTTAATTGGAACAAACACGATGAAATTATTTCTTGATATGTGTCAAATTAAATCAGTGATTAAAAAGTCCCTTCTGTGATAAAAACACACTGGGAAAGATTTCCCAGAGGTTTCATTGTATATTTTCATCACTTCTGTGAGGATGTGTTTTTGGCTGTTTCTAGCTTTCAAAATAACTGAGATTGTTAAATGCACAGATTTTCTACATTGTGTGTCGTTTTATTAAATTAATTAACTGAAAAGTTGGATTTTTTTAATTTTTTTTTTTTTGTCTCAAAGAGATTATTTGTTTCCATTTATTTTTCTCTAACATTTAACTTGTGCTAAATGGAGTAACGTTGGCTGGTCCAACATTATCTTATTCTGTCTTCTACAAAGTGTGTGATTTTTGGAAACTAGTCCAACTTTTACTAGGACCTTTCACAAAGGGACTTGAATTTCTCATCTGCATTTCTAGACCAGAGTAAACAGGACTTCCTGCATGTGAGGAAATGCAATGGCATTTCCTCACATGCAGGAAGCATGCAGCCAAACCCATAGCCTGTGTTCACATTCTCTTCTAGAGAAAGGGCTGGAATGCTCCTTGTAGCAGTGGGATTGTATTACACACAGGCAGGTACAGTTGGTAGAGGCTGCTCACACTCAGGAGTCCAGGCATCAAACCTGAGGAAATTCCTACATAACTCTGTATCAGTTAAATAAACTGAAATAGTCAATAGTGTGTCACTCTATTTCCTTGGAACATTTGTCACTATTGCAAAAATAGCCCTCAAAACTTGTACAGCACAGCATCTGCCTACAGTCTCCATTTGGAATTAATGACAAAGAACTGCTTGCCTTTCACTGAGATTCTCATTCAGGGAAAAATAGATAAAATGTCCAGCACTTACTGAGTGGTTCACTGCTCCTTGCAGAACCTGGCTGTCTTTTAACATCCACAAGTAAAGCCAAAAACTTTATTCTGTCCCAGAAAGGCTCTTGCTGCTGATATTCTCATTAAATCAGTAGCAGAAATCACACTTCTATACTATATATAGACTTATGCAATGTCTGTGTGTCTCTACATATCAGAGATTTATCCTACACATTTTAATAAGAAATCAGTAAAAGTGATCATATTTTTTCTTGGTTGCAAGGCATCTTATTTCCTGAAGCATCTCTGCCTCTTTATATCCTTATTTCCTTTAAAATGTGTACATGCATATATATATATTATATATATATATATATATATTGTTTCCAAAGACACTGTAAATGGCCAGTTTGATGGTAGCAGAAGTGGACCTCAGTGAAAGAAGTGTACCTTCACTTAAAACAGGAATTTTAAATCTATTGAGTTTTTTATGTCTTTAAACATTAATTCAAATATTTTTATTTTTTTATTTTAAACTTACATGAAATATTTTAAAATATCTTTTGAGTTAAAAGTTTGTCCTAATTTGAAACAGTAATAGCCATCCATGTGGGAATATTTTGATTATTTTAAACCTCCTTTGTCTTCCTTTTCCCCTCAAAAGGAAACCTCTGAAGCCATTGATTGGATGTAAATTGCATGAATTTAAAGGACTAAATTATTTCTCAGGCTGCACATGCTGGATCCTGTTGATTCTAGTGAAATTAAGATCATATGCATTCAAAGGTAGATTTTAGCTCAGGGTGTGATGTTCTTCTGGCCAGCTTTCTAGCAGTAAATTAAAAAGTACTTTCTCAATGCTGTGCTGCTGGCTCTGTGGCTTACTGCATAGTAGATCCTTTATATTAGCTGAAGAGCTAAGCAAAACAGCAATGCTAATTTTAAACAGGGTCAAACACAAAGGGAGGGAAACTAAGAATTCCTGGGCAAGTTTTCTTTCCTAACAGTAGCTGAGATACTACGTGCAGTCTATCTGGCAGCACTAATGCTGAAAGGAGTGTGATTGTTCTTGTTGAAGCTTCATTATTCTAATTTTTTATGGTGTCATCCATAGTAATCTGAATATTTTTATCTTTTCCAGAGGTTGTTTATCAGGTCATGACAGCAGTTGGCTATAAGGAGGATGGGAGAAACACATGCATCCTCAATGGCTATGTTACTTTTTTTGATTTTTTTTTTTAGATTCCAAATATCAAAATATCAATACCAATAATACCAAAATTTAAATTGCAATAGAAAGTTATATACAGTAGGAATCCAGTGTTTCCATTGTTCTGTTGCCAGGAAGAGTCCACTGGAAGTTTTACAGGGGATGGGAGGATGAATGTGAGCTCAGGATATGAGTGATCTTTTCACATGTAGTGTATTTTATTTTATCTTTGCAAAATCATTCTTGAAAATAGATTATCATCTGGATCCCTTCAATGGTCTCTCTGTAGGTGAATAATGGGTGATTTTGAATTTGTCATTTCTCTAGTTGTTATGATTGAAATTGTTTTCTGAAACACGATGAGGAGAAGACAAGTGCTGTATGTGTGGGTTGATGGCAACCACTGATTGCACCTGTGATTTGTGAATGCCTTCAGTCAGCAGCAAACTAAATGGGATCTGATCAAAACTATCATTTGGATATTCAAGCCAAGACCAAGAGTGCTGTGATATTCACTAATGTCCTTCCATTCTGCTTTTTACTGCTATGTAAACTGCTGAAGATTGTTTTTAATGGCTTCTGTTGTGGTTACCACCTGATGCATTCACAGATTCAGTCCTTTTACTGTCTGCAAAAGTGCTGTCAGCATACGCTCATATCTGACACAAAAGCTCAGACTCTAATCCCTGTGTTTTACCTTCAATTCCACATCAGCAGCTGTGCTGTTGAGTTTTGCAGGGACTCCAGGTATAGGAATCTCCAGAAATTGCAGATTGCAGTGCTGAAGTTAAGAATAAATATTTCTTGGGAAAACAGGTCACTTGAGAATTGGCAGATGACATCTACATAAAAGAAGCTTAGTGTCAGTGATTTCCAGTGGTTTTCACCACATTATTCAATTGGTTTTGGCATTTTTTGGGAAATATTTCAAACTAGAGCTGTCTCAGGTGTTCAACAAAAAAAGATAATGTTGAAATTAAAGCAGTTCAGAGAAAATTTTCATTTTCAAAGTCTTCTTGAGAGAACCTAAAAGGTTTGGACCAATATTTCAAAAGCTTTCAAGAGCAGTTTTCCTAGGGTGACATTGACTGACAGGATCAGGAACTAGAAAATCTGTATTTATCTGTTTGCATAAAGGGGAATGCCAAGAATATCTCTCAGGTATTGCAGACTTTTATAAAGAAGATGATAGCCTTAGACCACCTTCTAGATGCTCCTGTACTGGAGCCACTATATTTGTCATGGGATAATTAAGTGAGGGTTTTTCTTTTAGAAAGACTGTGCTTTGACTCCTCCAAAATGTGTGTGGTTTTTTTGTTTTTTTTTTTTTAATTCACATTTTGCAGAATCAAAGTTGATAACTGTTTCTTTGCTCAGACAGGTGAAATCAAATACCTGAAATACCTGAGCTGACATATAATTTAACCTGTGTTAATAGTTTTCTGTATGCTGGAGCCCATCACACTAACTTGACCAGGGGTGGTAAAGTCATGCTTTCCCCTGATTGTTTTGTAATATGGGGACAATGAAATATCTAGCTCTGAAGATTTTGATGATTCCTACATGCAAAATATGGAACAGTCTCTGAAAGCTGCCCTACCTGGATCACCAGGTGCCATCAGCAACAAATCAAATTTGTGTTTGAAGTGCAATTAATAGATTTGAATGCGGTGTGAAAGGGGAGGGACAGCTCTCCCTTAGGTTGTTGGCTTTTTTGTTGTTATTGCGTTGGTTGTATTATTTCTTCTGATGACAGTTATTTGCAATTGCAGAAAAAGAAAAATCCGTTTGTGTTCTGTGAAAGAGAACACACTAAACATTTCACTCCTTTTAGTCTTGGTCCTAATGTTTGCTCTTACATTGGATATAAAAGATAAAACCACCCCTCCCAAGACTGTAGTACTTATGAGGAATAACATTTCATTCATGCTCAGGGTTGAAATAGTGTGTTTCAGCAGGCCTAACTTTTCTGCTCTATCCAGTGGTAAAAACTTTCCACCCAGAAGAAATAAGGTTAATCTGTTCTCACACCTATCTTCAGATTCATGTTCTGCTTCTATAAATTTTTAAGTTAGCTTTTGAAATACCTGGTTCTCTCAGAAATTGTTTATAATTATTATTTAGGAAGGAAGGTGATCAATTTATGAAGGGGATGTTAGGAATTGCAAAGTAATGATCTAGGATTTGAAAGAATTTGTCAGGATTCTGTTGTCTTGAGGGACATTTGCAATTTAACTAAGCAGAAAAAAGATTATTAGGTGTTGTTCATTCTCATCATTGTTTTATTGCAAGCACTATATTTTCCAAGTTTTCTGGAAGCTTGGGAACAGGTCTGCCATACAGCTGTTTGTCATACATCTGTTTCTAATGTGCATTTCAATTAGATTAAAGTAGCTATACAATGCTGATCCTTTCAAAATATAAAGTATTCCATGGGCCAAAGAATCTTGTTTACAGAGTGTAAAGTGAAAAAAATATTATAGGTCAGATTTTGAAATATATTTGTCCTAACTTCTCTGTTTAAAATAACACCAATATCTGTGAGTGCTCTTACTTTAGGCTTCCCCTTCCTCTCCAAGCTGGCTTTGCCACAGAGAAAATCATCTGTGGACAGAATTCTTGGTTTACCAGGAGCAGCGGGCTGGTTTCCACACACAGATCTGTTAGGCCAGATCAATGGTCCTTTTTTACAATTCCGTGCTGCCCTTTATTCTCAGTCAGTCCCATATCATAAGGAGGCTGAGCAGGTATTACAGTTGGACTGTTTGGTAAGATATTATTCTTTCCCTTTTTAGTGCTCTGATATTTAACAACAATTTGTACATAAATAGTTGTTGAAATTTTAGCGAGAATAGGACTGATTTGCTGATATTAAAACATTCTTAAATGCCATTGGCAATGGTGCTTTATCAGTAGTGTAAAGCACAGGAAAAGCACATGCAACAATTATGCTGTGTGGACTGCTGAATTTTCCTGGGCTAACAGAAGCCCTTAAGTGAATTAGAATAATGGAATAATTATTTTACTTCCTAAGAAATCTCACCAGTCTGCAAAGAATAGCAAAACAGCTCATGGTTTCTCTCTGAAGGGTGGTATTCTGCTTGCCCAATTTTCTGGCCTTTTTGAGTAATCTGGTTTTGAATCTAGCTCTCGGGTAATGTTTCATTAAGGGCAAACAGACTGCCTTTAATGAGAAGAAAATTTTTGAAAGTTGCTAAATAGTATTAAGTTCAAGAACCTGTAGTGTTTTTTTGTCATTATCTTCCCAGAAGGAAGTGTAAAATGACAGCCTTCATGCAAAAGTTTTCAAGTGCACAAAGTTTTCAATTTTTAATCTTTCATTTCCAGTGCTGTTCATTACATACTCTTACACTTGGTCTTTTCCCCACCCAAGCAGATTCCACTGCATAGCCCTGGGAGGGAAAGTTTGAAACAAGAGATGCATTGCTTAGTCAGGTGGCTTGGCAGTGAACATTTCAAGTCCACAGCTCTGGAGAGGATTAGCAGTAGATATGCCAGAGCTATCTTTCAGAACCTTTGTGAAGTTTCTGAAATCTGAATCATAGTTACCTGGCCTGACAGGAGTACTGTGACAACTGTTTGTCAAGAAAAACCTTTTTTTTTTTCTTTTTTTCTTTTTTTTTTTTAATTTATTTTGTTTTCATATACCTCTTATTCTAGTCCCTTTTTGGCCAATGTACAACCAAATTCTCATCTATATTTTGGGAATTGTGAAAAAAATTACTGTCTTGGATTAAAAAGACATGGTTGATTTTTTTTCCCTGAAAATAGTTTCTGCAAACAAAAAAGCATGTTTTAATTTTGTCAGTCAGATTGGAAATCAACATCTGTAGGATTATGAGGCAATTGGGATTTAAAAGTGGTGACTTTAGTGAAGGTAGAAGACACCTTCCTGTAGTGTTAATACCTCATGGGAGATTTGCTGTCTTCTGTATAATACCAATTGGTGTCAAATTCTTCACATCATGGACATTTGTGGATAGAGTTTGCAAATCTGCAAATTTTTCAACCCAAGTTATATTACATATTTCAGGATTCTTCTGACTTGGGCCGTATAGTTTTGTAGTAGGAAGGAACATTAACTGTTGTAAACTTCCAAGCAGATTCTAATGTCTTAAGTATGATAATGCCTATACATCTCACTTGGAAGTTTTGGCATTCACTACTTGAGGCAGATTTTTCAGATCAAAGCGAGGTCAGTCATCACTGCTTAAGCACTTAAGCACTGCTTATTTTTCTGCCTTATAATTGTAGTCAGCATGCTAGAGAGGCTCCAAATAGTCTGTGTCCTTTACTTCAGTGGCAGTATTTTTGTGTTCAGGTAGCACTGCTGACTCTCACCACCTTTTGCATTCTTTTGGTGGTGTTTGGGCTGGCACTTAAACATTGGAGATGCTGCATTTTTTTAACTTACGATTGATACAGTAAAAAATGCAACAGGGGAGGCATAATGGGTATAAACATTCAAAAATTATTGCTTGCCAGATGAAGAAAGGCCAAGTTTGTTATCAAGTGCTGTCCTGTGTGACCAGAATGGTGTTTTCATTTAAGCAATGAGGAGACCGCTTACTATTGTTATTCATGGCATGTTCAAAGAAGGAAACAGTTATGTGCATGCTGCCATGGGCACTTTTAAGCATTTTAAAGTGGCAGAATCAAAAGCAAACAGGATTGAAATTGGACATGTAATTTGTATCCCTCAGACATGCTTATTTGCTGAAGTTTGTAATAGCAGCTTTCCAAGCTCTGGAATTCATTGAATTTCTAAACTTATGGTTTATCTGTAATAGAGTTGTATCCTTGACTCACAGAGACTCTATCTCAGCAAAACCATTAATTGCATCACAGCTACTAAATAAGGAAAGAGCAACCCTTATGGAGTCCTACACTTGCATACTTACTGTTCTGACTTCTCAGATTTGCTAAAATCCACTTTTCTAATGTACTGAGGAAGTTTTAATCCACCTTTGATAACACTAGAACTGCACAGAAGAACAAAGGGTGTAAGTTCCTACTTCCTATTCCACATACTTTTCTTCTACTTCTTCCCAATTGTATGTTTATTACCTATTTTTAAACTGAATTTCTGTATGTGAATATCAGAGGCACTTGTTTTACTCTCTGCTGAGGTAGGAAATTTTCCTGAAAGCCTCTCTGTTAATGTGAGTGGAGACAACTGAGTGCAAAGGATCTGAAAGAATTGTTCCAGAGTGAAAAACAAATGTTTTGCAAAAAACTGCTTCATTTTAACATTATAAAATAAAAACTAGAAAAAAATATCTTAGGAAATGTTTTCACTTCTTTTGAGGAGTTTTCATGTCCTAGCTTTTAGTATGCAGTTGTAAGTAACAATAAAATTGCTTTAATTTAAGTAATACAAGTCTTTAGATGATACTTTTCTATCTAAAAAACCAACCAAACAAGAAAATTAGATTGTAATTTTAAAATTCTGAACTATAGAGTGACATAGATGATCATGAAGAGTCTAATGAGTCTGAACTATTAGAGAAATATTGTTACTGAGTGTTATGCTGTCAACTCAATTGAACTATTTTTATTATTATAGAGATACTCAAAATATTGTACTGACAGGGCACTTTGATCTCAGTTGCTCTTTGTTTTATGTGCCTAAATAGCAATTGGGAACTACTGACAATGTATATAAATTACAAATAAAAAATAAAGAATGCTTGCAAGTCTTCTTTGAAATAGTTCTAAAATAAAACTTGAAATACAATAATATAATCCATTGAACTTCAGCAGAGCTCTTGCTTTGTACATCTGGGAATGTATTGGTATATTTTACCTATTCTCTCTTGTTGTTTTTTTTTTGTTTTTTTTTTTTTTTTTTTTTTTTTTTTTTTTTTTTTTTTTTTTTTTTTTTTGTTTTGTTTGTTTGTTTGTTTGTTGGGTTTTTTTGGGTTTTTTTTTGGTTGGGTAGGTAAGATTCTTTTTCCTTATTTCTACTTTGTTGTGGTCATCTAGTGACAAGCACATTATTAACAGACATATGCTTTTCCATTTTTCAAAAGGAAACTTCTACTAAGCTCTCTGGAATATACAAAATAGACAAATCCAGCAATTTGTACTGTAAACTTTGGGGACCCACGTCAGAATGTAGGTTAAATGTTGTTAAGGACATATGAAGCTCAAAGCAGCCATTTCTGTTTATTCTTATGGCTTCTCCCTACTTTCTCTCCCAGTTTTACTGATGAAGGGGGTATAATGAGCCTTTCCATAGTCTCTGCTCTTATGGAAGAGTAGACAGCAATTTGCTGAGGGGATGCAGAGCTGTCAAACAATTACTTATTTTGCTTGTGCTCAGGGCTTCACCCTTCCAGAAAGAAATTCAGACTGACATCACTGTTTGAACCCACTCAACACACCAAACCTGGTGGGGTATATTTTAAAGGGCTTGATTTAAAAAATCCAGGTTTGGGGACATCCAGTCTGCACAGAACTTCTTCCACTGACTCCCAACTTGATCTCTCCTCTTTGCTTTTGTCTTCTGGCAGATCCTAATTAAGTAAAATTCAACATTACACACCCACGCTAGGTCTAAATGGTAGGTAAGTTTGACATAATTCCTTTCAGCTCCATTTGGGTTGCAGTTTTGGCACCAAACGTGCACCTACATGTTACTCTTTGTCTGCTACTGGCGCAGCACCAGATTCTTCATGCTACCAGGAACAGTGGCAGCTGCTGCTTATGCTAAAGCATAAGCCTCTTCCTGCTGGACAAGGAAGAGGAGAGTGCAAGATCTCTTAGGTTACCTCTTTTTTACAGAAAAGGCTTCACATTTCTCCCTGTCACAATACATTGCAGTCTCAAACATCTTTGTTGCTGATGTGTTCTGTGCAGGGTTGAAATTTTAGTGACCTTCAAATGTAAGAGCCCTATTTGCCTGACTAACCCTTATTTGCCTGCCTGTCTCCCAGCCTTCCTAGCTTCTTATCAATAAACTGCTCTGCAGTCTGGAGTCCTCTTTGGGATGAGCATAAGACAATACCTCTGGCACCACTCATGTGTTGTCAGGCTGAGAATTGTTCCTGCAGTTCTTGCCCAGGGGTGGAGCTCTAAGCCATGTTCTTGGTGCCACATGACATTTTGCCTGTCAAATATGATCCTGTATGAGTCATAAGAACTTTTAGAAGAATTGCAGTTTTTCTGCCTTGAGAACTGCTTGATAGAGTCTTTGCCACAAAAAGTGCCCTGGAGGTTTCTCCAGAGTAAGGGGAAAACCAGAGGCAGTAAGGGCTCTGTGTTCTGAAGTGTAAATGCCAAAGAGCAAGGATAGATACAAAGTTAGATACATAGTGGTAATGAGGCCACTGTGCGCCCAGTGAGCTTTCAAATTGGTTATTTATGTGTGCAGTACCCTCCTAATAGACATGCTGCTTCATCTCCTTGCTGTGCATATGCAGGGACAGTCGCTCTGCAGGCAAAAAAGTAAATGTGCAAGTCACTCATGAAGCTTTATAAATGAGCCCTTCTATTATGGTGTGACTGACAAGTCAGTACTATTTTTCTGATGGTTATTGGTGTCATAGAGTGGCAGTTGTTCACTGCTCTGTTATTTAACATTATAATTGAATAAAATAGCTTCCTGTTTTGTGCCTCCAACAAGAAGAGATGTTTACCCATGGAAAATTGTGAATTACTGAAATGTTTGTTTAAAAACGAAATAAGATTTACGGCCTGGCTAATGCTGATTCCACTGTGTATGTGCATGTGTATATCAGATTTACTGTACTCTTGTTGACAAGGCTAAGGATCAGTTTTCTCTGTTCCTTTTCCTTTTCATAAACTCATGCAGTGAGTGATCATATGAAGTAGCTCCTGTCCTCTTCCTCCACCACTGAAATAACAGTAAGTAATTTGTTGATAAGTATCACTGAAACTGATGGACATTTCAGATTTAAGTTCAATGCAGTGAGTTCTGTAGTTGAATTCACAGAAGACAATGTCATCAGAAAAGCATATATGTCAAAAAGAGAAAAATAATTGTTGTTCTTGAGAGAGGACAATTAATACATGTTCTTGTAATGCACAAATGCAGTCTCACTGGGAATAAAAGGACTGAGCTCTGTGCACACCACCATGCTCTGTCCTCTGGAAAGGCTCTTGCCCACCTCTTAATTCCTGTACTGTGTTTCCTTGATACAGGACAGTGGAAACAGAAAGAGTGGCAGTAATTTATTTTGAGTAGCAGAGAAGGGTGCTTGAGATTAATACAGGTTCAAAGAAAGACAAGATACTTGGAAGGAAAATAAATGTTGAGCATCAGCACATAACTAGAAGCCACATCCTTGCTCAGGAAAATTGCGTTTGAAATTATTAAGGGCTCAGCAATCCACAGCAGGAAGAATTGTATATGCTCTTTTCTAAACATCTCCTAATAACCACTGATTAGGAGATAGGATATTGGACTAAATGGATTTTTTATCTCACAAACTATGGCCATTCTTATGCTTTATGAAATGGGAAGGTCTGAGATCATCTTTGTACCTCCATTAATTCAACCCCTGTTCTATATAACACTGTGAAAGGGAATGGAGATAATGAATAGATAGGGTTGATTTGGACTGGCTTTTAAGTTATGTACTGAACTTATGCTTCAAACATGACTTGTGATGTAAATGAAGCATAACCAAATACATAACTGTGACAAATTAGTATTAAACAGTCCTTGTGAAAAGTGGTGGGAGTGAAATGTGTCCTTGCCTTTTTATCAGTTCATTTAGAAAAGTCTCTATAATATTTTGTACTACAGAAGTTTCTGTGAGTCAGCACTGTACACCACCTTTTGTCTGATTCATGGTGTTCCTCTTCCAAAACTGCCTGCTGTCTGTTGCCACCAAAAGAGTGTTTTTTTGGTTAATTCTCATTAGGAAGGTTGCCTTGGTGTTGTGGAATTGTGGAAGGAATTTAACTTAGTTTAAAGTTGTTAATGCAACATATTATTTTCATTAAAGTTGTATTTTAACATAGGAAAATAAAGCACATGCACTATTGAAGCCAAAGGTTAAGGAGAACAGCACGGTAATTCAAAATTGGTCTTGAACCTGCCACTCTCTGGTCTGCAGTACTGCCTCTTGCATGTGACCATGGATTAGATTGCTAAGGTTGTAAGGTGGTGTTTTCAAGGTCTGGGCTGATGGTATCCAGCCCAACAAGATTAAAGCAACCTTCTTCATCCAAGATTTTGGTAGACAATCTTTAAGAGTGGGTGTTATGACAGCCTGCATTTGCACAGCAAGAAGTTTCAGTCTCACTCATCCCACTCAGCTCATTCACTTCCAATCTCCTCCTTTTAGAAGGAACAGTTACCCATCTTGCTGCTCTCAGAGATGCTCTGTCGACAAGCAGCCCACTCAAAATGTTCATTTAACCTGAGTGCCTGCTACCTCAGAGTTTGCAGGCATCAGTGTCTGTCTGCATGTGGCCCTCCCCCATCTCTGTTCGTTAGAGGAGAATGAACGAAGTGGCCCCAACAAGTGCCTTGTTCTTTTGATGTGATGAATCAGACTCATTATTATCAGGAGTGGTTTTGGTTTGTAGAGTCCCCTCATGCAGTCAGACTTTCTCAAAATAACCAAAGGTGTTGTAAGGCTAATTGCCTTTCCCATGTTTTTGATGGATTCCTAAGCAGGATATCTGCCCTTTAAGTGGAGCTGGAATTCCGTGTGGCTGTATGATTGCAGGACTGTGTCACAGTACTGCTGTTAGAGCTGAAGCCCAATCCTGTGCATTACTGACTAGTAAAATATGTTTCAGGTAGCTGAATTCTCAGCTGTATAAACTGTTAAAGCATGCTCCAAACCTTAATTGCATTCTCACCTGTGAGGTAATTTGAGAGAGGGTCAGGATATATTCACAGATTTGTCTTTATGTAGAATGGCTTGCTAACTCACTCCTGTCTTACCTTCAATAGGAGGAATATGAGGAATTCTGGGTGATTTAGAGTATGAAACTGATAGTTAACAGATCCTTTAGAACATCTGGAGATTTTTCTCTCAAGGAGACAAGTGGGAGTATATATTTGTACCTTGGTTAGCGATTCGCAGTACTTCAATGACACTTATATCATAATTCAGATCTTAAATATGTGCTCTCAGAAAACAAGTGTTTGATGAACTTGTTATTCCAGCAAGATTTGGTGCACGCTTCAACTTGCTTTCCTTAAGAAAGCACTCTTACTGAGTGTTGAGCATTTGACATATCTGGTCTGAAGACAGCTCTTTCGAGGTAGAACCACTGTATGTTAACTTGTAACCAAAGAATCTCTAATTCTAGCTATATATGTTGTTTGCCCATTCATAAATCTAGACATTGTAGGAGAAAGTAGGAGAACATTCCTATAAATTAAGACCTAGTTTCCTGCTCTAAATGAGAGTGTTCTTAAAATACCAGCTGCCACTGCTATCACCTTGCAGAATCTAAGATGTACAGGGAAATTGGGTTGGGGCAGAGATTTAGGCCATGATAACGTGAATGTCTGTGGCAGAGAATTGAAGTGAAGGATGCAATAGTTCCAAGCATCAAAACTCAGAGCATCTGTTTGCTTGGGCTTTCTTTGGCATTGTCTTTTCTTCCCTCATTTCCAAATTTCCTTCAAAAGCAGAGAGAAAAGCTAACACAGTGATGACTGCAATGAGCTTGGAAAGTTCACAGCAGGAATCTGGAGTTCTCATGTATTCAAAAATAAAGCTGGTGCCACTTTGTATCTTGCTGGTCTCAGTGGGATCTGGAAGGAGGAACTGGAAGCTGTAATGCAATGTGATAAGACATTCACTTGAAGTAAAAAAAAATTACTGTAGATTTTGTTTTGAGAATTAGAATCACAGAACTGTAGAACAGGATTCCACTAGACCAGGTTGCCCAGGGCACCATCCAGTGTGCCCTTAATCGCTCCCAGGGCATCTACAACTTCTTGTGGCAAATTTTTCCAGTGCCTCAGTAAAGCATTTCTTCTATTCCTAATAAATAATTTATACCTACTCTCCTTCCATTTAAAGCCACTACCCTTTGTTCTATCAATTATGTCTGACATGGAGAATACTTGGACTAAAGGCGTTCAAAGGGTGTTGCTCAGAACAGAGCACAGGATCAGTATGGAGCAGTGTGCGAGGTGGAAGAAGGAGGTGTTGGCACCAAGAGGTTTAAGAAATATTGGTCCATAAGTGAGAAGTCTGTGCCTAAGCCTAGAGTGTCCTATGCTTCAGCAAGAATGTGGCTGCTGCCTGATTCAAAGATACTTTCCCTCTGCTCTTAGAGTGTTTTGCTTGTTAGAGGGGTGATGCTCTTTAATCCCTGGAAGAGGATCTCTGCATAGGTGTTTCCAGATGTGAATACGTATTTTGCAGATAGACTCCCTTTTCAGGCTTAAGTACCAAAATCAGTTGTAGATTTACTTCCAGTCTTCCAGCATTCTGGGATAAGAGTTTGACAGCTGCACAGTTCCCGAAGGCATGTCCTGCCCTGAGCAAGCAGCATTTGATGGCTGATTTTCTATCATTGCTGATACTTGTGGATAAAAGCAGCTCCTGGGTGGTGATGAAGATGTGACCTCATCCCACAGCCTCTTTTATGATTGCCCCAATACGCAATGCAGGGCATGGGGCCACTTTGCACCACACCCCCCCCACCCCCCCCACCATCTCCCAGTGCCTGTGGCAAGCTTCTCTTGAGGTCTTTCCATAAAATTCACCCTACAGAGATGGTTCAGACAAGAGACAGGTTTGGAAAATGTGGTGCCCTTGCCTCAGTGGAGTTTAATGCTGCACTCACCAGCCAGCTGTGGGAAGGGAGGCTGGAGTGAGCCCAGAGAGGAATGCTGTGGTTTGCTGAACCTCCTGTGTGTGCGAGGGCAGCTCTTCAGTGGGTTCATGGCTGCTGCCCCACATGCACCAGGCTGGGGTGGACCGTGCCTCTGGGGTGGACCTCATCTCTACAGAGTTCCCAACAAGGAGCAGGGACCAGTGGCCACAGCTGGACAAAGCCCTTTCTTCCCCAAGCTCTTCCCAAGCCACTATGCCTCTGCCTCTGCTGGATGGAGGGGAAAAATGCTTGGTAAGAGAAAAGGCTTTTGGCATTAGCATTTTATTGTTGCTGAGGTGTTGTGACAGATGAAAGTGAGAAAACTGTGAGCAAACTGCTGGTCCCGATGCTATCTCTGCTTTAGGTGCAGCCCCACTCAGCAGCTGCACCAGGCGCTGTCAGGAGAAGAGGTCTCACCTCCTGCCCTTGGCAGAGGCAGTCACCACTGTTCACTGGGAACGTGGTCTGAAGGGACAGGTCTCCATGGATCTGTTCTTGCCCCTTGGCATCCATGTGGTGGCCACGAGTGCTTGCAGTCCCTGCAGGCCCAGGAGTGGTCAGGAGGTGTTTGGGCTGTGGTTGCCTGTATCCAAGGATTAACATCACTTTCCTCTCCTGGGCAAGACCCTCTTGCCTTTTTCCCCAAATTCAGTCATTCCTGGTGTGTTTTGTGTTTATGATACCTTCTGAGAAACTCTTGCTTTAAAGTAGCCTTATTCTTAGGAAAAATAGACAGCTGCCCAGGGAGGAGGAATGTACTAAACCTTGAGATCTGGTTACCTTGGTAACATCTGTAAGAAACTATTGCTAAACCACTTTCTATTTTTTCTTCATCTTCTTTATGGAAATATATATTTCTGTTTACTTGACAAAAGTGCAATTTATACCATACCCATTGTGGCCATTCTCCTGACCATTATCTTGACAAACAAATTCCCATCTCTTACAAGCAAGGTTAAATTACTGTAAGAACAGATATTTGACTTTATAGTAGAAAATGAGCTTTGCCGTTAAGTAACTAAGCTTTTGCAAAGAAAAGCAGAAATCTTGTAAAACTTTTCTACTGTTTCAGAGTATTACAATTCTTGATCACATTTACTCCACATAGGAGTTCTTTTGAGTGGTCATGTTTTAGAACAAATGTAAGATTATTTTTCTTCTGCATTGTAACATTCTCACACATTTGTAAGGTTTAGTTGTCAACCATATGTCGTACAGGGCAACAAAAAAAGAAATTAAGGCATTATTGCTAGGCAAAACTAACAGCTGTGCTTGAGAATTGGCTGTTCCTGGATCTAGCTCTTAGCACAGCTCTCATCACTCCCATTCAGCCGTCTGTGTCCTGGTGGTGGTTCCTCTGCACTGCATGAGCCGGGACACGAGTGCCAGCACTCAGAAGGTCCCGAGGGATCAGACTTGTGTGCTGCTGGCTAGGCAGTGCCCCCACCTTTTAGGTGGTTCTCTGTATCCTCTGGTTACTCACTTGTTTCTGTCTTTGCTGCCGACAGCAGGGAATTTTCTGAGCCCTTCAAAGGGAAGAGCATCCCTCACTCAGTGACCCATTCAGTAACTGATTTAATTAATTTGAAACAAACTGTCGCTTTTTAAACTGTTAATCAAGAAGCCAATTATCTGTTAACAGTCCTAAACACAGCAGTAATCAAAGTGTTTCTCTGTTAAAAAACATGTGGGTTTCTTTCTGTTATCTCAGAGCTTTTAAAATAAGTTGGAAATGTGTCTATTTTCTTTAAAAAAAAATAAAGACCCTGTATTAGAATACCATTTTCTATTTTGGAATAGTAAAACTGCTTTTTTATTTCTGTATGTTAGAATTTTAGCCTTTTTTATGTGTTATGGCCTTGAAGACAAAAGTCTCAGGGCATGATATAAGGTTTATTAAGGAAAAATCCTGCGCTTTTTAGTCACTTAGATCGTTGAAATCCTCAAGCAGCTTTGCTCTGTTACAAGTTTGTTTGGTGTACACATTTAAAAGTCTTATTCTAGGAATGTTATGTCTTTTATTGTATATACATTGGTATTCCCAAGAGATATTGTAAAAAGTGATACATACCAAAGCATAGCTGGTTGTTTTTTATTGTAGCCATTAGTTATACAGCTTTAGAAAAACAAAAAAAAGTCCTCAAATACAATTTTTAAAATTATGACTCTTCATTTGTATTGTTAGAAAATTCGATTTTTTACAGGTTTACAAAACAAAGCAATTTTTAAAACATAAGTTTGTACTGCATGCCCAGTCCTGTATATATTTATGGCATAAAAATGTTTTTTGAGTGCAGCAAGTAAGAGAATGATGTATGATAGCTTGTCTCTGACTTTCTAAGTATTCAATTGAGTTAGATCACTACCCATTTATCCACTATTTTCTTCTCTTTTAAAAATCTTATCTGAGAGCAGTGAATAGTTGTTTTTTACTGTAATAATGATGGTGAGTCAATAATTTGATTAATCATGTAGTTAAAGCATGAGTATTTCTGAGCACATCTGTTAAAGGATGTGTCCTGATGGGTTTTTTTTAATTCCTCATGTATATAAACGTGTTTGCTTCTTTTCCATGGAAGTTGTTTAGAAGGGCCTAAAAAAGATGCTATATTAAGGTGCTGATATATTAAGGTCCATCTCATTCCGTATCTCCAGTTTCAATCTGAATGCATTCCTGACTACTGACCCCCCAGTTTTGTTTCCAGCTTCATAGTCTGCAGTAAGTGAATGCTTGTAGAGCCCTGGGCCGGTGTTTGCACCATTAGCAAAACCGTGTAAATTGCCAACACAGAGGTGCTTTAGAGAACAAGAAGAGGGCAAAGTGAGTGCCAAATTCTACTGCTGTTTAATCCTTTGAAAAATAAAATGTTTTACTAGACAGCCTATTGGCCAAACGATTGTTTAAAAGTAAAGAAGGACTGAATGGTAGGACAGCTGGCAAATTTCAGTACTGACAAGAACAGGATACACAAATCCATAAGTACATGAACACACATATTAAAATCATACAATCCAGCTGTAAAATCTTAAGGGTAGCAATGACACATCCAGAGTTTTTGGATGGAGCTTTCAGGTGTATAATTTTGTCCACTATTTATCAATATTTTTAGGTATATTATAACACAAAATGAATGAAAGAAATGAATGGGCACCTGAACAAAATAAAGACAGGATCATTTCTGGAATCAGCTCTTCTAGTGTAATCTCTGCTGCCAGCAGTGAACACATCAGATGTATTTACACTGTATCTCTGCAAAAAGATATTTATGGATATGACACATGCTGTTCTGCATGCTTAAAACCTGAGATTCAGACTCTCTCTTAGTACCATGTGCACCTCTGTTGATTTCAGAAATATGTGATAGTGCACTAATGAGTGTGGTATAAGAATCTAAATAGATCCATAGCCATATGGACAGCCAGATTGATCAAGGCAGACTTTATCACATTGTCCCTAAAAATCCTTTGTGATTATCCTTTATATACACAGTGGTACTAAAGTGTCAGCCCAGACAATTTCCCTTTACTTAATAACGTTTTATGGATTTACTTAAAGTTTTTACTTCGAAACATGGAGGAGTGTGTACTGGTGCTAGTAATATAAACAGCTTTCATTCTGTTTTGAAAAAGACATTGTGAATATATAAATTATTTTTGAACTGGACAGAGATGATTATGTGGCATGTGACTGAAAATGTATCTTTTTTAATAGATGATTCAGCCGCAGAGAGTTTTAATGGCAATGAGACCGTGGGACACAGTTCCAATGCTTCAGGGGGAACACACTGCAGGGAGATGGCAGAAACCAACAGTAATGGCAAAACAAATCTGGAGCAGGATGAGCAGCCTCTGAACCTGAGTGACAGTCCCCTCTCTGCTCAGCTGACTTCAGAATACAGACTAGATGATCACAGCAGTAATGGAAAGAACAAATACAAGACTCTCCTAATTTCTGATCTCAAGATGGAACGGGAGGCAAGAGAAAATGGAAGCAAGGTAAGATGCTTCCACATGGTCCAGACATGAAGCATGTAGTTCAGAAAAGAAAAAGATTTGTGAGGCCAAGCTAAAGGTTATTCCCAGCTAAGCACTTAATGTGATGTGTCTAATGTTTGTCAGGTCATTACTTAAATGCCATACTTAGATTTGTATGCTCTGTTACATATATATGATGCATACGTGCGTTAAGTGTGTGTGGATGTACATGGGTGAATATATATGCATAGGCAAATATATTGTGCTGACACACAGGCAAAAATGGTGTAGTACTCTATCAGACATGAATTTTGTCAATGTATTTATTAAGAACTGTCTACATCACCAATTAGGAAAAAAATAATATGTAAGTAATGTGATACATATATAAATATATATATGTATAAATATGGAGAGATATACGTATGTATATTTATAGATGGCCATCTCATCACTTCCATTATGTATCTGTAGAATTTTCATGGTTTAAACCCAGCTGGCAACTAAGTACCTCACAGCCACTCTCTAACTCCCCTCTCCCCTCTCTGCCTTGGTGGAGTCAGGAGGAGAATGGAAGAAAGGTAAAACCTATGTGTTGAGATAAGAATAGTTTAATAACTGAAATAAATTATATTAACATTACTACTACTACTATTGATAATTGTAATGAAAAAGAATAGAACAAAAAGCAGAAGAGGAATAAAATCCAAGAAACACCAGTGATGCACAATACAGTTGCTCACCACCCACTGACCAATGCCCAGTCAGTGTCTGAGCAGTGATTGACAGTTTCTGACCAGCTCCCCCTGGTTTATATACTGGGCAATTCTCTCTGTGGTGCAGAATATCCCTTTGGCCAGTTCGGGTCAGCTGTCCTTGGCTTGCTCCCTTCCAGCCATTTGTGCACCTGCTCACCAGCAGAGCCTGGGAAATTGAAAAACCATTTACTTGGGGTAAGCGCTGCTTAGAATCAATTAAAATATCAGTATGATATCAATATTATTCTCATACTTAATCCAATACACAGCACTATACCATCTACTAGGAATAAAATGAACTCTTTCTCACCAAAACCTGGACAAGAATTAATCCATATGAATGTTAAGTGTGTATGACCAAGAGAATTCTTACCAGTGAATTATCAACATCTGAAAGGACCTGATTTGGTTTCTTCACGATTGTGTTATGCGGGCACCTAGCCTGAATTAAAACTGACAGGTTTGCTTTAAGAAGCTGTAATCCCCTGAGGGCTTTTCGCTGTTTCTATTATGTGGGTAAGGAGAAGCAAGGGTGTTATTTTGTAGATAAAGACAGATTTTACAGATTAAATTAGCTAGCTTTCTAGGATGGTGTTTTTCATGAGGCCCTACAGTAGGGAGGGTGAAGAAATGGCACATGTCGTAGAATGTACCCATTGATCTTACTGGTCACAAGTTGCTTTTTTTTTTTTTATTTTTTAATTATTATCTAATGGCCAACTGGTTTACCACTTTTACAGCAGCAATAATAGGATGTGAGTCCTCAATCCAAAGACTATTAAGGCTACTCACTGGCTTTCAGTAGCCTGACAACATAGATATACCTTGAATGGGGACATTTTTTTACAGGGCTTTGAAACAGGAGTGTTAAAATCCTTAAGCATACTTAGAAAGGGATAATACCTGAGTGATATCTAGAGAACAACATTTAATCATACTAAGGTTTTATCTCAAATCTTCATTGCCTGTGGAGTAAAAGTAAAAACTTGTAATGATTTTGTAACTTAAGTGTCTAAGTTTTAGTGGGTAGAACAAAGGGAGACTAAATGGGAGATTGTTAGTCTTTCTATGGCCATTAAGCAAATCGTGTATCCCAACACTTCTCCATGAAATCCTTATGAAAAATTGTTTATCTGTATGGAATACTTTTTTTCTCACAAACTTGCATTTTATAGAAAATTCTCTGACTTGCTGTAGTCTCTGCCTGTGTATGAACCCCAGTGCTGGATTTACTCAGTGTTTTGAGTTGCACAGTGGGTCTCAAATTGGCTGATATGAACGGTATCTTTTGCTTCAGGGCAGATTGTTCTAATGAACCTTTTATAGGCTCATCACCCAAATATTGACAGACACACAGGCTCTTTTGCCTGAGGTAGATTGTTGCTTGTGTCATCACTCTTGCAAATACACAAATAAGCTTGGCAAAGATGGGGAGGAGTCTTAATGTGACACATTTATAGCTAAGACAAGAACATAGCCTAATGTTCACTTTCCAATTTGAATCAGTTCCTACTCAGATGCAAGAAAAATGTATCAAAAAGTGTTAAAAATCTATAATGAATTTAGATGACAATCAAAGCCCTCTCATTCTTTACAAATTTTAACAGGCCAGAATCATCCCCCACATCAATACATTCTTTCACACTCGCTGTCATCCTGCCCACTCTATATTGCCAACAATATGCAGATTTATCTCCTCTTTTTGTCCTAGTGAAATTCATGTTGATGTTTAGAGTTCATTTAAGTATATGATTAATTAGATATTCAGTAAAGATTATTAAATATAAAGATTTCAGGAAGAACACAATCCTGGGATAAACAAAATTTGTTAGAGATTTGTAAGATGAGATACTGAAATATAGTTTCTACATATATTTGAATTACTGGGATAGTACTGGAGGTAGAAATACATTATGCTTCCTCCAACTTTCCCAATGTCCCATTTAACCTGCAGGAGATGTTATTCTCTTGGGATAGTCAAGACTGTGAAACTCAGAGGCAAAGGAATGGAGCTAGGAGGATCTCTTGGCTATATGTTCTGATAGATAATTTTGTATCTGCTGCAGAATTCTTCTTGGATCAGAAGAAGCTGTTGAGATAAAAATGGTAGTTTTTCTATCATATTTTCTTTGAAAATGTGAGAGCTAAAGGGGAAATCTTTCTTGAAAATGGTTATTTATTTATGGAAGTTAAATTTTCAGAATATTCATCTTGTCCATACCTATTTGAATCAATTACGTACTTATGCTATAGGGAAAGTTTGCTAAAATAGTGGTATTATTCTGCAAAAAATCTTGGATGTCAAAACAGGGATACTTAACATTTTCCTATTATCAGGCCTATGGACACAGAGGACATAATTAGTGATTTGTAAGAAATGTAGGGTTTGTGTTTCTTAATAATAAACTAAATTTTCTTGCCTGAAAAAAACCCCAAAAAACCTCTGATAAATAACTAGAGATTAGATAACCCTGTGAACAACTACAGTATATTATTTAAAGAATACTCGGTTAAGTTACTTCAGAGTATGACATTTAAAACTGGTGTTTGTAGCACTCTTTAAACAGGTATGACATTTCAGTGGACAGTGTCACTTTGAGTCCTCAGTTCAGGCAGTGAGTATGTGTGGTAATCTCTTTTTTCAAAAAGATCATGACCTGAGTGCAGTGGAGGGAGTTGCCAAATTGTAACAACCTTAAAATCTGATCCAAAATGTTTTACTATTCACTGAAAATTTGTTGTGCAAGGACAAAATGGGTTTTCATAGTGTTTAGCGCATATATGTACACGTGTATATGTGTATATATATACACTTTATAATATGTACTTTTATTGAGCTTATATTAGGAAACAGACCCTCCAGTAAGACCTAGTTGTTCACAGCAGCAGAATTTTCTACAGCCATTTAGGGCTAAACTGAAGTTTGTGAAATTTTGCATAGCTGCAAGAATACATACATAAGTTTAACTTAACTGGTCTGAGTCTTTGTACTAGAAAACACTTAGAAAGTATTCATCAGCAAATGCTCTGCAAATGTGATTGTATGAATTCTAATAGTTACATGCACATATAAATTCTTTTAGATCATTACTTACGTGTGAGCCTGTTGGGGTTTTGTATGACTGTGGTGAATTCTCTGTAGCACTGAGGTTTTTTTTTTTTGCTGATTCTTTTGTTATTGCTACTTCCTGTACCGTATATTTTATTTTGAAAAGTTATTATATAGCTTTATCTCTTCTTCATTATTTATTTCATTGAATCCAGTAAGCCTACTCCTTTTAAATGATTTTTTCTCCTTTGCATTTGGATAACAATGTTATTTTAATATATTATGGGAAAACAGGCTTTTGAGCTCACCAGTCATACTTACATTGTGCCATTTTTTTTACCTGGAATAATAAATGGTTTGTTATGTCTGTATTGCAAGGGGCACTTCTAATATGCAAAATTTTTTTCTGTGGGATTTTCCAGATAGAAATACATGCTACTGATCATAAATGCCTAAGAGAGACATTAAAATGAGGTAACAAAGAAAACACACGTGCCCGTATTGTCCAGATACCTATTAATGCAAACAGTTGATTTTTTTTATTTCTACCAGATGAAATTTCTGGTAGAAAGTTAGACACCTCGAGTCCCTGTGAATGTATGGTAGGCTAAATTAATATGCATTATGTTTAGCTGAAGTGTGTAATTTGGTTATTGAAGAATTGCACAAGATAAGAAATGTTTCCCTTAAGTCTGGAAAGTAAAATATAGTTTTAAAGGAGAGAACAGTAAATAATGATTGCTGCATACCATGACCTTTAATTATAATACTGCATTCCAATGTGCATGTCATTATAGCTACAGTTGTTCACCATGAGGCAGAGTTTTCATGTAGTCTCTAAAACAAAAATCTTTCTGTCTCTCCTTTAATGGTGGGCTTTTGAAGTGTTTCTCAACCTTTTTTCTACAGCTTGATGTAAAGCACAGTGTTATTGTCATGGGCCATTTCCAGGGGCTGTTTGCTTCCAGCAATTGCAACTTCAAACACTTACACTTAAACATTACTGTTGTAATGGATGCATCCACACTATGGCAGGTTAGCCTGGTGCGTCTGCTTTTAACACAGGCCCTGCCCCAAGAAATATTTAAAGGCTGTAACCTTGTATGGCATCTGAAAGCCAGAGCATGTATGAGGTCCTGGGTGAAGTTTGAAGCTCCTGCATGAAACTCCAGTTAAAATTTTGTCATCTTCAGTGGTTAGTCCAGCTGTAGAATCTTGTAACATCTGTTTTGATGGAGCTCATCATTACTGAGGGAAACCAGGCATGACTGTCCAAGCAGCCTGACCTGTGTATGCAATTATACTGATGAGCCTGTTGTCATCTGCTCGTGAATCCATCTGGTTTCCAAAAGTGCACATGAATTTAGCCACAGATAGACACCATCTACAAAGAGCAGGGTAGAGTCTGGATGTATTTCTTCCTCACTCTCTTTCCTTCTAAAAGATGTGATTGCATCGTAGCAAAAGCTGGAAGGTCATTCCTTAAATCCAGTGAACTTCATCACATCTGACACTGTGTTTCTGAGGCAAGTAGAGTCACTGCTTGTCTAGTTCCCTGTGCTGCCGTCTGCAGGTTTCCTTGGAGAAATGGCCATGGTCAGAAAATAAGAGAGCATATGGCTTTTTTTAAAGCAAGTGAAATCCTTAGGAATTGCAGTGCGCTTTTAATTGAGACTGATAGAGGCCTATTTAAAATAATTAATTAAAAAAAAATGGTTAATAATTGTTTAATAAAATGTTAAACAGGTGTGCAGCTACTTGAAGCAGGAGCTAAAATGAAGACTTTGGGAATTTGCATGTTATTAATAACAGTGTTGTGTAGTGTTGGATATGTTGTTTTGGGGTTTTTTTTCCTTTCTTTTTTTACTTAATAATTCGATTATTTTTCTTTCATCATCATTGATTATTTATATTCAAGTGGAATAGACAGGTTTCAGCTAAATGGGAGCATTGTGCTGTGTCCTTATATGAGATGGTTACCTCAGCTCTAAGCAGGAGGAAAGGTGGAAAGGGCAAGATAGAAGTGTCTCCTCCTATTTTGAGAATACCACTAAACTCTGCATGTTGGCTTTTTTAGTACAAAGAAAATACCCTTTTGTCCATCTAGTTTATTTTGCTAAATGCCCAAGTTAAGATAATTAATCTGGATTGAGAGTTTAGCCTGTCAGGAAGAATCTTTTCCAACTCATCTCTCAGAACTTTTCATTGTCTCCCTTGCTTGAAGATGGATCTCACTACCTAGGTATGGCACAAGAAGAAATTAGACTTTTTTAGTTTTGTTTCTTCCAACTGGGTGTATTTTATTCCATTTCCGTGGTCAGATAGAAAGTGTTCAAGCAATGCCATATTTTACTGACTGCTGTTTTGTTTATGGAATTATGTTAAGAGTCTGCAGTCCAGGGGTTTGACAACTTTATTTTATGGCTTAATTGTGAGGACTAGGAAGAGACTTAGCATGAAATACTGTTTACTACTGTCATAAATAACTTATGAAGTGTGAAGCAAAGTCTGGTGAAAAGGTTTAGAACATGTTACTACAAGTAGTGGCATACTAGATTTTGAGCAAATCACAGGAGTGGGGCAGAAGGCAAAGACAGCATTACAAACACTTTGGAGCAATGAGATACCAGCACAGAATGAGTCTGCAGCTCCACTAGGGTCCAGTCTGCTTTCACCACTCCAATGGTAGCACTGAGGAGAGAGAGGATGGTGACATGTTCCAGCTTTGCCATAAAAATCATTGCCATCCAATTTACCCAATGGGTTCCATCATTTCCATAAATCCGTGGAAATAGTTTGTACTGAGATTTAAAAGTAAAGATGATAAAAGAAGTGAACTGAAGGCAGAATCCATCCCTATCACCTCATGTGTAGATGACACAAGGCTACATCTTTAGTCTTGCATCTCACATCTTTGGTGTGTGAAGGCAGGCTCAAGTGCTCTGTTGAAGTATGTATCTTCCTTCTCTGCCATGCTGAAGTTTGTGCAAAGGTAACTGGCATGTCAGTGCTTTTTCTTCTTGGGAGATAGATACACTACAACAGAAGATAAGCCTGTTCTCTTCTCCTATGTATGGAGAACTTCAATGAAAGGTGAACAAAAAGTGTAGGCAAGCAGTTTTGTGACTTCCTAATTTTTTTCTGCCCGCCCACCTACAAATGAGCCTGTATTTTTTTCTCTTTCCCAATGAATTTCTGCTTCATGCATAGGGGTTTTAGAAGTTGCTCTCAAAAAGTCTGAGTCCTTTATGTTTTACCCTACCATTTTATCTGACACCTTGATTTTACTCTTCCCTACTTTTAGAAAACAAGCAAACTGAGAAAATCACAATTTTCTGACTCTAAAAGTCAATTTATTTGTTGTTTGGATAAACCATGTTGGTTCTATGAAGAAAAAAAAAAAAAGAAGTTATTTTATTGCTGCTCTTTTGTAAGGAAGTTTTTAGAGGCCACTGAGAAGCTCTTTAGTACCAAAAAATGTTTAATGTTATTTTAGTGGTTTAATGAACACTGTTTAATCACTGTTCAAGTGTAACAATTGTGGTTTTATAGAGCACTGGTTTTTCCAGACTTGAATCTTCTGATTTTGGGGGTTACCCATAATAAATGGCTAAATATATCATTGTTTTGAAGAGCATGTTTTTCATGCCACTGCAGCTGCATGGAAAAAAAAAAAATCAGTGTTGTGTTTGTCAAAAAATATGAATTCTGTAGCGTTCTCTAACAGTCACATTCATCAAAGTCCTTTGTCTATGATACTCTCAGTTCTGTGTCTAATTCTTCCCATTGGAAGTACATTTAGTAACAGAGTTTCATGTTCACTCAAAGCTCTTGAAAGTGAAATTGATTTCCTGCAGAGCATTCGTTACAATGATGTAACTCCAGGTCAGTTAAATGGAAGCTGATGATGCTACTCCACATTTACATACCTATAATGGAGAACATGATCTGGCTCCATATGTGTATGAAATCCCAGCTAATGTAAAGCTGGCATGGAAGAGAATAAGTTTTGATGCGACCTCTTAGAAATTTTCTCAGAGGTTTTTTTCTAAAGGAGGAAGAGCACATGGATCAAGTACCAGAAAGTGGTGCTCTTGATTCCACATTGAAGGTGTGTTACTCACAGATCCAGCTGTCTATCCTCATACACTTTTACCTTTGGAGTCTTTCGTCACTCGTGTCAAACAAGAAGCACTTGTACGTGAAGGAGATGCAGGCCTTACTCCAACTTGCTTTTAGAGGCTGGACATCTGTTCAGGCAAGAAAGAAAGCTATCAAGTGCCTCTGCAATCAAAGAGGTAAGGTCTGAAATTACTTCCTTCCCTGTTTACAGCCAAGAACGTTTTATAACTTATCAGTCTGGGAGCACATATCTGTACCTTTCAGGCAAATTCTTTTTCACTTCAGCCTAGATTTGTTCCTGACAGACACCTTCAAGGCTGGACCTTGTTAATCCCTAGCTCTTATTTTTGTGGGTTTTTTTTTTTTGTTGTAGTTTGTTGGGGTTTTTTTCCCCATTAGGAAGGAAATTGAATTTGTGTTGAAGTTTTACCTCATTAAATGTTTTTCTGCTCCTTTTTCTTCTGTTATCACATATGCAGCGTCTCTGCCACCTAGAAAAAGACTGAGAGCAAATCTTGCTCTTGGAAGATTAAACACATTTAAAAACCTTATTTGATGGTAAATTGAGCAAGATATAATGGGGCAGCAATAATTGCTACCTATTGTGATTGTGTTTAGTCGTAATATTATTTACACTTAATGAACTGTCATTTTTTAATTTTTCAGATGCTGAGGTTGAAGAGCTGATCCTCAAAACTAATCTGTGATGAATGGCTTCCTATTTGGCTACTTTCTACACATTCAACTCATTCAAAACTATATTGTTATTGAAGAAGTTGATAATCATGAATGTTACTCCTGATTTT
This sequence comes from Pyrgilauda ruficollis, assembly GCF_017590135.1. Classification (NCBI taxonomy): domain Eukaryota; kingdom Metazoa; phylum Chordata; class Aves; order Passeriformes; family Passeridae; genus Pyrgilauda; species Pyrgilauda ruficollis. The sequence continues at coordinate 8,325,103 of NW_024524378.1, forward strand.
TTGTTTCTGGTATTGAATTCTTTTCTACAGGCCAAGACATGTCCTGAGGAAAGAGAGGAAAGAAGACAAAGGCTTTTCATCTTTAATGACATTTATAACAATATATTGATGAGATTTTAAAATAAATATAATTTTTATTAGTTGTCTTACAGATATCTCATTTGCTAATCTTTTTTTCTTGTTGAATGAATGCCAGTAGTCAAATATCTTGCTGAATGCTTGATACACTTTCAAGCTGTGCTTTTGTGTGCTCTCCATAGCAATTGCTGGGAATAATTAATTACATTAGAACCCTGAATGCTTTTTTTTGGATACTTATTCAAGCAGCTGGATTTGTTGGGTGATGTGAGAGAAGTGAATAGGTCAATTTTTTAATAGAGGAAAGAGGGAAAGAAAAGTAGAATTCAACTTTAAAACTATTTAACTATTTTGTTCTCTTTCACCTTTCCTTTTGTTGCTTGTCTTTTGCCGCTTCAGTTTTTCTGGTCATTCTCCTCCATCTTCTTCTGAAGACTCATGAAAGACCTCTCTTAAATTTGGTTTCTATGAACAAAATAATAGATAAAGATAACAGTATTACTTACCTGAATATAGGACTATGAGGAATTAACTTTAATTAATGAGTCTAGTCTTCTGTAAAGGGGAACCTGGATGATAGACATTTGTTCCAAGAGGATATGCAAGAGTTCAATTCACAATGTCCACAGGGTTCTGATTAATAAATTTCAACCTTATAGAAAACAACAGTGGTGCAGCTGTAATATGCCACCGAAAACAGTGAGGAACTGGAATCATGGTTGTTGTCCTAGATCCCTACAACAACAAGGGATTTGCTAGATGGATTTCCCAGATGGTCTCTAGCAGCATCTTATTCCCTGCAGAATGGGGAGTGAAAAAGAACAACTGCCAATAATCCCTATCAGTCTGCTTGAGGTTTTGTCTGCCATATGTTTCATCAAAACATCCTGCTTTTTATTTCATCTCTAACAGTGACTGATTTTGAATACTTGAAAGAAGCAATTAAAAAACCAGCATCTACATTAGTTATTGAGGCAGGGAGGGGATAGTGGTGTACGTAGGCATTGAAAGCTGTGAAATGTTTGTTATGTTTATTAAAGACAGTCAAAAGACAGCAATAAAAAAATTTTGCAAAATGCGTGGTAAGGAAAAGACATTGACGGTTACAAATATTACAGAACAGTATTCTTGCACAATCAGTAAAAGATCCTGGAAACTGGTATTTGAGAGCTGTGTAAACATTCAACATTTGTGTTTCACTGGGAACTGATGAAAGGGTATAAAAATATACAGCCAAAGGTAGAAATCTGTAACTGATGTGAGTTTCCATTTCACCCATGTAAGTGTGGCATGCCATGAAACATTTTAATACTGGATGAATTCCATATGCATCTCTAGAGTTTCCCCTAAGCTGCTGCTTCTTGGAACTCACAGTGTTTCTATGAAATACTGCAGCTGTTGCCTGGATCTTGGCGTGGTACAACTGAATATTTCCCATAGAGATTCTTCTTCTCATCAGCTGCTTTGGTCAGAATGTCATTCTCAGTGTCCCTTCACACCTATTCAGTCTGTGTTCTCCAACTCTTCTCATCATGAATATGCCATGAGCTGCCCCCAGATCTGATGGGAAATTGTACATGCTGTTCTCCTCATATACATGCACACACTATATATATATATATATACACACACACATATATATATATTTTCACATATTTTTTCCTTTGTCTGATGAGAACAGTCATATCCAGTGGCCACAAACCAAAGTATGGAATCATACAGATGAACCAGGAGCATACAAAGAGCTCATGTTGTTAAGGCACCTGCAATACAAACATAAACTTTGTGTACAGGTGCTCTAGCAGACAAGAGTGTGATTGGTTTTCATAGGTGTTTTAATTAATATCGGGATGAAATCTTGTATCTTGCTTCTGACTCCATTTTATATTTTGGTAGAAGTCATGGAGTAATGACTCCTCCTCTTGTGTTTCCCATGGCATTTGGGAATTGTCTGACTCCATGAGGAAGATACCTTTCAGAGCTGTTCAGAATTTCTTCCCTGTGCCTTCTATCATTGAACTCCTGGGCTGCACCCTCTCAGGATTAATGAAAGAACAGGGCAAGGTAAGTTGATTTCCTTAGGGGTTACCATGAATGGCCCCAATACGGCCTGTCCTCAGTCCACAACGTTACAGCGTGAGCTGTGTATTGGCTCTCAAAAGGACACATGCGTATTCTTTGGGCCCTTTTACCCAATCAGTAATATATGTTTTTGTGGACCCCCTCTGAACGCATTTATCCTTGATTTACTTTGTACAGTTAGTCATATGCTCTTAAAAAATCTTTTGCAGGCGGAACCCCGTGGGACTGGACCTGTTTCAAAAGCTGTATTAAATGACTAAAATAAAGGTTTTGAAAATTCCTGTTTCCAAGTGTGTTGCTTAGCAAGAATAGCTGTGTTTAGTGGAAAAGAAGTTAGATGAGTCTGTGGCACGTGTGCTCTCTCACACCCTCTTGGCTCAGCTGGGAGATGGACACATGAAGGAATGATATACAGGCAGGTTTTGGAATATGCTGCTTGTGTCAGTTACACCTTAAAGATAACAGTCTTACAAGGTTGATGCTTCTCTGTGCTTCATTAGAAGCTTTATAAAATCTGCCACTGTGCATTCAGCTAAGTGTCTACCCTGCCTTCAGAAAACACATAATATACGGGTTTGTGTAATACTGGAACAAGATGTTGGAATTCCTAATGGATCTCAATGAGTGACAAAACACTGAAGAGCTGAAAAATTTGCTGCATAAAGATGGAATTACCTTTTTAGAGATAAAGCAGCCATGACTTCATCACAGATCTCAGTGGTTATTGCCAATTAATAGGTTGTTTTCTCTGGAAGGCAAATTTATCAAAAGACTCAGCAGATTAAATTTGTTTTTATAGGTTAGGTTGGAATTGAGATAAAATATTTTTGCAATGATTGTAACAGACCATTCATATGAAACTAGTCAATCATTACACAAAAATGTCTATGTAAGGTGGGTGTTCATTTTATAAATATATACACTAATGAATCTGAAAGTATATGAGGCATGATTGAGTCATTTAGGAGAATGGTGACAACTATTCTCTTCTGTTCATGAGCTGAGTCGTCATGTTCTATGGTTCTGTGAATTGGAAGGAGTGTCTTGAATGCTTAAAGAGCCAAAAAGGCTTTTAGCATCTCACATTGCCAGTTGCCTGGCCTAAGCTTTTGAGAAACCTGGCCTAAATGTCTGTATTTCATAATCTTCAGTACTTAGCCCTGCATACTTCTGGTTTGAGATATAAACTCCAGGACAATACTTACTTTTACTGCACTCACTATGCCAAATCAAGATCATTCCATTTAGTATAAGAGGTAAGTAATTTTTAAGGCTATATCTAAGCTCTGTGGAGATAATTATTTATCTTCTTTTTTTTTTTATATTAAATTGACAGGGAGTGTTCTGGTTTGCTTTTAGCCTGTTTCTCCATTCCTGTGTTTAGGTTTTGATTTTACATGATTTTTCCATATTTAATGCTTACTTTATAACAATGTTTACAGTACCTAGAACTTATATGTAGGGCTATTTATGTGAAATAGCAAACTGAAAAAAAATAAACAGTGTAAGTATACTGTTAGCTGTGAGATAATAGAACTTTCCATGTAGTGTAGGCAGTGGCAGTTATGGCAGCATCTTCAAAACTTTTGCTCTACTTTTTACTATTTTTTCCTAGTTGAAATTTTTGTCCTTGAAATGTATAGGATACTACTGTGTTCATTTTTACATTTGTCATTTAACATCTATAATTTATATAGCTAATACAAATTTTAGGTTATTCCGTTTCTAATAAGATAATTCTGCATAAAAATTTTATACAACATGAATAAGTTGTTTATACCTTCATCAATATTTTAATTGCCAAAGGTTCCGATATCTAAATTCTTTGGGTTTACATAGCACACTTGGGATTCTGAAAACAACAATAAAAATAAATCAGCTTAACATTACATTGGTCTTGTGAGGCAAACGTCCACTGATTTGTAAATGCAGGCATGGCATAATTCCGTTCCCAAAACAAATCAATTAATTTCTCCAGAAAAGCTGGAGCAGCCATTTGTTTCTGGTGTGTTATAGCTGAACGTTAATCACAGTACGGATCCTTATCTCCAGACATTCCTGTTCATTTAAGGCAAAGACACAGTCAACTTCAACTGAGTAGCCATTGGAAAGTTTCCTCTGGTTTTATTAGCACAGCTAAAATTCAAACCAGTGTTTTTAAATGTTTGTTTTAACTTGGGCTTTGCTGGAACCACGAGGAATACGTTTTCACTGATGGTCTTGATAAATCTTTCCAGGCCTCATCATAAAAACATGTTTATGTATGCCCAAGAGAGCCTATGGACTTCATTATTAGTATTTGTGTGATTAAATTTTAACTGACCTAAAGCTGAATGCTTTACTTAGATTCAGTCATACAGCTTTCTTTATAGTGCATTTACATATTGAACTGAATATGTAGCCCAAAGTGAGAGAACTGCAGGAGGAAGAGGCTGAAGAAGTGTTAGAGTATTCTAATTGTCTGTAGCTATTTAGTGGTTGGTTTTTTTCTTTTTAATTATGAAAAAAAGAGTCAAAATAAAAATAATAGTTAAAATCACTGAAGCATGGAACTTCAAATCTGGGTTTTCAATTTATTGTATGAAATATGAGTATGTCTGTGCATCTGTGTACCTGTATAAAGCAAATTGTTTCAATTCCTCCTTAAATGTTGCTTCTTACCGTACAATCTTTATTTCACAATGCTCTATTTCATAAGGGTTGTTTGGCTGAGTGCTCTCCTGGTTGCTAAGTCCTTCTGCTGCAGGTCAGAGGCAGGGTGTGCAATAGCCTCCTTCTTCCTTCCTTCTTCTTTGAAAGGGCTTTGTCATCAGGACAGAATATTTTCACTGCCATGTAGCCATTTCAGGCCTTCACTTCATCTTCCTGTTCCTCCTAATTGGCACAAATGACTTATTACTCTGTCTCCTGTGGTGTTGTGAACTGCAGTTTAATCACCCTTACATGTTAGTCCAAATAAACTATATTGTGCTTTGCTATGTAATTATTTATTGAGAGAATTAAGCTTGAAAAGTGGATCTACTCTGTATGGTGATCTTCTCTTTATACAGGATTATCCCAACAGATGATCTCATGACTTCCAATACCTCTTCTTACACTTCTGCCAGAGTGGAAGTTTCACTTGTTACCTCTGCTACAATAAATGAAGACAACAGCTAATAGAGGAGTCAGAAAAGCTGCCCATTCCAAATTCAGTTCATGGTCTGAGTTTTATGTTACCACCACCTTGGTTCAGTGACCTTTTCTTGTAATTGCTCATTTCGGAAAAAAAAACCAAAAAACCAAAGTGCTCAGAAAGACAATTTATTGACTAAAACAAGTGGTGAGATTGGCAGGAATAGAAGATATTTCCTATCTGATCTTGTAAGCAGGCATTACAGGTCACTGCTTTACCTTTGATAAAGTATCAAAGGGAGAAAAAATTCTGGAACTGAGGAAAAAATGTTATGCAGACTTGATGTAGCAAATGGCAGGGCAGGGCTGCTGGCAGCAGCAGGTCCCAGTGACCAGCAGACAAGCAGGAGGAGGTGTGCAGGTCACAGCTCAATGCAGGAAGGGCAGGGAGCAGCCTGGGACATTCTTGGCCCCCACTTGCCCATGGTATAGCTCAGCTTCAGTGGGGCTCCTGGGAAGGGGCACAGAGGTGGGGGTCCCAGAAGTGGCCAGAAAAAAAAAAGTGCAATAGTGCAAGGTCCTGATGAGGGTGTGGATTAATGACAGAAAGTGTAAGGGCTTTTTAAGTGGCATTGGTACAAAAGGAAATGTTAACCTCAGAGCCCATTCCTCTCTCACATGGGAGAACTTGTATTTACTGTGCAAGGGCAAATTTCCATGGGCTGTGCTCAGGCCACAGCTGGCTATCTTATAAAGTAGAGATGTTTTCTTTTGACTTTGGTGGAAAGACAGATACAGGCAAGTAAAAGGATAGCATTTAATTTCCAAAATTAATAGCCTCACTAATCCTACCCTAAAGCCTTTCATCCTACCAGGAAAAAAAAAAAAAAGCAGACAACATCTTACCTTGAATTAGTTAATTGAGGGCAGTGCAGTTTTCAGTGATCGGATCAAGTGAAGGATCAACCATTTGTCATGTGCAAAGTTAATGTATAAATAGTGTTTCCAAGTAGCTCCAATTATTTAAAGCCTGTGGAACATGATCTTTGAAAAACATAAGGCAGAAAGCTTAAATTTGGGTCCTATGATGGGCTGTGTATCTTTCCCCCTGACTTTTGAAAGGCTGAATGGTAAATAGTAAAATTTTTTAATTTCAGTTTATAAACCTGGGGGTTTACAGTTTTAATAACAGCTGGGAACATTATAAAATTCATGGGGAACTTTGATTAAGCATGTAATGCAGAATTTATTAGCAATTAAAAACTACTGGATGGTCCATTTGTCATCCATGTCTTAGAACAGGGCCTTGGAAGGCAGTGCATTAAAAGAAATATGTCTATGCACAGACATTCTGTTCTTCTATGAGTTAACCTATTAGTCTCATGGGTTTATTTAATAGAAGCAGCTACTTGGAAAGTTGAATGATGTTTTAAAGAACATCACATTTTCAAAAGTTTTTTGTGAAAGTGATTTTATGCTTTTAACAGATTTTGTGTAATCATCAATTTATATTTTTTGCCTTCAGTCAAGCTGTGAGGTTAAATTATGTTAAATAAATAAAAAAATTATCTCCCAAATTTATTCAGTGCTTTGAACTTCTTAATAATGCCAGTTGTACACATATCCAGAAAATTAATAGCGTATTATAGCACGTAATGCTATGGAAGTGACTAATAAATATGGGATTGTTCTCTGTTCGGATACCTCCCACACACCCCTTTGAAATTCATTCTACCTAGAGCCATAATTTGCAAGGTATTTGTTGGATCTTTTCAAAATATAGATTTCCATAAAAATATATTTAGATGCAAAGTGTTATTTAGAGACATATGACAGACTGTTCCTGCATTACTTGCGTCCCAGGTAAAAAATGTTTTTTAAAATCTTGTCTGACAGGAAAGTTTTACACAAAAAAGTGCTGTTATGCTATCCATATGGTGCATTTTATTCTATCAATGTGAGAAGGTGTTTGGGTGTTTGTTGCTATATGCTGTCGTCTGACAGGAAAGTTTTACACAAAAAAGTGCTGTTATGCTATCCATATGGTGCATTTTATTCTATCAATGTGAGAAGGTGTTTGGGTGTTTGTTGCTATATGCTGTCTTGTTTTTTTTTTTTTTTTTTTTTTTTTTTTTTTTTTGCCCAAAGGGGGTGCTTTATGCTCTGTCAGTTTTTCTGTCCCTGAATAACCTTTGAATCTAATTTCACAAGGTAGTTATCTTGACAATGTTGAGTTGCTATGAGCTGTGAAAATCTGCATTTGGCTCAATTAGTAAGACTTAGGTTGCTTTCATGAGGGAATTGGACTTTTGAGAGGCAGATACTGCTTGGGCAATGAGTGATCTCCCAGCCCTCAACGACCCACAAAGTCCTGCCCTCTAAGAGTGAGTGAGATGTGGAGTGAAATGAAGAATGCATGCTGGTGAGATCTGGGGACTTAGGACATCCATCTTCAGGACATCAGGTTTCTTCAGTTCTACTTTTTGAACCTAAACTAGTTTAAATATAATATAATGGATATCTCTATGTAGGAATCATTGAGTAGATATTAAAACTACTCCTTTACAGGACTTGTAGAGGTAAGCTGTGGCTGCCAGCACAAGTCATGTCTCTGTATTTTGTTTGTTTCTTATGGCACTGTTGAAAGCATACACTACATAGAAAAAATCAGTGGCTTGAACCCATATCATCACATTCATCTAAAAACACTACTACTGGAGTTGCAAAATTTCTTGACAAAGCCAAAGAGATAGTGTTTGCCAGAGAATATCAGTTTCTAAATGCTTCCACTACTTTTTAATCATGGAAAACAAAGCTGTTAGCATCCTATGCCACATGTGAACACATCTTTGTGTTCCAATAGAGCCCTACTACAGGCACACACTAGGAAAGAGGAACTTTACCGAAGTTATCCTTGCCTTTCTGTTTTTAAAATTAATTCCTCCTAAGGCATTAATAAAACCTGCTCAGGTTTTCTGATCTGTGATGTGACAGCACAACAGAGAAGAACCAATGCCGATTCCAGTGACAGTGATGGGGGATGTTCACAGAAAACTCTTGTGTCCCTCAAATTCTGTGCCTCTTGTATTTAAGTTTAGTAAAATGCAACAGGTGAGAGTTACATTCTGTATTCCAGAAGGATCTCAGCCTGTAGATCACAGCACTGCATGCCTCGAGCTCAGGAAGGGCTCTGTGAAAGAGGAGACTCATGAGCACACAGCACAGCCAGTTGCACCACGAGAAGGGGGGTCACTTTCTAAAAATAGATATATAGATGAATTCCTTTAATTTAAAAAATGTATTCTATTTTAGTTTCCTCTTTGTTCTTTAAATTTCACCTATGGAAGCTAAGGATACAATAGTAGTCACACAAAATAAGAAAGCAAATAGAAAGGGACAACAACCTATAAAACTTTAGCCCAGCTCAGATCCAGATTTAAAGTTTTCAGTTCTCTTCATATGATAGTTTAGATCCGGATTTAAAGTTTTAGTTCTCTTCATATGATAAGCTGACATATCATAAGATCAAATCCCTTTTGCCTAAATCTAGTGGCAGTATGTGGAAAATTAAATAATTTGGTTTGAAGAATAATGTAAAACAGTTTTTATAGTTGTTCAGTTCTCCATAGTCAGATATTGAGTTATGATATCACTATGAGAAAATGCACTGTATGTTCTGATTTATTTAATTTTTCTGGCATAATTCTAGCTGGTTTTCCACACAGAATTCTTCCTCTACAAGAAGGTGGATTGAATGTGGTCTTTAGTAAAGGTGGAGTTTTGCCAAATGGGATTTTATACTCAGGTTTATATTCTGATAGGGGAATTCTCCATTGCATGGTGGTGATTTAGTTAGCTAAAGTGAATGCATGTAACTAAGTGGTCTCAGTATTCACAACTCAAATTATCTTTCCTAATAGAAGGTAAATATTGTTTATTGTAAATGAGTTTGAGCCTTTACAGACCAAGTCTATTAGGTCATCTTGGAAATTTCAGTGCTGCTTGATGGCTGTATGGTTCCCTCTAACTGAGCTCCAAGTACCAAGTGACAGAACCATTTTGCAGTAAACAAAGTTTATTCCACTATAAGAAATCACAGAGAGTACTGGGGCATGGAATCAAGTTGGTAAGTGCAATTTCCTTTCTAAGCAGCAGCTGTTCTGGGAGCTTACAGTATGCCATGCTATCCTGGAGGAACCTGGCTGATTCTCTTCTCACAAACCTGAGAGTTTAACAGGCAGCATATAAAATCTCAGGGTTCATTTATGACCAGACCAACCAAAACAGCTCACTTTTGTATCGAATATATATGAATGTTTGTACAGGCTGGAAAGTCCTGTACCATCTTGGGCAGGAAAATTATGGCTTACCAGGACAGTTTCTGATTTCTTCAGGCTGGTACCATGAAAGCTACCAACCAATAGAGATATTTAATGATATTTGTCGGGATTTAGGGGGCTACTGTGACCTGTCTGACTCTTCTGGGGAAGAGCATTTGCTCTTCAACACAGCTGTGTTTTTTGCTAGAATTGGCTGCCTGAGTAGTTTGAGCAGCAACTGTTGAGCAGCCTCCTCTGGGAGTCAGGTTTAATTCTTTTCATAATATTGTCCTCTATCCCCCACCCCCAAAATGTCAGACCATGTCTTTAACAGAAGCACAGTCAGCATAGATTTAGAATGGAAAGATTCTTTTGTTGTTTCTGTTTCTTCCTGGTCTTTTTGTATCAGTCCTAAGGACACACTGAACTGGAGAACTAATAGGTAGAAACTGCCTTTATAAGGAATTCTCCTGAAACATTCTCATGATTGCTGTCCTATGATAACCTCAAGCAATACCTCTGGCTTACTCTTATGATAAATGTTTTACTTATCCTTCCCTAAATAAGGAGGGTCAAATTAGAAGCATTTCTTACAAGATTTACTTGATTTACAAGATGCATTTCTTTAAGATTTATTTGTGGTAGAAAAGTAGGGAACTAATCAGTAATCTATTCCATCAGCTTCAGCTACAGACATCTCAGCTGCTCCTCTATTACTCAGACTATTGCAGACTAGGAACAGACCTCCCCCCTGGTTCAGGAACCCTATCTTCATCTGTCCCTTCCTGATTGGTCTCAAGTTCTAAATCTTCCCACTTGGCCCTTAAGCAATAATTAGGGCCATTAACCTCTATCTCTCAGGGCTACTGTCTGGGACAATCCAGCTGATTTACCTCCAGTGAATTTTTTAAAGCTTGCTAAAGATTGCTGTTATAAGCAGAAAGAGGTAAAAGGCCAAAAGGAAAAGTAAGAACATGCATTCTCAAATTGTACCCTATACTTCTCACTAGGCAATATGCTCCTCTCTTGCATATGCAAAAAATTTGTGTTGTGGCCCTGTTGTGTTCCTAGCTTCCCCCTAGAAAAATTAATCTTTAATATGTCATCTTATTACCACGATCAGTTGTACATGGCTGTTCAGTGCTGTGCAGATTCTTTTGGGCTACATTCCTGTCATTTATCAATTGGTTTGCTTTTTTTTCCTGAGTCCATCTCTCAGTATGTTACTAGGTTGTTTTTTGTTTTGCTTTTTCCTTTAAGCTGTGCTTCTGAGGATGTCAGTGATTGGTCAGAAGAGAAAGACTGACAGGACTGTCTCCTCTCACCTACTCTGGCATAGGACTGTCATGACTGAGCAACACAAACTGTAGGAGGGAGGTCCTAAAATTCTCCTAAATGATGGAGACAAATGAGTTGGAGTTCCTTTCTCCACTGCTTCCATCAATTGATATTAGTCTGCTTCCCAATTATTTGCACTTATGCCATGCTCAGACTGGAAAGGAGAAAGGTGTGAGAAATGATGAAATGCCATTGTGTAGGAATGAACTAGGAAGAGGAAATCAGCACAGGGAAGAACTTATGATGAATTCAGAAAGAGCACATCAAGAAAAGTCCATTGTTAAACCATTTGCCTCTCTCATCCCAATCGTCACTTCTAGTTCCTCATTATTTCCAACTTTTGTTGTGTGCACTGTGTTCTTCCTTCTCATATGAGTTAGGATACAAAATACTGCATGTCCTTCTCTATTAGAAAATACAGGTGCACAGCTCAGCATATAACTGTGTGTTTAATAAGTCCAGCTGCTGCATGGCCTTAGGCAGACATTATAGGGAGTTGCTGAGTTCCTGTATGTCAAATAGCACTCTTTTGCCAGAGTCTTGACAAGGATGGAACAGAGGCACCCTTTGTTGCTTTCTTTCTCTTTACCTAGTGAAAACAAGTGCTCCTCTCGTGTACTATTCTTACAGCACACAAACCCTGCAGTGATGTTATTATTTCTGCATCTGCCTCTGCTGTCAGTCTCTGGAAGCATCTTTTGAAACTTTGTACAACCTGGAAGCCTCTTGTGCACTTTCCTTCTCTAGCGTTTCTAGGAACAGGGAAACAAGGTGAGTGTCAACAACCAAAAATCAGTCTTTTCTTCTGGATTCCTGATATAATTCAAACTCTTTCATTTGCGAATGTGTTTGCTCTGTGGGAACTTTTTGTTGCATTAAAGGAGTAGAAAACTGCCATGGTAAGGACTGTGAGGAAGAAAAAGACAGTGAATTAAAGGGGCAAGTATAAAAAGTCTACATTCTCTGTGGTCATAGTACTCTTTTCAAGACTTCACCTGTAGTCATAGATTCAAGGGGTGTTGTTTGTAGATAAACACATAGTTTCAAAGTGTAGATTCTTGCTTTGGGACTTGAGGAGATAGCCCTATATTTTGTAGAATCATGGAATGATTTGGCTTGGAAGGAACCTTGAAGATCATGTACTTTCAACCCCCCTGCTGTGGATCTGAGCACCTTTCACTTGACCAGTCAGAACTGCATCATTCCTGGCCTTGAGCAATTCCAGGGATGGGGCATATACAACTTCTCTGGGAAATATTTTCCAGTGCCTCATCACTCTCAATTTTCCCAATATCTAATCTAATCCTAATGTCTTTCAGTTTGAGGCCATTCCCCCTTGTCCTGTCACTACATGCCCTTGTAAATAGTTTTTCTCAATCTTTCTTGTAGGCTCCCTTCAAGTACAGGAAAGCCGCAAGTGGGTCAACCCAAAGCCTTCTCTTTTCCAGGCTGAAAAAATACAATTTTCTCAATGTTTCCCCATATGAGAAGTGCTCCATCCCTGTGATCAACTTGGTGTCCCTCTTTTGGACTCCCTCCAACAGGTCTATGTCTTTTTTGGGACTGAAGAAGAAAACAGTTTATTGAGCTGTTTTGATGTCACAGCTTAAATTTATGGCAAAAGGAAGCAGAGAGAAATGTAGGGAGGAAGAAATGAAGGGAATAGTATCAGAGACAAGAGAAGAAATCAAGAAAATACTGAAGCAAAAAGGAACTAAAAGCATAATGAGTTCAAAGATATAGAATGAAAAGATTTAGGAGAAAGCAGCATGGAAAAAAAATGGCTGAAACTGAACCAAAGGGCATGAATATCAAGAATAGCACAGAAGGAAAAAAAAGGATTATGGCAGTTTTCTAGTTAATTATAGATGTCTGACAAGTGGCCTATGACTAAACCAGTGAATTGCACATGGTCTGTATCCTCTGGTTTTATTCCTCACTGTTAAAGTGAGGAAAGGGATTCTTCTTAGATTTTCCAGCAGCAATATGCTCAATATTAAAACAGAGCATCCAGTGATGCTGCATTGACAAGAAACCCTGCTCTTCTGTATTCATGGCAACATTATTTCCCTACATACAGATAACCATAAGAAATTAAAATAATAGAAATAAAACAATAAGCTTAGCACATTTAAGCTACTGCTCAAGAAATTATATCACTCCTGTATCTTCTGGTTTTTGCTGACATTAGGTTCTTACCTAAGTAAGACTTCAGAGGACATTGCAGTATTCAGTAACTGCTTCTGTTTTGAAAGCTGGCAGCAGTTTGAGATATTTTCAAACAGTAGAGGTAGCACTGTTGGTCTGTAAGTGGGATCTTTAATGGATAGATTGAGTTTTGCCAGGGATTGTGCTGTTTCCTCACTGGAGAGTTGCAGCTTGCCTGTTTTATCCTTGTTGGCATGTTTATATCTTAAACCTCTGTCAGATTAGGACAGGCTGCAAAGAGGGGAGTGAGATTCGTGGGACCTACATTGTAATTGTCATTGTGATATTCAGGTCTTTAAAATGTTCTTCATTTTAGTTACTTCCTGAATGTATTGCCTGCATTTGAGGTTTCATTCTCAATTAAAATAGAATGAGAAGAAATTAATAGCCCGGTGTTTTTACAAAATATTTTGTAGCTCTTACCATCCAGTTGTCTCACAATTAACCAAAGAATTGCTGGTCAAAAATGCTCATTACCTGCCTGTAATATGAACCTTAGTAGTCACTGAAATATATTCCATAAGAAAAATCTTCACTAATCCTCATGTAAACAGCTGCTATTTCATTTAAAAAGGAAAATAAAACCTCCCAAACCCTGACAAAAGGAAAACTGTGGAATCTGGGTGGAAACTGCAAAGAGTTTTGGCAAAAGGCCAAAGTTTCACTGAAACTTGGAAATGATAGTTTAGCAATAGAAGTTTTAGGTTGATGGATTTTACCAAAAGCACAAAAACTATGTGGGGCTCTCTCAGGCTCTTGGCTTCACTGAGCTATGATACTGCCTGCAAAGTATGATATTATTGTTCTTAGGAACTCACTGATGAAGTGTTCCTGACTTTGATAATAAAGTAAGGTTGTTGTTTTATTTTTATTTTTCTTATTTTGCAATGTAAGATCTTTAAAGAGTGTAAATTAATTCAGATCTTCTGGATTGATTTGGGTGTACTATAGAAAATGTTTAAATACTCTGTTGGCACACAGTTTGCAGAAATCCAGAAATTTGTGATGAAGCTTTCCTATGTGGCAACCTGTGTTTCTCAAATTCTCAGAAACTCTGTCAGATACTTTTAGATCTTCAAAATAGCAGTGTATGTTGCCAAAAATAATTTAAGCTTTTGAGTCTGTCACCATTTCAGTTTGACTTTTCAACTCCCACAAAGGACATTGTATTTTTTCCAAAGACACAACAGCCACATTTTGCAATATGACTAGTTATTGGTGGTTATATTATTATGTTCTTTTAGTATTTGGTTGAAAAAGCCCATCTTCCTACATCAGTTACAGGAGTTCTTGAAGTTCATTAATAAAACAACTTTGTAAAATAAAAACTATTTAGTAGCTAAGACGTAGGAAAATCTCCTGCTCTGTTAAATCAGCTCTGCTCTGGTACTCTCAATACTAGTGTACCAGGGTGATTTGGATACTTATTCTGATACCCCAAGAATTCTCCTCCTCTAGAATGGCTGGGGAAAGAGCAGGAGCTTTCCTGGAGGTGCCCAATCAGGTAATAAGAGATTGGTTATGGAAAAACTAGAAAAAAGCTCTTTAAAGTATTGCCTGTAAATGCACTTTCTTCTACTTGAGTGAGAATTCTCAGTTGCCTTTCTGTTTTTACTCTCTATTTGATTTTTGAGGTTGTTTCTATTAGGGTAAAGCAATGTATTTTGATGTTGGCCAATACCAGTGGGGAGAGGCCTAGGACAGACTGCATTTTAGCTAAAAGAGAAACTAGCAGAGGAAGATATGTGTTTTAGGTTGTCTTTCAATTATTTCTTGTCTTTCAATTATCCGAAGTTCTATTTATCCAGATAAACGCACTGGAATGAAAGTGTCTGGGTAATTTATAGTTTCCTTATGGTGCTTCTGTTGAAAGGAATATTATAAGCAAACATAATATGGCATAGATTGGAAAATTACTGAGAAAGGATGAGCAGATAGTCTTAGAAACAGTCAGTGTTCTCTCAGGGACTACTGTAAAAACAATGACTCTGGAGGGAAGTCCATGCCAAAGATAATTTGGGAGCAAAATCTTTTTATTTGTTAGTTCCTGTTGTAAATAACTGAACAGTTTGGTTTTGGAAATGAAAACATTGATTGTTAACATTGTTAACACAGAGCTAAGAAAGAAGATCTTTTAATATTTCAGTGTAATACAAGTTTTGTATAAAAAAGTCCTTTACATCTTAACACTTCACATGTTAGAGAACATGTTTTTAGAGTCAAACCTATGAAACTGTAGCTTTCAGCTCTCCATTCTTCCCATAAAAATACTGTTGTCCTCATGCTCCAAATAGCAGAATTGCACACAAGGATGCCTTCCCGTTATCAAGGGTGAAATTTCATAAAGGAGCTGGAAAGGCCAATTATTGTGTAACAAGGAGAGCAAACTGGTCATAGTCAGTGGCAAAGATATGGGTAAGATGAACAAATATGTGAGGAGTTTATAAAAAGGAGGTTAATTGGATCTTGAAATAAATGGTGAGATGCTGGAATTGTATTTGGGAATTCAGAGTCTTCCTTATAATGAGAAACGAAGAGATGGACAGTAAAGTTCCACACATGTGACAATATGAAGGTTTAAAGGGGCCATGGAAAAGGATAATAACAGTAAAGTCTGGAAGATAGAAAAGCATAGGATTTAAGAGAGGTTGTGGAAAGAAAATGGCTTGTTAATGCAAAATAATAGACAGTTGGACTTCTGTCTATAAAACCTGATAGCAAATTTCTTAGGATAACAGCTGAACCTGTATTCAGTTCAGAGTATTCAGTTATGCCTCCTGCCTTCTATTTGAATTTAGGAGAAAAAAATCAGGAATATTTTTTTAATTGTTTCAAGTATTTCAATTACAAAAGAGCGTGCATATGCCAAAAATATTTTATGTTTTCTAATGTGTTATTTATATTACAAGTATTATAGATTTAATGAAAAAAATAAAACCAAAGTGAAACACAACTACCTCCTGTAGGCAAATTCCCTGCTATATGGAGAGCTCACAGTTTGTACAGGAACAAAGCAGAACTCTAACAATCCGATACTAATTTCAAATATATTTTTAAGGGAAAGTTATAGGACGTGAATTTTCTCTTAACCTTTCAGGCTTAACTTTAAATTTTTTTTATATGTCAAATAAAAGGCATGCTTCTTACTCATACTAGTTTACCAAAAGCCAGTTTTTATGAATTTTTCAAAAACTTTGTCAGATGTAGAATCAGTTAAAAACGTAAATGTGAAAAAAAATTAAAATAAAGTTCTAATTTAATTCATAATTTTGGAAAAAAAACCAATCAGATCCATTGTCATCAGAATGTTCTAATCCCTTTCTGTGTCATAGGAATAGTTTATATAAAAATATTTTTGCTACACAATAGCACATGGAAAAGTATACAGAAAAGCACGCATAATATGCAGAAGTAATTGCTGAAATTGTAGATTTTTGTGTATTCTGTGGCAGAGGGAAAAATACTGAAATGTATGAAAAAGAAGAAAGGGCTGGATGTACTACTGGGAACAAGCAGAATTCTGTCAGCTTTAGAATAGGGTTTTATGTATTCATTAAAAAGATTTAGTAACTTTTACTGATGTGGAGGCAGATTTCTAGAAGAGAATCATGTAGAGCCAGTAAAGTGTTTTCATCTCTGCCTGCCTCCCAACCCCTTTTCTTTCCATGCAGCATGGAGACCTCTGCTACTGTCTTGCCAGCTCTTCAAATGTTCAAGTCTCTCTTGCTCACAGGAGTTCTGTGGTTTATGAGTGTCTGGTGTAACAACTGAATTACGCACTACTCAAATAGATGCAAAAGTCTCTAACTAAATGTAAATGTAAAATGCAATGCAAATGTGAAAAATGAAGCTCTGTTAAAAAAATAGAATTGCCACACTTCCATCAGAGGCATCTTTTCCTTAAAAGGTGGTGTCTTTTGTTCCATGTTGGCATTTTTAAAGTCACAAAGACATGGTTTTTCCAGTTTTTGGTCATTACAAATAGTCACCCTCAGTAATTAGCTTTCTGTCACTGAATTAGTTTTTGTTGGGTAATCAAGTGCCATCTTTGTATGCTCACAAGGGTAGGCAAGAGTCTCTGCTGGGATAAGCTTCCTGTAGTGAGTTCATGTGGCATCATCCTGCAAACCCTTCCAATGGCCATACACCAGTGCTGAACCCCAGCAGGCACTGAAGCACTGTGGTAGACTTCGTATTTTTAAATGTTACAGATTACTTCTGCTTTAGTCCTCATAAAGTAACAGCATGATTTCTGTTGGCAACTCTGGGGTTTCTGCACTGCTCTCTTTTGCATCTTTGGGGTATTTTTCTACAAATAAAAGGATAAGGTTTTTCTGCTGTAAGCATGCTAGAAATTCAAAAAATAAAGAAATATATTTCTTTCATGGAAAGGCATCAAATGGAATACATTTTAGAGTTTTGGCAGTTGCTCTTTGAGAAGGTTTCAAATCATATGGAAAATATCCATGAAAAACATGGGTTTCATAGCATAAATGAATTTATTGGGAAGAGAATATTGAGGGGAGGGCACATGATAACAGTCCTCAGTTGTTGGAAAGAGTCTCATAAAGAGGGAAGAGAATGCTCTCTTCTCCCAAAACCACACCTTTCCTCCATTGCAATCTATGGTAGACACATGGAAAAGAAATAGGCTTAATACATTTATGAAAGTCAGATGTTGGTCTTAGAAATATTTTAATAGTTCTGAAGAAGGTGAAACACTGGTGTAGGTTGTCTGGGGGATGCATGGCATCTCTGTCACTGGAAGTCTTAAGATAAAAACTGGAAAAACAGTGGTCAGGATTGACCATCTGACCTTGTTCTGGTGCAGCAAGATAAAGTAGATGATACTGTGATGTCCTCCCAGATCTCCTGCTGTATGATTTGACTTCAGGTGAATGTTGTTGCTGACTTACAATGTCTTAGAAAGAGGTTGGTATTTTATGTCACAGCCTTCTAAAAACAGGTCATTAGGCATGAACCTTTACATTCATTTTGATAAAGCAGTACTGCCTAGTACTTATTATTGCAAGGAAGAAATTAAAATAATGAACTCAGAACCTTCAAGAAAGGATAAGGACAAAGTGGTCACAATATAAATAGCAGCATCTCAGTATTTTTAAGACCACTCAATAATCATCTAAATATTTGGGGAAGGAAATAATTTTCTCTTTAGACACGGCTTAATTTGTTCTCACTGAATAATTTCTCATTGCTGTCACTTTTTTCTCCAACCATTGCTTTTTAAGCACAAAACATTCACCTGTGAAACATCCTACATCTACTAATGCTTCCACTACACCAAGATTTAATAATTCTTTGCCATCAACAGAGATGTGTATGCTCCCCTCTGTGCTCATACTTTTGTGCCAGCACAAAGTTTTTTTCTTTCAGGTGGTGAACTGAAACCAAGAACTGATTCTTGTCTTAAGCAGGCTGGCAAATATTAGAAAAAACCAAATCCATAAACAAACAAGCAAAACCAAAACATTTTAACCAAGTTCACTTCTTCAGTCTAGTTTACTGCAGGACCATAAAATGTATTTTTCAAGGTCTGCGCAGGAATCTGAATGAGCATGTTCCTGTCTGACAAAGGTTGGAGCAGCCTTTTGAAAGGACAGTGCAAGACCTAAAATTTGGTATCATGTATGAACAGAGTTGTCCTCTGCTCTCCCACCCCTTGTTTAGCACTGCAGCTGCTTAATAGGGCGGCAAAAGGAAATCCTTATTGGCTTTTGCACAAGTGCAGAGTCAACACAACTGAGAGATGTCTCCTCCTTCTCTGAATCAGTATTCATCTGCGTAGAAATACAGAAAGATAGAAATTGTGTTCTTACTGTGCTTTTGCAACTCAAAGTGAGATTTTTTTCTTCCTCAGTTTGCTAATGAAACAGCTAGGAGAAAAACACCTCTTTTTCCTGGTTCTGTACACAGTATTCAAATTCATAGTGAATAAATATGGATTCCTGCCATGCAACTTTCTCAGACTGTTTTTTTCCCACAGTTCATTTAAGATGCTAAAGCTGTTTAAATAAAAACTTTAGAGAAGATGTTGGACAGGGCTCTCTATGCAATACTTTCTTTAAAAACCAAACCAAACAAAACAGAACCGAAAACAAAAAAAAAAAAAAACAAAAAAAAACAAAACAAAACAAAAAAAAACTCGACTGTTGCATTTTTGAGAGATATACTTAAGCCATTTTGACCTGAATTTGTTTTCTTCACAAAAGGAAATCTCAATGCTGGTGCATAATTTATGATCTTGGCATCCAGCCGAAACATATGTACACACTGAAATCAGTTTTGCATCTGTTTAACTTTGTGCACATGAGTAGTCTAATTGGATTTAGTCTGATGAAATGACACATGTGAGATCAAGTGTCTGCACAACAAGGATTTCAGTCAGTAGGTTTCTTTAGGGCAGCGGCTTCTATGCTTTGTGTGGTGCCTAGCACATGAAATGGCTTTTTGATAATCTCAAAGCCTTCTGCATGCTATACAGCTGTAGTGATGGGTGAAACAAAGAACTACAGAAGAACAAGTCTTGCAGCATAGATCAGATCTTCTACTGCATAGCGCTGTACAAAAATAGCAATTAGTTCATTGTAACTTTCTTTTTTTAAAAAAAGTCTTTTGATAATCTCTTTAGGTTTAAGGGAAATCACTCTTTCCTTTGTTACAGGCTACCAGGCTGCACCTGTTGGCCTTCTGGTAGCCAATGTCCAGGTTAAACACTTTTGCTTACACATGCTAGGCACTCTGATAAAATACAGCCATCACCTCCTTCAGGAGGGAACCTGAACTGACCTGACTGGGCAGCAATGTAGATACTCACCACCTTCACAAGACAAGCTACAAGTGTATCAAGAACTGGAATTTTGTTTTTGCTGCTCTTGCAAGCCTTATCTTGCCATGCCATCTTGCATCTGCCATCTTCAACTCTTGCTAATTTCTTGCCCCAGAAGGGGTGGTGCTGAACTTGCTACTTGTTGAAGCTGTTTTTATCCTGAGGCCAGCTCTTCTGGTTTGTTCTCATGTTTTCTCACTCTTCCTACATCTGCTGTAAGGGTCTAGGAAATGAAGAGTGATCTAGAGAGTGAAGAGACTCAGGGAAGGGGATGAGAGAGACTGCAAGTTCTGATATTAGGCGCATTAGGGATTAAAAACTTGAACTCCAGGGGATAGGTACTGTGAGAATATAGTCTGGGAGGATATATATAAAAGGAAGGCTTGGAATATGAGTGCTGTAAAGGCAAGGCAGGTGACTCTAAAACTGATGGTGTACAGAGGACCAAAGATGGAAATGAAGACGGAAAAAGGAAAAAAAAAAATAAGCTGAAGTAAGAATATAAGGCCAAAAATATACCTTGCAGATGAATGGTTTTGTTTTTCTTTCCCTTCTACCTCACTGTCCAGATTCATTCTTTGGCTGGCAAAATATTCTGAAATAATTTTAGAAAGCTCAGAATGTGGTTCATGGCATGCCATTTGAAATGTATTTTGATTTGAAGGATTATGCTCCTGACTTTTGCTGACATTAAGGGAGGAGGCATCTAAAAAAAGTGTGTGTGTGTGAAATTTGTCATGTAGCACCTGATTCAGACTACAGAATGCTTTGAAGCAAGAGAGAAAAATAGTGAAATATTACAGCATTAAGATATAGAAATAAAATTTTGCTCTGATTGACCTAAATGTGAATCTGATGACTCTGGTGGAGATACTGTCTGATATGTTTGTGTGGCTGGGGAAAAGCTTTGATCTTTATGTTTTATGTTGTAGAATGTTGAGTTCTGGAAGGCTTTCTGTTACTGATGCCTTTTTTATGGTTTGCAGTTTGAAGTGCATGCAGTGGGAACAGTCAACTGAGAACTTGATATTGCAAGGGAAAATGCAGTGTTTTAACTTTCGGTAATTGGAAACTTTTTGGTCCTACAAGTGGATATACTTTATTGAAATGGTCATCTGTTTTATCCAACAAAATGAATTTCTGCTCAGGGGAAAGTTCTGAATGCTGATTTTCAAAGAAGAAATAGTTATACTACATGATTCTCAGAGAGCATTCAAAATGTAAACCTACACATCTCTAATTCATTCTGGGGTTTTGCAAATGAAACTAGAACATAATCATTTACTTATTTTGAATAAATTTTTGCATCTCTGGATAATATTTAATATTCATTGGATGAATAACAGTGTTTCCTACTTGAATCCTCTTTGCCTTGAAATGTTTAAATTTTAATTCTTTGGAGTTTTGTTCAAATCAGCTATCCCTTATTTACATCTTGATTAATACAAAAAAGTTAGTATTTATAAGAAACTTCTGTAGGTAGTACTTACACAAGGCTGTGTGGTGAATATTTCATGTTAACTGCAGTCATTATAGGTAATTAATTTGTTAATAGATTTACTCAGTTTTCAGTTGGTCACATTTTTTTAAAGCACTGAAATTAATGTAATTATGCATTGTTTGCTCTTGGAAAGATTAAGAGCACTTATGTTAACAAAGTGTAAAAAGAATTCATGGAATTCTTGAAATATTTACCGAGCATTTTTGATAAGTAAGACCTTATTTTTGCTGAGAATTTTTACAAGCTTATTCTTTTTCTCTGTTTTCAGTCCCCTGCACATAGCTATTCAAGCTATGACTCTGGCAAGAATGAGAGTGTAGGCAGAGGTGCTGAAGATCTGTCTCTGAATCGAGGAGATGAGGATGAGGATGACCATGACGAGCAAGAAGATCCTGAGAAGGTTAATGAATCAGATGGGGTAGAAGCTGAGCGACTGAAAGCTTTTAACGTAAGCCCTCTAGCACTCACCTTGTTTACTTCTTCTATTCCTTTTGCATTGTTGTTTTTGGGTAAGTCTGACAATACTAAAGGCACATTAATTTGTGGGATTTATTTCAATTATTATTTTAATGCACATTAAACTCTTGCCAACAGACGACAGATTTGTTGTGTTTCATTTAGAATTTTGAGGCACAGTGCCATCATTACCAGTGAGGAAAACAAAGCTTTGTTCTCTATGTGTGCATGTGTGACCATGTGTGTGGCTGTGTGGATGTGCATGTTCACTCATTGAATGGAAAGATGCTGTAGCTAGTTTTGTCAGGAGACCATTCTAGTGGTCAGCTGTTCTCTATTGCTTTCTCAATGTATATAATTATGCATGAAAACACAAGCAATTGTTCAGACAAAGAAAAAAATGTGAGTCAGTTCAATAAAATGATTAGCAATCACAGCTTATTGTTAATAATGAAACTTAAGTAGTGCCTATTTTCACAGTCTGTTCTGGTTTATCTCACAAGTTCTGTATCCTATAGACTTTTCTTTTCTTGTCTATTTTTTTAAACCCAACCCACCCCCACCCCAAATAACCCTTTAAAGAACTGTTTGCTTTATATTTCTGACTTCCCGTTACAAAGCTCTTCAGTGGATAGAAAACAAAAAATGTCTTCCTATCAGTAATCAAGCCAGGAAGCTAGGAAGAGAAGAGAGCTGCCCTCCAAACCCATCTCCTCTGTCTCCCTCTTGCCAACAGATGTTTGTCAGGCTGTTTGTAGATGAAAACTTGGACCGAATGGTCCCAATCTCTAAGCAGCCCAAAGAAAAGATCCAGGCTATCATTGACTCATGCAGGCGACAATTCCCTGAGTATCAAGAGCGTGCCAGAAAACGCATACGTACTTACCTCAAGTCCTGCAGGCGGATGAAAAGAAGTGGTTTTGAGATGGTGAGTTTTGACTTAAAACCCAGCCCTAGTTTCCATCAAAACCCCATATGTAAATCCATGGCACTATTTTGTTTTCATCTTAGCGTCTTTGGATTTTTGTTTGGGTTTTTTTTTTTTTTTTTTTTGGTAATACCAGGTCAGAGATTTCTTTTTCCCTCCTTCATTCTTCCTGAATTTATTCCCCTTGATTTAAAAGTGCTACAAGACAGTAGAGTTCACAAAATGAACTAATATGGATCTATAGGAAAGGAAGAGCAAAGCAAGGCATAAGGAGGGAAATTGAACTATGGACTATATAGTGACTTATTTCTTACTTTAAGTTACAGTTAGAGATTTTTGCCTGGAAAAGTCTTGCTGTAAGATGGATTTTTCTCTAAAATGCCTCTGCTAGCTGGATTCCAGTAAGCCCTGTAAAACTGACCCTCAAGAAAATGCCCAGTATAGTAGCCTCATAGCGGCAATGGCTGTGGCTTCAGGTGTTTTCTTGTACACCTTAGCCAATTACCTATCAGTGAAAGTTAGTCCTTTGAAATCTTTCAGTTGATATATGGGTGTGCAAAACATGTTTAACAGTTGTAAACCAAACATGTTTGGCCAAACTTACAATTTCAGCATCCCAATGGTTTAGTAGTTATAATTGAACCAAAACTCATGAAGATTATAATGGTATACAACTGACAGTGTTTTCAGCCATTGTTATTTTAATATTACTCAGTAGCACAAAAATGGGTAAATAAAGTCTTCTCATTAACTGGCAGCTTCATTATCCCTAGAAAATGTTTGTATTTTCAAAATGGAGGAAAGTCAGAAGAAACGAGATAGCTACACACCTTGTGTTTAATGTCTTAGCTACCTCTCTGGCCTTAAGATGACAACAAAAACACCTCATTGTTACAAATAGATATCATTTAGTGATTAAACATACCTTTTTTTTTTAATGAATCATCTGCAAACCCATTGATTACATTAAAATCATTGGAGATGATTGCATTTTACTGTTCTTCTCTTTCTCTCTGTCTTTCTCTTTCCTGCAGTTTTTTGCAGAATATTTATGAGTACCATATGTTGTTTAAGATGGTAGCTGACAGTTTAAGAACAAAATATCAAGCTTATTTGTAGGGTAAGAGCACTATTTGATAACACCAAAAGCAAAGATTGAAAATAATTTTTGTGTGTGTTTGGGATTCTAATAAGTGGCACGGTTTTATTATTTGAAACATTGGGATAACACTGTTTCTGAACAATGGAAGCTCAGATGAAGAAAGACAGGTAGAATAAAGGATGTCTGTACAGCCAGAAGTGCCAAAGATTGACTGGTGGTGTACATGGCAGATTGTTTAGCGCTAACAACAACAAAAAACCAAAAAAACCAACCAAACAAAGAAACAAAACCAACCAAAAAAAAACCCCAAAAAAAAAACAAAAAAAAACCCCACCAAAAACAAAGCAAGAGCCCTAACAAAAAAAAGGACAGATAGAAAATAAATATTTCCTACAATATACTAAGTAGCATTAAATTGCATCTACTCACTCTGACAATAATTCATCAACATCAATTTCAGCTTTCATGAAGCCAAATATTTTATTTTGCTGTACTTTCAATTGAAAATACTGACAAAATTGGCCAATGGTAGCAAGTCTCCTCACTGTTCCAATTTACGGCCTTATTACTATCATTTTTCATGCTGATGAGCAGTTATGTAAACTGGCTCATTTTTGTCATCTGAAAGACTTGTGTAACTGTTTTGCAATATGAACAAGGGGCTACCATCTGATCCATAAGAGCTGGCTTGGCTTGACTTCAGTGCACATTTGCAAATGTTACTTTCATATGAATAAAGGTTGAGGGATCAAATTTTTTCCTGGAAGAGGAAAAGAAGCAGAGGTTATCAGGAATATGATCCAAATAGGCAATCTTTATATTCGGAAAGATTTCCTGAATCTGAAAGGTTTTAGAATGTTTCATGATGGCTTTTTTTTTTTTTTTTTTTTTTTTTGCTTTGTTTTGTTTTGTTTATGATGGACTTTATTTCTTTTTAAACAAACATATCATCCTCTAAAACATTGACTTTTTGCCCATGAATGGAAGTGACAAGGCACTGGAACTCATGCCAAAGACTGCAGCCCTCTTGGGCCTGAAGGGATATCTGTCCTGTGTCCCTGTTTGCAGGTAGGAATACAAGCCAAAGACTATCCAAAGTCTCTGGAGGAGGTCCCATCAACTTCCTAAGAGAATAAGCAGCATTTTATGCATATATATTGAATAATTCTGAAATTTAGTATGTATCCCTTTGGGTTTTTAAATTATTTTCTGATTTCTAAGTTACTGTATCATCATCTCTTGATTATAGGCATTTTTAAAAATGCTACCATGGACAGAGGCATTTGACTACTTGATTGTTTTAAACATCCTTACCATTTTGGTAATTGAGAAGAAACACCTTTTCTGGATAATAACATTTGTTCAAAACAATCATGAAGGGACACAAGGTTGTTATTTTGAATAAGGGGCTACCCTGAAATACGGCAAACCAGAATAATGATCTACTCAGCAGCAGGACCAGTACCATTGTTATATTAAATAGGATGTTAGATAATAACCTCCACAGGAGATGTCTTTTGCTATACACATTAAATACAAGTTTTTTATTTTGTCCAGTTTCAAAAATGCTACATTTTGACCATCTAGTTGCATGAGAAAAAGAGAATATTCTCTTTTATAGCATATGACAGTTCAGACTGTGTGTGGAACTGTGCAGTTATCTACAGCGTCATACTGGAGAGTGAAAAGAAAATGTAAACTACATTAAATTAGTGTAAAACTGCATGGAAAAGATGAAAAAGCAAGCCTGGAGCCTGATTCTGTCAGTTATTTGCTGCCTGTAATCCCAATGACAGTTCTTGCTGCATAACAGGCCAGTTCTAGCTTTGAGGCAATAAAAAAGGCCCAGTCTCATGAGTGTTCATATTGTTAATTAACATGATTCTTAGTATTATTATGTTTAAGAGATTACTTATAGTTATTCTTCTTCTCCTTGTGACAGATAGCTGTCTCTGGACTCTGAGGCAGCTTGCACAGCTTCTTGTTACAAAAATGCCTTTGAGAAGCTCCCTTTCTGCACTGGAAATGCTCTGCCCATTTGACTGTGCAGATGTAGTTGTGCAGTTTCCATTCTGACACAAGTATATACCTCAATAAAGCACTCAGTTTTTCTCATGAATCCTAAGATTGTTTTTCTCCTCCCGTTTTCTCTTGCTAATGGACTCTTGAGAATGTTCTCTTACTAAATTCTACAATCTTGCTCAGAATCTTTCGTTGGGAGAGAAGTCTGTCAAATATCAAAATCACTGGCTTTCGGATGGGATTTCTAGGTTGTGCTTCTGCCTGCAATGTGCTGTATTGCTTTGAGAAATTAAAATTTTTTTATATTCTTAAAGAAATTATTTCTTTTTCTCTTCATTTGCCCAAAAACAAAAGAAAAAATTACTTCCTCATTTTCAAGATTAATATCAACAAGAATTCCTGTATACACCTGTTAGGTGTTTTGTGGCCTCTATAGGGTATGCAAGAGGAATTTTCTCCCTGCAATATTCAAATGGCCTGTTTCACTGTTTTTCAAATCCTTTGTTTAGACTTGTCCCAATCTCTGTGAAAAAGAACTGCCAATTAAAAAGGGTTAGTAGACAGGTGCTGAAGATATGTGGTATGCATTTATCTAGTTACAATCCAGAAAAACATTAGATGCTAGAAATCAAATGAGATTCAATTGTCTTAATAGTTACATTTTCTTACTACTCTCTGCTTCCTCCCATCTTCATGTTCTCCTATGATCAGTCTTACTGCATTCAATTTGAAATTGCATCATACAGTATGTTTTTCACAGATATGCCATTTTTTCTGCGAGCATCCCAATGCAAGAACAAGATTTTCTCGTTCACTAAGAGATCCTTTCTTTATTTTAAAGGAGAAGGAAACCTTCCTTCTAAATACTACCATAATACAAAACAATAGTATCAAAGAGTAAAATCTTCTGTGCTGGAGAGAAAAGCCTACTCATAAATGCTTTTCATTGTCCAAAGACAAGTTTGGATGTGTGGGAGAAGAGTCACACTGCGCCCAAAGACAGTTCCTGATCCAGGTCCCAGTGTTGCTCTTCCCAGCTCCTTCTGTCCTATTGCCAGCCTCAAGAACAAATAACTAAGCTCTGTATCTTTCACTGCTGCTGTCACTTGGTTGTGCCAGTTGGCTGAGGGAGGTGTTTCAACAATTTGCAACTGTGCTCATGTTAATCAAGGTGTTTTGAATGTGTCTAGTGGCTTGTCATATGTCTGTACTGAGATGGAGCAACTTCAGTGGGGACTGGTTTCCAGAAGGGGGATCTTTTCTGAAATCTGCCTCATTAAAGTTACTTGGGATAGGTGTCTAGGTTCTGCTTTTTTAGTTTTAGAAAGAGGAATCTTTCAATATTTACTGAATTTAGTGCTGAAAAGTCCAGCTGCCATTGCAGTCACATGGTTTTTAAGTCCTCCAGGCTTTTATGTCCGGAAAGGTCATAAGCCTTTTCAGGAAAATGAGGATCTGTGGATTCAGGGATGCATATCTAATTGATTAACAAGCTGGGAAGCACTAAGAAAATTATCACAATAACAGTTACATGAAGATCTACAAATACTAATGGGGTTGTTGCTTTGTATTATACCCCAAACTCTGTCAGCTGGGCACTTCCCTTTCTAAGCATCTCACCCTTTTTTGATAGTGGCTAACTTATTTATGTCTGATGGGCAACTTGGTTGAAATAGGCCAAAGGTACTCTCTTATAAAATTTGACTTTTACCATTAGATCTCATATAGCCTTGAAAAAATATTCTAGGATCAGTTTTTCTAAGGCTCTTAGATCTGCTGTTATTTTTTTTTCTTTTTCTTTTTTTTTTTTTTTTTTTCACCACAGAACAGTTAAGTGAATACTCGTGTGATGTAAGAACTTCCTCCTAAATCATCCCCAGACAACTTTTGCTTTTTAAAATCTTTTCAAAGTATTGGCAATTTTGGAAAAATGAGCAGTGGAAGAAGTAACAGTTTTTCCATTAGCCTTGCAAAATGTGAAGAAGTTAGCTTTAAAAAAGGTATGGTATTTGGAAAAAGAATTAAAAGTAAAAGTGAAAAATACCTACTAACCTGATAGGACCTAGTCTTCTACATCCTGTGAAAGAGGAAAATATAGGAACGAAATTTTGACATTTGTTTCAATTTTTTGTTGAATTTAGAATAAAAGTAATCTCCTCTGAAATAGCAATAAGCTCTGATGTAGAACAGAATCCCCTTTTTATTGAAAAAAAACACCAAAGAATAGGTTAAAAAGAATGTTTACTCTGTTTACCTGTAAGCTTGAAATCAGAAAAAAAAATAGTAAATATCTCAGTGGTTTTTGGCACTGTGATTCTGACTTAGATTGAGAGCCCTTGCTACAGTGTTACTTGATTAACTGGCCTGTGCCACTTTAAGGATAGGAAGCCAATTCAGTGTATTATTTTAGGGGAATCAGTAAATAATGTTAAATCATACTCCATTTTCCTAAAATTTCTCTGGAGTTTTGCTAGTAAAGTGCCATTAGTGAGTGTTCAATACAATCCCCACGTGACTCTGAAGGAGTTTGGTCAGCAGGATGATTCTTGGCGTTCTCTGTCACTGCAAAATACCAGATAAATCTTAGATAGAGATAATTGTGCCTAGGTTTGTTAGAGAAATTAGGTGACTTTGGCTGCTTCAGCAGTCAGTGAAGCACTTAGATGAACCAGTCTAGAGAGGTTCATCCCCAGCTGTCTTATGAGTCAACAATGAAACAAAAAAGAAGCCTGGATGACTACTTTTGACGAAATACTTCATTTTTCTGTAAATAAAATCAGATGGATATTCTTGCTGTTGTTCACATAATTAGTTTAAAATTTCCACTTGCCCTGCTGAAATTGCTCAAATAGCAGAGCCAGACTTGGTCCCATGTGTAGGCATAGCAGCAGCAGCAGCAGCATGGTGCTTGATTGGAAAGAGTAATGTGCTAAACTTTTAGACAGAAATATGGATATGTTAAGATATACTTGGATTTATTTAGGTGCCATCATAATCAAGCTGCAATGTTTCAATTCAATGTATTTCAAAGCTGAAAACTTTAAAAAGGGATTTGAACATCACTAGATGTTTCAAAAAGCCTCTTCTGCCATTTAAGGAAATATTTGTAGCTATTTCATTGAATCCTCTAGTAGGTGTTACAATTGGGTGTTTATCACAAAACCGTGAGACCAAGCCAAATATATCAAAGCAAATTGAAATGCAGGGCTACAGGCATTAAAATGCCAGTCCAGTTTTTCATATTCCACTATTCTGTACTAACAATTAATAGAATCATAGAATCACAAAATGGTTTGGGTTGGAAGTGACTTTACAATTCATCTAGCTCCAGCCTCTCTTCCACAGGCAGGGACACCTTTCTTTCACTAGAGGAGGTTGCTCAAAGCCCCACCCAACCTGGCCTTGAACACTTCCAGGAATGGAGCATCCACAGCTTTTCTAGGCAATCCAGTGCCTCACCCCTCTCCCAGTAAGGAATTTCTTCCCAATATCTAATTTAAATCTACCTTCTTCCAGTTTGTGACCACCATAAAAGTACATCTAACATACTGCAGTACTGTACTTCATTTAGTCTTTAAATTAAAAAATGCTCTTTAGAAGGGTTTCTGAGTCCTTTGCTATTGGGAGGTGCAGGACAGTTCTGTTATACATTTCACTGCATTGTTCTAATTAAAAACTCTTATTTGAAGATCATGTCTCCCCTGTCTTGTACTCTATTTTTCATGTTTTCTATGAAAAAGTGCTATTTACACATTACACACTGTTACAAATATGGTGGGCATTTTAGGACACGGTGTTAGATCTTAATAATTTATTATGAAAGAATTGTGGCATATTTGCAGTATTTAATTTTGGAAATGAATTGGTCTTGCAATACCTGAGGAAAAAGCTGACAGTCAGGAGAGCACTAGGGAGTATCTAATTTTTTGGGAGTCCAATATGGAAAGAAGTACTTAGTAGTACCCTTGGAAAAATTCAGTTACGTTCAGTGAGGCATCTTAGGCATTCGTCATCAATTTTGGATGCCAAATCACTTTGGAAAATTTTAAACATTTTCTTTTTCCAAGTTTGAGTAATAGCTAAAATACTTTCTTGTTCTCACATTTATATTAATCTCTCAAGTAGCAAGCAATAGGAGTAGGGGAAATGGGCTCATATTGTGCCAGGGCAGATTTAGATTGGCTGTTGGGAAAAATTCCTTTATTCGAAGGTGAAGCATTGGAATGGATTATCCAGGGAAGTGGTGGAGTTGCTGTCCCTGGAGGTGTTTAAAAGAAGGGTGGATGCAGCACGTGGGGACATGGTGGAGTTGGGAGTGTTGTTTTAATGGTTGAACTCAATAATCTTACAGGTCTTTTCCAACCTAAATGATTCTATGCTTCTATGATTTATATTAGAGGTAGTATTATTATATTGTGTCTATGAACAAAATGAAGTAGCTTGCATGTTTATGTGTTTCCAACTGTGTTGTACTGAAAGATGTAATTTTCAGTGTTAATTTGCCTAAACTAGAAGGTAGTATTTATGCACACATCAGCTTATGGTGTTTGGCATTTCAGCAGGTGTACATGTGTGCCCATTTTCTGACTAAACAGGTAGCTATATTTTTTCAGAACTGAGCCAGACCAATGTAAGGTGTGAAAGTATGTAGACCAAACTCTTGTACGACAGCTTTGGCTTTTATTTATACTGGATCTCAAAAACATGCCAAGATAGTAACTTTAGAGACAATGGATCTCTAACCATGGATGGACAGCATGCACAGTAAATTGCAAAATTCTTTTTAGTGAGTATACTGCTGCTAGTGGTTTAGACTGAAATACAATCAGTTATCTAGTATATCAATAATTGGTAAATTTATGCCAAAAAATGACATAAGAAACTAAAACATAGAAATTTTTTTAGATTCTGTGTAGAAATACAGGAATTATTTGACTATGCCAGAAAAGATATTTGGTGTTTCACATGAAGATATGGCAAAGGTACCTCACTTTAAACATGATGCTGCATACAGTTGTTATAGTGAAAATGGATATTTTACAGCATATTGAACATGCTAGTCTCTTCTTTCTTAAAGAGTCAGCAATTACACCAAGTGAGCTAATTTCTAGATGAACTGGGTCAAGGATTTCTGATTTCAACTACTAAAAATCAGCAACCTTGCAGGGCTACTCTGTAACTCCAGAAAGGCTTGTTGTAAGATGCTTTGATTGTTGATACCCAGATCTAAGGAGCATCAAAGTCATGAAAGTTCTTCATTAGGTTTAACATAATTTAAGGCAAAACAGCACTTATTAGACTAGAAAGAAGTACTGACTAATTTGATTTTCCATTAGGCAGCTTGCAAAAGTAGTATATCTGCCAATGATTTATAAACTCTTCAGAAAGAAAAAGGGATGCGTGTATGAAAAGTTCAAACCAATTTGAACAAAAATTATTTCCCATAAATGCATGTAAAAGTGCATATCCAACAAGGTGGTCAAGCATGCATGCTGCTTTGTTGTCATTGTTGTCATCTACAGGCTCTGTGGTGGTCTTAAAATAGTTTCAAATATGGGAGGACTGAAGGTGGCTGGTCATCTCCCATGGGTTACTGAGGGAATTTCAACCACTTCCTAAATGTCAGTCACTTCAGAAACTGCTATAAACAAAGGCATCTGTGTGCATATGCAATCTAGCAGCTTTTCCTTACATCACTTATCAGAATGCTCTTCACCTACATTGTGTTAGAGGCTGGATGTTAGTTGTGTGTCAGCTGAGGAGATGTAAAAAACCAAAACCGGATGTGTGTTCAAAATGTGACTTTTCCTTCAGAGCAGTCACGAGCAGTACCATGCTTCCAAGTAAATACAAAGCAATTCTTGTACTGCTTTTGTGTGATGGAGAGACAGTCTTCTCTGAAGGTCTCTATTACACTGTTCACCAGATTCCTTCTAAGTTTTATACATCTCTTCACCTGTGAGTTACTATAAAATTTTCACGTCTTTTCTATCTGTCCTTTGTTCAAAATGTCAAAAATGTGCCTTGTGATTTGCTACTTCTGGTAGATTAATTTACAGTATTTCTTCTTTTCTTTTGTTTTACACATGGGTAGTTCCAGTATAGTTATTTCCTGCTTTACATCACTGTGCAGTGAGAGAAATACCAGACTGGGGCTGTGAAGGTTATGCCTCAAACAACGCTAAGCACATTCCAAACCAGCTAAAGCTGGTTGGGAATTTTTTGGCAATGCCTTTTTTTTTTCTACTTTAAGAAATGTTAGTTTGTCAAGGGTTTTCTATTTTGACATGAAATGAAACCTGGTTTTCTGCTAGTTCAGTGGGCAGATTGTGCATCCAGGAATTGTGGGGGCAGCCTGGGAGCCCTTGGAAAAAGTTCTCCTTGGCTCCCACATTTCCTGCTGTAGTTCCAAACATGTAGGAACCAGCACTCAGCTCTCAGCTCTGCAGAGGGCAGCCTGGGAACCTGCAAAATGTCCTTTTGGCTGAGATCTGCAGGCTTCCTTCTGCAAAACTGAATGATACCACTTTTGCCATGTTTTCCAAGGCATTTGAATCTCACCCTCAGCTTGGGAATTGAGAGATGTTCAGAATGCAACAGGGATGTTTGAGCTTCTTACAGAATTGGTTTTACAGCTGTAGTTATGAGAGAGATCATGAATAATCAGAAGTAGAGAGGAAAAGGAAGTTGACTAAGCCCGAAAAGGACTTCTGAGCTTAGAAGATGGAGATATTAATTCAGTTTATTTAAAAACAATTTTTTGAAGTGGTTATTTCAAAGTAATTTTTCCTCTTAGGTGAGGCTTTTCAAAATTGATCTTTTTGAGACTTTACGGATAGGGAATTTTGTGAAGCAGAAAAATCTCCTTTTTAACAGCTCTGCTCCTGGTGACAGAGGACTGTGCTCATCTTCTCAGTCAATGCCATACTAGAGAATTGTTGATGGAGCCTGAACCCTGAGCAGATGATTTTTCTCCTGTGCTTTGTTAGAGTACTTTACTCCCCAGGTGACTGGGCCATGTATTCATCACATTTTCCCTAAAGTTCACTCTAGGTAGTTCTTGACATGAACATATCAACAGCCAGCTGCAGTGATGATTGAGAGAAATTATGGGTTAACACGTATTTCAAGAGGAAGATACTTCAGTACCCAGAGATTTCCTCTTTTTTGCAGGGGCTAACTTGAGTTCAATATTTCAATAGAGAGCACATGACCACTACATTCCTTTTCAAAGAAAACTGCTTGATTTTTAAAATAACACTTTATTTTTTTTTTATGAAACACTTCAATAAACTTATTCTCTCCCATAAATAAACAAACTGAGAGAACTGGTGTTCAATTTACTTTTGGTCAGAACATTAGGTTTTTTGGCTCATATATCACCTTCTAAAAAACCACTGATGTGTAGGTATAGTTACAGGTTTAGGTAAAGACCTGAGCTAGAGGAATTATCCAGGTGTTTGCTCACCATTTTTCAAGAATATCATTGTGTGAACATCACTGTTACAGGACCACAGTAAGACTTCCATGCAGCCAACAGAGTCAGTGCACCTTGAACATACACAAACCAGCAGCATGTACAGTGGTACTTGGATAGCAAATAAAGAAAGGGATCTAGTGGAATGCAGTAACAAGTTCAGAGTAACATCACCATTCCAGGGAGGCAGTTTATTAAATATAATGCTTTTTCAATGAAAACCTTCTGCAAAGACTTACTTTGTTCTCTGGAGCTCTGAGTAGGGTGTCTGCCTGTACAGCATGTAATGTTAACCTCTGACATGACACTGGGGGTTACTTCAGTGTCCCTCATCTCTTAGATTGAATTATTTCCAAACTGGAAAGTTCAATACTCTGTTCTGTCAAATCAAGTATAATTTATTGCAGTATTGCAGCCTTTCTTGCAGGGCTGCTATGCTGATGCCAGAGAGCTTGTTCTCATGTAAGTGGAGAGAAATAAGGCTATTGCACTAGTGAGGAAGATCCATAAATCCCTGTCTATTTCTGAAAGCTTGTTCATCTTCCAATCCCAGACAGACTGTGGTCACATCCTTTAGAGATAGTAGAGTGTCACATTAAAAATTGGCATTCTGCAGAACATATCCAAAGTCAATAAATGGACTTTAATTTTTAGAAGTAAAAATCTAATACTGATAATGGCTGGCTCTTCAGTTTCTGGAATGTTATTAAAACCATAAAATCAGTTGAGCCTATACAATTAACCTGTTTTAAGGTTGTTGTCTAGGAATTGAATGGGAGTAACTTCAAAAATTTTTTCCCAAATTACTTGACATTTCATAGCAGGTTCATAACCATGGTTTTGGGAGTAAGAAAGTAAAACTCTTCAATATGAATAACAAAACAAACAAATTAAAAAACCTACATCCAACCAACCAAAAAACACCAAAAAAACCAACCAACCAAAAAAAAACCATTAAGCAAAAAAACACACCCAAACCCTCTCACACATGGCCATAGCCTCAGCAGGTAAAAATTTATATAGAAAATGTAAATTTGAGTTCAATGAAGATTTGAAAATTTGTGGAAGTTCAGAACTGGGCTCAGTAAATTGCAGTCTCTGTAATACGTGCATAAGTATCTCTGTTATTATCCCCACTTTGTTTATTTTCTTGGTAATTCTGATATGTCTTTGTATATTAATGAAGAAGATTATTATGAGCTTCATCTTTCAGGAAGATTGTTTTGTATGTAATCAGGAAAAAAAAGCTGGGTAAATATTCTTCCTAATGAAATGGTAGGCAAGATCATACTGGAGTTCATAATCAACAATGATGCTAAAAAGATTCTATCATTCCCTTTTTTGGGGGGAATTCACTGCACCTTTAACCTTAAATGTGTAAATGCTATGAAATTAGTAATGACAGGTTTTGAATTGGAAAAATGAACCATATCTAGTTGAACAACAAAATATCTGGAGTGTCAGAAGGCTGGCATTATCGAAAGAAAAACAGATTTTTTTTTTTAAGTCGTTTTAATCACATCAGTCATGTTGCAGCAAGGAATGCAAATATTCATATACTACAGATTGAGGCTGCTCTGAAATGTTCTGACAATCTGTTAGGTTTTGAGTGATGTTTCAACCCTATCACTTGGATATTTTTTTGTTTTGTTTGGTTTTGTTTTTTGGGTTTTTCTTGTTTTTTTTTTTTTATGACTATAAAAAAAACACTACTCATCTCTGTCACATGCTGCACAGGATAAAAAGCCTTTCAGTTTTCTTAACAAGAATCAGACGGCCAGGGTGCTGCTGGAACGCAGAGAATATGCCACTGTCTGTTCAAAGTACAGCTTAATGAGCCAGACTAAACACAGTGGACAATAGAGCTGTGGGGGGAAAGGGCTTCTCGTGGATCTGTGGATCAGCTGCAGCTTTAACATCTAACTAGTTTCATTTTTCATCTTTGCAAGTTCCATTTCCCTGTTTTGTTGGTATAAACTGCATTTCAATGAGCGGACTTTCCTGCCTAGGTGATGGTATGGTGTGCTTTGAAAAAGGATGTTGTGGATTACGCTAGGAATAATTTCTGTGTTTCTTTTTCTCTTTCATAGTCACGACCTATTCCCTCACACCTTACTTCAGCAGTTGCAGAGAGTATCCTGGCTTCCGCCTGTGAGAGTGAAAGCAGAAATGCTGCAAAAAGGATGCGGTTGGATAGACAGCAGGTACTGTGTTCTTTGGGGGTCTGCCACATCCATATTTATAAATGCACTGGACTCATTTACATAGGGTGCCATGCAGAAGGGTGGTGCAGTGCCTTATATGCTTCTTGCTAGCAAGGTTAAAATACAATAGCTTTTTTTAATGAATACACAAGCATGTCTTTGTCTATATTTACATAAGCTGTGTCAGGGTGTCTAATATATTTGTAATGTCCAGCTGGATAAAGCTATATATTTACTTTTTGGTGGCTGTAGATTTCCAGAGCATAATATGTAATCCCTATAATAGAATTAAAAAGAACAGAACATAGAGTGGATATAATGTACATAAATAACAGAAATGGTGCATGCGTCCATGAATCAGTGTATTTATTTGTGCACATACTCTCTTTCAAAAAGTGTATGCATTTTAAATATAAGGTGAAATATTGTTACTGACTGAAAATACCTATTTGCCTGAAACAGAGAAGTTACTATGTGTATAACAAAATGCTGTCAATTAACTTATTAGTGAGTTTTTAAAGCTCATATGTTTTTTCTTGTGTGATTATTCACCTTTGTAGTGCATGGTACAATTTTATTACCTTTTATTTTCTGGAAATTGCATGTTTTATTTTAGTTTTTTTTTAAAATCCAACTAGTAGCTCATTCCAGGCTTTGATTATTTACTCACTCCAGAGATATACTGAATGTCTAGCATTCTTATTAGAAAGACTATTACGCTTTATTTTTCTTCATGATTGGAACAAAGTGAAAATCTTAGTGATATCTCATGTGTTCCAAAATGTGCTTCTGTCATAGCAGATGAGTTTTTATTTTGTGGGCTAGAACATTTTTTTAAAAGAACATTTTCCTTTTGTGCATAGTCCATTGAGTTCTTTCAGGTCATGCCCTAACTGTATAAAGGGTTACTACTGCTGTACTTACAAAATTGATAGTTTAGGATCTGAGAGTGTATGTTGCTATTTCTTTTTGCTGTGATATTTTTGCTAGTATATTCATTATTGTGCTGCATTTTTCTTAAGAGTTATAAATCACATGAGATGTCAAAGCACTGTAATACTAAATAAAACTTAGTTTAGAAGCAGTGCTCATTCAGATTGTGCAGGTTTTATGTTCTCTCATTTTCTCTCGGATTTTTCAGTAATAATAAAAAGAAAATCTACAAGTCAATGTGCTCTTAGCCCAAGGGGAAATAGAAATGACTTGCACAAACACCAGTTACTTTCATTGCACAAAACTAATGGCTCAATTCCTTGGTCCAGCCAGGGTGAGGCAGAGTTTTCAAGTGATTTGCGTGAGAATCCCATAATGTTCTTCAGGGAGCCAGAGATCTGTTGAAACAAAAATCAGTATTTAAATGATAGTCACAACTAAAAAAAACCATATTGATACGATTCTTTTACTTTTATTTGTAGTATTACTATCACAGAAGGACTTGATAACCTCTTTGGAGGGAGAGGCATATCTTTTCATTACAGAATTAAAAATCTGTAGTCAGAATATCTCCCAACTGATCACCTTAATTGCAACTGTGATGTTAAAGTAGCAAAGCTGCCTATGAACAGTGGGTGTTTGTTTCTGCTTCCTTCAGCTCTTCCCCCTTTTTGCCAGTGAGTTCTGGGAACACAGTGGAATTGCAAATAGCACCAGCCATTTGATTCAGCAAGCAGTAAATTATCTGAGCTGGTGTAACTTTGATGCTTGCAAAACTACTTGTGAATTCAGGACAGATATGCTGAGCAGATATGCTGAACATGCTGGAAAGAAAATATAGCAGTGTGTGTTAGGTAGCTTCATAAAATTTAGTGAGAACTTTACCCTTCAGGACGGAATAGATAAGTCATTACAGAAGTAGAAAACCTTGGGTTCAGCCCCAGTTCCACTGAAATTTAATTATTTATTCCGAGGATGGGAAATTAATGAAGTAGACTGAGAGCACAGCATTCCAGAGTATTTCTGAGTGTGGTCTTTAATGGACAATAGTCTGCTCAGTTCATCTGCTGAGATGAGAACTGGATCTGTATCCTCACATGCAGAGAGTGTGACTAATAGGTAAAAGGGTTCTATTTAGCTTGTCTTCCTATTTTTTTCCTCTTAACTTACTATTAAATTTCCTTCACTTTTCTTACATATTCTAAAATGTTATATTTTCAGTAGCTTTTTTTCTTAAATAGAGAAAGATTGGAAAAGTTCAGTTCATCATGTTGCTTTGTTATTCTGTAGCTCTTAAAAAAAAAACAAACAAACAAAAAAAACCCTTGTTTTCAGAAGGGCTTTGAGGATGCCAGTAAAAATTTGGGAGAGGGAAAGGGGAAATAAGATAAATAAGATTTTGATGATGAAAAGTACCACTTCATAAATGATATATTGAGATTTTTGAATTGAAGACAAGCATTAGACAGTCCTGGAAAGTAGATTGTCAAGAGGATCTGGAAAGAGCACTCATTCAGCTCTTCCCCTCAGAGCTGAATGGAAGCATTACATTAAGGCTACTTTATTCTTTCATACAGTACAGTGAAGTTCTGCCTTTTGTGTTCCAGACAGGTGATCTGCCTCAAAGTGAGATGTGCACTCAGTGCCATGGTCTAATTCATGTGGTGATGTTCTTGGGGTAGGTTGGACACAATGATATCAGAGAGAGGGTTCTTCTAACCTATTTGATTCTGTGGTTCTGTAATTCTGAAATTTGTAACCCACCACCACCTTTTTCAGAATATTACCCATAAACCATGAATTAATTAAGAACACAGTGAGTGTTCTTAATTAATTCATGGTTTATGGGTAATATTCCTGAAGCTAAGGTAAAACCTTGCAGCCTCCTGAACTCCTTTTCTTGTCTTGTTTATGCCCTTTCCATTTCTTCTCCAGCTTTCCTTCTCTCCCTGACACAACACAGGTCTTGAGCAGGAAGTTCTGAGTATCTTGCATGTATGTCCCTTATGGAAGTCTCTATTTGTTAAAATTACATTAATTTCCAAATTAAATGGGTTTTTTGCCTACAGTGTTAATTTTAGTAGTGATCTGATGAAAAACCATCTCAATTATTGCTCAGCAGAAAGAATTAGCTTAAAAGTCAAAACTAGGGACATTATAAGAACTCATTTCTTTTTAACAGATAGTGTAGGCCATGCTCATGAGTATTTTCTGTTTCTTTCACAAGTATTAAATGTGAAGGACTGGCTTTATATACTTACAGTCCCATGCACGCATTTGTTTTCTCTTCAGAAGAAACCTCTCCTTGTGTGTATGTATCTCTACACACACAAATACTTTGTCTTATGGATTACTTTCCAGAAGTATTTCTAATAGCTGCAGTGGTTAATATAGCCCTGATCTGGGGACAGTGTTAAGAGTGATAAAGTTAAGTCTGAGTAAGGAAGAAACCATCCTTCAACCTGTGTCCTAATTTACACCTATATGAGCTTTGTATTTCCTAACTCAAGGGTGAAAAATTCTGCCAGCAAAAATCTAATCTCAAAAATAAGTTAATGAAATCTGGTTTCACTGGCATCTGAAATCTGGCATCACTGACTTATTTTCAACATTGCTTTTTTTTTTTCATGCCAGGACTTTATTTCTTAATGGAAAAATAAATGCTTTCTTGTCTTTCAGGAAACTAGTAATTTCCCAATACTGCAACAATAATTTCCCAACTGCAACAATGAAAGCATTGTCAGTTTGTGAGACTTCTCTTTAAAAAACATCAATGTATTTACTAGGCTGTGGTAGCTCAGACTGTAATGCTTTGGCTGTCTGAGCATGTTAGATGTTACTCAAGGGCTCTCTTAAGCTCCAGTGCATTTTCATTATCTTGAGATCAAGCACTGTTTGGTTGGCCAGCAGCTTTAGCGTTGAGAAGCTATATATTTGA
This sequence comes from Pyrgilauda ruficollis, assembly GCF_017590135.1. Classification (NCBI taxonomy): domain Eukaryota; kingdom Metazoa; phylum Chordata; class Aves; order Passeriformes; family Passeridae; genus Pyrgilauda; species Pyrgilauda ruficollis. The sequence goes on from NW_024524378.1 coordinate 8,364,650, forward strand.
TACCTATTACCCAACTGAAGAGTCCTGTCACTTCCACTTTTAAATTCTTCCCAGTACCAAAAAGAATTTATTCTGTTGCACACTTTTTATAGATTTATATGTTGAAATTGTCTAGGTTTACTGGTAGCACTGCTGAACAGTGAAATGCTTGTGACACCGGGCTAAATTTGGTTGACCTTTCACAGTCCAGATCAGGAAGATGGTATAGAGGCAATGAAGAGCTTTTGTGTCATTCTACAAATCACCTCTGTTAAGTCTGGATACTGAAAAAGAGGAACATTTTTGATCACAGTTGATGAAAGATGCAGAAACAATAATTGAATCAATCTTACATTATTTGCTTCAGTTAGAGATAGAAGAGGCATTATCTGAATCCTTAAGATTTTCTGTGCTACTCTGGATATTCTCCTGGGATAATCCTTCAAGATCCTTATTACATCCCTAGCAATATTTGGTCTGAAGCAGTTGCATTAGGTGGAGGTTCTGAACTGCAATGAACAAGGGAGTCATGAAACCAAATAAGTAGAGCTAAATACAGCCCTTTTCACTTGTATTCATTGCATATGGTGAACAATATAACCATTCTTCTTTTGCCATGACCTTCACTTTACCAACTAAATTGCATCTTGGTTGGGCAAAAGAAGAATGATTAAACAAATATAAAAATCTGGGAAAAGCCATCCTGTCATTATGTCCTGGGCAGTGAGCAGAGGAGTAGGATGCCTGCTTTATGCACTCCAGAAACCTTGGTCATGTGGCTCAATTTGTTGCTGATCACAAAAATGGAAGTTTTGTTCTAAGAGCTGAACCATTGTTAGTGTTTGCTTCTTCCAAACAGATATGTGTGTGCTGTACTTTTGTAAAACCTCAGCACGAAACGGTGTGGAGCAGGACTGGGCTGTGGGACTGGAGAAAGTGGAGGTGGATTAGTGTTGCCACTGTTCTGGCTGAAATTAAAAAAACCCAAAGAACAAAAACCAAAACACAATGAAAAGTCTTCAAGGGAAGATGTAAGAGTGAATAGTAATTTATATACAGTATGCAAGAGGGCCTGCCTCTTTATTTTCTCTAAAGAAGATAAACTGCTGGAATCTATCTGTGGAAAAAATAGTAAGAAAAAATGCCATCTCCTTCATTTGAACACAAGTAGTTTTTTGTATCAGCTGCATTTTGTTAAGTTGTTTTTTTGTTTAGAAGTTATACTTTTTGCGTGCTGTCATGTTGCAAAATGTATGAATGAGCATTTTTCTCTAATTGAAATAAGTAGTTTTGGGCTATCAAGACAAAATGTCAGCACTTGGGAATGAGGAGGGAGGAAAAATATGGGGAAGCAGGAAAAGAACTGAATTGTAGAGTAATATGACTGTAGAAGTATATGAACCTTTTTATGGACACGTCATGTATAGTTAGCCAGATCATTTAGAAAATTGATGTTGCTTCATTCACAACATGTTGATTTGTACCAGTTAGGAATCTGGACCTTTGAGAATACATTGTTATATTTGCAGATAGAATAGTGGTCACATATGACTGCAAAGGCAGTGGCCTTGATGCTCTCCTGGATCCAATCCATGTCATTTTAGCCATTTGACTCCACTTCAGTGACTAATGTCATGGAAAAGCTGCAATAGCATGCACAGTTTTTTGATCAGCCAAAGGAGGGAGCTACATACACTTCTTTCATCCTCATGCCCCAAGTAATTGGACATGCGATGTGTGATTCAATTGCAGATACATAGCAAATGACAAGTTGAGCCCAAGAAAAACTTAAGCTCAGAGGAAAATGAAAGTTATTGTTATCTTACATATTTCCCATCCTAAAAAAGGAAGGCATTTCTCAGTCAGAGCTGGTGCTCTTTAAATTTGTAGTGTCTTCACAGAATGCTTGTCTGTTAATATTTCATAGAATATGCTTGATAAGGAAAAATTATGCTGATTTCATTTTTCAAAAATTATGAACTTTAAAGGCACATTTTCCTTTCATTCCAGAGACTACACGGAAATAGCACTAGTCAGACAACTTTATAGTCTGTTAAAGATGTTGTCCTCACAATACAACTCGCTTGATGTGCTGGCCTCAGTTAAAAAAAAAAAAAAAAAAAAAAAAGTCTTTGTTTATTTGAGCTTTTCAAGTTAACAAGGACAAGTCTATGTTCACATTATGGACTATGATGCCATGAAACAGTTCTTTGTGATAAACACTGAATGCATTTTTAAAAAAAACCCTCTCATCGGGATGACAGCTGTATTTTTTTCTATGCTGTGACTTGTAACCAGACAAATTAAATATCAGTAATCATTGTGGTGGAGGAAGAGATAATTTAATGATCCCAAACTATATGAGGAGCAGCTGAGGTTACTTGGTCTGTTCAGCCTGAAAGAGGAGACTGAAGGGAGACCTCACTGCAGTTAGAACTTCTCTACAAGAGCAAGAGGAGGGGCAGGCACTGATTTGTTCTCTGTGGTGATCAGTGGCAGGACCAGAGGGAATGGCCTGAAGCTGTGTCAGGGGATGTTTAGGTTGGAAATTAGAAAAAGATTCTTCACCCAGAGGGTGTTTGGGCACTGGAACAGGCTCCCCAGGGAAATGGTCTCAGCACCAAGCCTGACAGAGTTCAAGAAGTGTTTGGACAATGCTCTCAGGTATGTGGTGAGACTCTTGGACTCTTAGAGACTGTGCAGGGCCAGGAGTTGAACTCAATGATCCTGATGGGTTCCTTGAAACTCAGCTTATTCTGTAATTTTGTGGTAAGTTTGCAAATAGGCACTTCAAACACATCCTTCTCAGCTGTTTGTGTTTTGGGGGATAAAAGCAAGGAATATCTAAAGTTTTCAGTGAATAGGCTGTTAAGGATATTGTAACATTTAGTAATTTCAATAATATTGCTTTTATCTGTTAGAGGAGTAGGAACAGGTGGCTATTAGGTTTCTGACAAATGAATTATGGCCTAGACACATATGCTGGGAGCTGACCTAACATTTGACTCCGGATAGTTGTCATAGCAGCAACCTGAATACAGCAGATTGGTACAAGTGCTGGTTGCAGAAGTGGATGAAGTTTCTGTGCTAATGCAATACATCTGAATATTAATAAAAGTGCACGTGTAGTGCCATTAGGAAATCACTGCTATGGTGTGTCCTTTATTTATATCAAATTCCTAATTTTTAAAAAAAAAATTTAGGTTTGTGAGAAGATGTTACTGATCTGCCTCCATGCAATTTCTGGTGCTGTTTTTCTGCATGTAATAGGGGGGCTGACATAAAGAAAGACTCTTCAAGCACCATTTTATTAACAAAAATGATATCTGGCTACTGCAGACCAGGAGCAGTTTGTGTTTTGATTAAGAAGGAAGGAAATTACTGGTGGACAAATTACAAGTAATTGTGAAACTGCTCTGGTAGAAACGAATTAAAAATCTAAATTGCAGTGAGGGCATGGACCTCTAATGCAAGATCACTGTGTCTGGCTTTCAGCACTGACGGGTAAGAGACTTTTAAACCTTCATATTTGGAGGACAGAGAGAATTTTGCAATTAAAGCCCAGCTTCTAAATCTTGACACTGAGGAGTTTTTCTCATGTATTACCCTTCAGAGAGCAGGAAAGAAGGAAGAAAGATATACATTTGTGTCCTTGATTGTGTGTTGTTCTCTTTCCTGATCAATACAGCTCCCAGGAGGGAGGAAAAAATTGTACTTTTTAAAATTGTTCTCTAGATTCTGTTATTTATATTGTATGGTGGCAATATACCACAATATATTGTAAGGGGCAGATTTAGACAACATTAGTTACAGAAAAGGGAGTTATGCAGAAATCTCTCCCAGCTGATGCTGGAGGATGCCCTGCCGAGGCAGTGCTGCTGTGGCAGAAAGCTGCAAATGCAGAGGGAGCACAAAGAAGTGGTTTTGTGTCAGGGTGATGGAGTCCTTGTCACAGCTATTCAGCATGCAGGAAGAGCACGTCAGCTGCACATCCTTGTAAAAGGTGGAGGGGAAAGCATCAGGAGTTCCTTTCCTTTTGGGTTTCACAGAGCCTAATTTGCTCTAGAGGATGGAAGAAAAAAGGCGCTTCATCCGAGTGGCAGCTGTGCAGAGGGATAGGGCCATATCCTACCTCTGCCGTGCATTTACATAAGACCTGAAAAATTCCAGCTCAAAGTGATTTTTGCTTCAGAATGGAAGGCTTCTGGAGTCTTAGAAAAGAGCAAAAGGAAGCAGATGGTTCACTTAACATAAAGCAAACAAATAGAAATCAGAATCCCAAAATCCATAAGAGGCAAATGTCACTTAACTTGCAAAGAGCTCAACGCCTCTTACACTACAGAAGCTTTATTAGTAATAGCTTTTTGTGCTCAGACATCTCTTTGTGATTTGGTATTTAATAGGGATGAGAATGACTTCAGTAGTTCAGTACTTTATCCTTTTTTATCTGCATTCAAAATGATCACTAAGATGAATGTAATGTCCTTGGATACCCACACTCCAGTTTGCATTTCAGGCCTTGTTCACTTCCATCATTTCCCCACCTGGCGATTATTTTACTTCTAGGTTGGTCTTTGGTTTCTTTTTGCTGTTCCAAATGATATGCCTTAACCTCTGAGGCAAAAAATGTTATGCAGGCACCGTTTAGCTGCATGTGGATTATTGTCAGGAGATCAAATTATGTACAAGTATGGGGAAGCTTAACTTCCTACCCAGAATGCACTGGCCATATTGTCAAGGGGAAGAAAATAAGTGGTATGCATTGTAATTTTAAATCCTGCTGCCTTTCAAGTCAGTGGCAAAATTCCTGGTTTCAGCAGTGCTGGATAGGGCTCTGTCATTAGCAGATGCAGCTGGAGAGGATGCCAAGTATCACAGGGCAGCCCCCCTCCCTCCACACTCCAGACCAACCTACATTAAATTTGCTACATGTGATGGAAAGGAATAATGTGCAAGTCATGCAATTGCAAATAATTTCATGCCTTGGATTTTCAGTAAGGCCCTAAGGTGAACAGCTAATTTTTCACCTCAACACAGAGATCATTAAATTAGAAAATGCTGTATTTTTCCAGGCTCTTTGTGCTGAGCATGTGTAGTTGAATTTCAAGGTGCTGATTTCAGAATATACTTTAAGGCACCCTGAGCTGCAATAAGATCTTGAAATGTGAAGTAAAATTGATGTCAATGTAAGTTTTCTGTTCTGGAGGTTGATAAATTTGAAGGCTCAAAAATGGAATACTGTGCTGTTTCTTGGACAGGAACTTTGGAGCAATCTTATCCCCCTTCCTACCATAGGTGGAATGAAAATGGATATGGTTGGGAACAGCTTTCTTCCAGATGTCTTTAACATCCATTTTATGTCAAGGAGGCAGAAAAGGAAAGGCCAGTGGACATGTAGATATAAGAGTTCTCTATTCAAGTCTGAAGATGGAGGGTTTAGAGTCAAGACTTCTGTTCTTCCTGCTCCAGCCTTAAAAGCCAGGAATAGAGAACCTTTTTACTTATCCCTTCCTTTCATATGGCAAGAAGATATTAAATGTGAAGCATTTTCTTGCCTGTCAGATGTTTCTATCATAGATACAAGTATGTATTTCTTTTCCTGTGTTTAGCTAATGACTTCATTGCACACACCCTCCTGCCCAGAGCACAGGAGGGAATAATGTTTCTGATGAGTAAATCCCCATTATCACACAGAGTTTGGGCCAGTTTAATGACATCAATGCAAAGCCAGTGACATGAGCAAAATGTTATTTTTCAAGAGAGGCAAATTCTGGTTTTGGTTATTGAATTAGTAAGATTTAGGAGATTTTAGAGAGACATAAATTACTCCTAAATTCCAAACATAATTTGTACAATGGTTTCAGAAGTATTCCTCAATTAGAAAAAGCAGTTCTGCCCACAGAAAATACATGTACAAGTGAATGCACAGACTGCTTATGTTTGGTAGCAGGAACATGTTTGTGATTCAACAACTGGCTTGATGTCCTAAACTAAATTTAGAAACATATTTTTCTAAGAAAAAAATTAAACCTATAATAAGCTGTGGGAGCAGGAGCTTAATGCAGTGCTTGAGAGCAGCACCAGCTGCTACAGAGGCTAGGCACAGGACAAGGCAGCCAAGCAGGCTGTGGCCAGCAGCCCAGGCATTGTGCCAAAAGAATTCTCCCCTGAAATGAGAATATTTGGGGAACAGATTTGCACTGCAGTACACATATTTCATGCTTATTACTCATGGTATTTCATATTAAGCTTCAGTTTTACTGTCTCCATTAATAAAGCAAATCAGAAAGTGCATCCTCCAAAGGCCAGTCAAAGTTCATTTCTTTGTTTATTCCAATGGCATATGCTACTTTGGTTTGATGATTATGGAGTCAAAAGGCCATGCCCCAAACATCACTTCTTATTTACTTAATCTTTTAAAATACAGAAACCTCACAGTACTGAAGTTAAAGGATTATAAAGTTCTATAAAAAATTAGAGCAAGTCCTTCAGTAGCAAAATATTCTCTTTCTACTAAATACTTGAAGACAGTGTGTGGAGGTCAGGTTTGTTTGTTTTTTTTTTAATACCATACAGTTCAAATTTTGTTTTTTAACTGTAAAAGTTAAGTTTTACCTGAGACAGTGTTCATTAACAGACACCCTGCATTGAATTAATAGAAAAAAATTTGTTTTCCACAAACATGCTGTTCAGGTTTTAATGCAGATTTGAAATAAAATAATTAGCATTCAAATGTATCAAACACAGGGTAAAATATCTTTAAAATATCTGAACCTACCATTGAAAAGAAGAACCAATGATTCAGTGAATACAAAAAATCAATTGCTCGCTCTCTAACAGACAAGAAAACTGGGGCTTATTGGTTTGGGTTTTTTGGGTTTTTTTAGAAGATCTGTAACTTTGACTATAATTTACCTGTGGAAACAAAATTATGGAATCTCCAGCAGGCTTGTTTTTCTTCCTTTTCAAAGTGAAACACACAGACATTTTTAATTAGTTGAAAATGAGGAAGTTAATTCAGCATTGACCTCAAATGCTTCGTGTCTAGGCTGTCATCTGTTCCTAAATGAAGAAGAATTTAATTTGGAATCTAACATAAAGTGCTTTGGCCCATTCCCCCTGACACATGCCCCATGATGTGTAATATTAAAAGGAAGTCTGGAGCAGAAGAGAAATAGGAAGAATCACTCAAAATCAAAATCGTACCCCATAGTTTTCCATAGAGCCTTTTTCAGTGGTTGCATCTCAATATCCCAGAACTGGCAGGAGCATGGAAAACTGTTTTGTGTCAACAAAATAGGCTGGCAGTGGTGGGAGTGATACCAGTTGTAGTGCAGTAGACGAAGAGACCTATAGTGGGAGGTTTAATTATGGTGACCATGATGATATTGTAGTAATAAATCTGCAAAGCTGGCACTAGCATTGCTCCAATACTCCCACACACTTTTCCTTGTGCGCTTCCTAAACATTTGATTCATAAGTTTAAAGATTTTCTCTGTTGGTGCTCTGGTGCCACAGTCCTTCTGCACTGAATGGAGTAATGCTGATCTATCCCAGCTGAAAATGTTGCCCATCACAGTCACTGGAAAATAGCATTTTGGCAAGGGGGAAAGAAACTCCCGCAGGAGTACCTTACTGAGATAATTTCTTTAGGACCATACACATAGGCATGAAAAGTACTGAGTAAAATGCTTGATTGTTATCATAAAGTGGAGCTGCCTGAGGCATAGCAAGGCTTGTTCTGAATGAGAGGATTACACTGCAAAGGAGGAATTTCTCTTGCTTTGCATATTTCTGGTTCTGCAGTAAGTATTGCTATGCCTTTGTCATCACACATTAGTTTCAGTAATACATTGATTCATTCAGCACCATTACCTGCAGGCAAAACCACTCTTGGGATGGCAAAAGAGGACATTGTTTTCTTGCAGTTTATGTTGTTTCTCTTTTGGAAGAAAAGTCAGATATTCAGACTCCTCCATTAGTACCGCTGTCAACAAGGAAGCAACAAAAATGATCAGTAGCTATGATCTTCTGCAAGGTGCTGGCCTCTGCAAAGAAATTGGCTTTGAGAAGGTTTATGTAGCAAGATGAGAATAAACATGACATAACCTCTACTTCATTTCCCCTGAATTTTTACCTTTATTTTCTTCAGATTTTTAGCTACTCTAATTCTGGCAGGGGCATCCTAGGCCCTGGAGTTCATTATGCAGTGCTTCACTTTTGGGATCAGGCACATACCAAATGAAGTCTCTTAAATAGCAAACCTGTCCCCATGGTCCTGCGTCCTGAGTGATCTTAAGCTGAGAGCTCTGTGGAAGTGACAGAGGGAAAGAAAAGATCCTTTCATATTCTCCTGTCAGAGGCTGAAGGAGTTGGTGTAGTCTTCCAAGGGAAACCTCATTTCCTTTAATTGAAAATGGGGGCTGGGAGTGGATGGGGAGGTGTAAATAGAGGAGGTTGGGATTCTCAAGGTTAAGTACTAAAAAACAAAGCCTCAATAACTTATCATAGGGTCCGAGGCAAGGATATGCTGTGCTAGTTAGTCTTTAGGGCAGAGTAAAACTCTGCCTTTGTTTTCTGCCTATCCTGAGAGGAAGCAATTCTGTATGAGACCTGGGCCCTAACAATTCTCTTCCCTCTGCTGGTACAACGGGGCAGAAAAGAGCACCACCTGCCCTTTCTCCTGTTGTGCTCCTCTGCAAGGCAGAAAATGGTGGCTGAAGACTCTTCTGCTCTTCACATGACACATTTGTCTGGATTTGAACTGCTTTCTCCATAGGAAATGTCATGTGTATTTTGTGTAATACACTATCACCCACAGGAGTTTTGCCAAAACTCAAAGGTATTGGCACAATTCTCATATTGAATCAGGCCCAGTCCTGCCTTTTATGTGTCTGAAGCTGCTTGTAACCTGGTGCCAGCCATTGTTGGACATGTGATTTAAATTTGCACTGAGGAAGTCACTGCTGTGCACACGCTGTGGTGCACTGTGCAGTCTTGCACTGTGCATCTGTCTTGCATATTGAGACAACTTTCAATTAGTAGTGGTGGAATACCTAGCTATCTGAATTATTTCATCTGTTAAAATTCTCTAGAAAAATAAAGAGCATGACCAGTATAACTTATTAAATAATTTATGAACAGTGGTGCAACCTAAGACAAGAACAGCAGGAGCTATAAAGAAAATTAACTTGCAAGGACTTTCTACCATTAGCTCACCTAAAATGGGATTGCTCCATTGAGTTATTCAGCTTTTTAATATTTGTTTATTCCTAATGGGAAAAAAGCCACACCAAGGAGAGCACATTAAAAATCATCTCTATCTAGAACCTCACTAAAGAACAGTAAGTTTATCTTAAGAGCCACAGGAAAAGATAAATGTTGTCCCTTTACATTTGGGCAGAGAAACACAGTCCTTTAGTAGAACACAGTTTCTCTTTCCCCAGGGACTGGGCATCCCAGTTAACTATAGAAGTAGTTCATCCATGTGTCCATGCTCAACCAGCAGCACTGGTGACCTCTGAAAGCTCATGTTGCACTTCTGCTACCACAGTGGATAATGAACTGAAAAGCTGACAGACTGTGAACAGCGAGTGTCTGCTTAAGTGCTGCTCCAGCAAAAGTGGTTTTCCAACAGCTCCTTGCAACAGCCATACAACATCTCTTCCCAAAGGATGTTTTCTGTACTGCAGGTGATGTGGCAGTGGTGAAAAAACAAGATTCAAATGCTGCAATGTGAAAACACCAACCTTTTATTTAAGGTTAACATACCCATTCCAGTTTATAGATGATGTGTCATTCTATCAGAAATGCAGAAGTCTGGGGTTCATTTATCTCTCTTCTACACAATAGCACCTTTTTATTTTGATCTTCTTTTTCCATGTCAGTCTCATGCTTTCATTTCTTGTTGAGCACTGGCTGATGTCATTTTTGATGCCTGGTGACAACGCTGATGGTGACAGTTCATTTCAGTGTTAATAATCTGAACGCAAAAGGAACCTCTGCTATTCTAATCTGAAACTGAAGCATGGCTTTCTTTTCTTGGCTCTGTACCCTGTGTCAGAAGGACCGTTCAGAGATCCTTGAAGAGCTGGCAGCTAACTTAACATTTTGATAGGCACTCTTCAAGTTTCCACATCACTGTTGGTATTTCAGGCAGTTTAGATGCCTAACTGGACTCTCTATTACACTCAATTTAACTCAATTAGACTGTATGAATATTTCACCACCATCTAAAAAATTCTAGTTACATTTTTTTATCAGAAGTATGAAAAAAAAATTATACTGGACTTCAAAGCAAAATCATCATTAGTACCTGGATTTCTGGCAGTGACGTGTTCATTATGGTTGCCTCTGCAGGCTAGGAGCACTTTTTCATGTAATCTCAGGTTTTCAGGCCAGAAAATTCTACTGTGAGACTGATGTGCTCTCCATGTAATGATGAGATGATAGACTCACAGCTAAAGCATGAGTGTTCAGCTTGGCTGGAATACCCACCTCCAACTGAGCTACAAATTGAGTAGTATGTCACACAAGAGTGGGCTTTCTCATTTTTTATGCATACTTGATTTAAGTAACTAAAAGTGAAGAAAATAATGCAGAGAGAGTGGCAGAGAAAAACATAGTCTAGATCTGACAACAGAGAATGGAAAACAAGTTAGCAATCCCCCAGCTGCTCCTTACAAGAGGAGAAATAGTGTGCAAACCCAAGAACACCAATTATGTCCCACTTGATTTTACTGCTAAGTCCACTCCTGAGTTATCAAAACATTTCCCAGTCTAAGGAATATCTGGCATGAGTTCTGTGATATTATTTTAACTTTACTTCATGTTTTATTTTAGCCAGCTTGCCCAAATTTGCATTAAGTACTTCTGGATAAAGTCTCAGGGGTCTTTCTGCTGGCTGTAAGTAGACCTCATCCATAAATCTAGTGCCTTTTCCTACAATGCTGTTTTGGAGGACAAATAAACTTGAAGGGGAAGAAATCTGTCTAAAGATGCAATTATTTTGTTATATCTATCTGTACTGATGGTTTTGGACACCAGGTTATGGGACTGTCAATAGATGCATCATTTTAAGGAATACTGTGAATAGCCTGGGAGGTGGAGAAATACACATGGAGAGATATTATGTGACAAATATTGATATATATATAAGTCTTGAAAGGTTATCAGACAAGAACTCTTCCCCTTAAATAAAATATTGCTGTGTTATATTTTAAGTGTTTTCCTAAAGAGACTATAAGATTCTAGCACTCATTTTTCAGGTCTCAGCTATGAACTCAGGCAAGTTGAAATTTCAAGTAGATGTTAATTTTTTAATTAATAATCCCTCAACATAAGGACTGGAAATTTTGTAGAACTTTATTCAAAATAGTTTGGAGGTAAGAAGACATGATGCCACATGGCAAACAGGTCACAAAGGTTAACATTTCTATGTGCAAATCCAGAGGCTGTAGCAAATGCTTTGCTTTTCTTACTGTGAATACTGAAACTTTGCTGACTTCACTGAAAATTTGGGTTTTGTTCATTCCACTGTAAGAGAAATAAGGCTTTCTGGGGAAGGTAATATCTTTTCTTAGATAAGCTTTTGGGCACAGAAGTTCTCCTGGTCTTGCCTTACATTGCCTTCATGCTGAGCTTACAGCTGTAAGAGCATATCCTACAATATTAAAATATGTCCTTTTAAAGGACTATAAATATTCAGTACTTTAGATGTGAAGGTCAGCCAATGCAAAGGACTATTGTGTAGCTTCACTTGGATTTCAAACTTTAATTATGTAGGTCTATGAAACTATGAATTATGTAGGTATATTTTCTTTTTGTTCAAGCCTCACTAGTCTTGAACAGGCTTTATTTAGTGTAGTTTATTTAGTAGTAATCCCAACACAAACCTTAGCAACTGGAGAGGGGAGAAAGAATGTGCAATGGCAACCAAAACTGAAGTGAAAACTCACATCCATCATTTGCATAAATACCTTTTCCACTACTGCTAAGCACACTGAGTCAACAGCCTTACTGCAGAATTAAGGAAAAATTTAGCCTACTGTGATATGCCGAAGTAATGTTTAGCTGTCCAGGCTTCCAGGATATTGGCTATCAAATTAAAAGCTTGTTTAAACACTAGAGAGTTACTTTTATGTAATTAAAGCTAATAAAAGATCCAGTATTCTGTCAGAACAATGTGTGTCATCCAAGCAGTTGGTAGAATCATCACTTATTAAGATTACCTGACATTTCCCTTTACAATACTAGGTGTGCAGTTCGATGATAACTTCATGACCTTCAGCCCACAAGGATTACATTTACTCTTCTCTATATCTTCCATCTGTTGAACTCTTTCAGAGATAATTACAGCCATTTTCAAGAACGAGAAAAAATTTATCCTGTAAGGGAATTTGATCCTTAAGTATATTTGCCATTCCTTAAAAAAAAAAAAAAATAGTCTCTGTGTTTGCTCTTGACAACATCATGTCATTCCTACCAAGGATGTAACACTGGATACACATGTTTACATAATCAATTTAATTTGCTAAATTCTGATCTCAGTGCAGAAAGGAGGGAAAAATTGTTGGGGCTGGAGCCTGGTGAGGGTTGACAGGAGCAGTGAAAGCAAGGGACAAAGGGAAAGGGGCATTATGAGAAGTTGAGCAAGCTGAGGCTGGCAATGTGATGGAAAACTGGCCAGGTGGATTAAAGAACTAGTGGTGAAAGAGGATCAGATACTACTAATGAGAGATAATATAAGTTGAAACCAGGAGCTGCTCTGGCTAATTATGGCTTTGCTCCCTGTGGGACAAGATTTTTGGGATCAGGATACTGATAGGAGTCTGAGCATAGAGAGAAAATCTCAAATGAAACCATCAGTGGTGTAACAGTGATTAAATACAAACAAGGAAACAAAAGGCCTGGAGCTGTTGAAGCTGCTCAGGTATCTGGCATCAAGAGACTTGTTTGGAAAGGAGAGATTAGGATTTGCTAGTCAATAAGATTGAAACTGAGAGGAAGGGTAGGAGACAAGACTGGAGAAGACAAGGATGGGGTGAAGTCTCAAGGATTTTGCAAAGACAGTGCACAAGATGTACACAATCTGGTCCTGGCAAGAGCAGATTGGTGTTTAAGAAGGGGCCAGATTCTGGGTCTTTCAGTGGGAGCCAGCTTTCATGTGGCTTATCCTCCTTTAAATACCTTGCTCCATGCAGATGGTGATGGCTGCTTACCCTGGCAGCTGGTTCTCTGTGCAAAAACTGAGATGGGCAGAAAACTCCCAGCCTCACAATCCTCTGTGGATATAGCAGGGTGTCTCGTGATATAGCTTCTGAGTTGTTCCCAGTTAAAAACTTCAGAGTTTTTAAAAATTAATTTACACAAAGAGAAGCTCATTATGTTGTTACGGTTGCAGAACTCAAGAACTTTACATATTAGGTAACTCTAGCTTGAGGTTGCCTTTGTTGCAGAATCTCACCATCTGAAAAGCACTGATAAAAGTCCTATCTATCATGAGTACTGTAAGGATTAATTTGGTGTGCTTTGAAAAGTGTTGTGTGGTTTTATCATATGTTTCTATTTATTTTACTCTTGATTGTAGAATTAAATTAGTGGGATTCAAATGAGAAAAATATATGAAATATTATCTACTTTCTTCTAAAGCCATATTACAAGCTACTGAGACCTAAAAAAAATAATTTAAAGCCTGCTTTGTTTTTACAAGTGAATGATTTTTTTTACTATGCTGAAAAAGTGGAAGACCATATGCAAATAGGCTTCCCTATTTGTTTGAAGACTTATCTGCATTTGAGTTTTCTTAACCTCAAAGTGGTAGTCTAAAAGAAGTGTTTATTGACAAGAACAACAAGCAATTCACATTTTTCAGTTTAACTTATTAAAAAAGGCAGTATCCAGTAATATGAAGTGAAAATGTGTTTGCCTTTCTGTCTCCTTTCTAATTCATGGGAAAAAAATCACACTGACATAGGGTCAGTTAAAAGCTGTTATTCTCAGAGTCGTTGGTTTGTCAGCCTGGGAGGTACTGCATTATTGAAAGCAGTAGCTCTATGCATGCCACCAGCTTTGCATTTTTGGAACATTATTATTTATACTCTTTTTGCAGAAGTTTTGTTAGCTCTTTGGTGAGCTGGCACTGGCCACGTGAGTTGATCTGCACACACACTCCCTGTCAGGATTTACATTTATATGTTAGCAATGATTGTTGCTAGCAGGGAAGCCAAAGCAATAGTACTGCTCTCTCTTAATTGGAGTACACTGAATTTCTGTCACTTGTGTATATAAGGGATCACAACTCAATATAGCACAGATTTGCCAGGGCTCTCTATTTTCACAAACTATTGGGTTTTTTGTGTTATTTTGGAGGTGGTAAAGAAGATGGGGAACAGAAGGGATCAGTGACACTGCTAAAGATGCTTCTACGAAGACTGTTTTAGAAGAGTTGTGTGTGCTGTGCCTCTGCTGGCAGGGGAACAAGAGGCTGGGAAGTGCCAGTGAGCCTTGCTCTTTGTGCCACAGTCCTGACAATCTGCACCAGCATCATGTTGCTGTGGATAGTGATTCTTCTGTAAACTATTCATTTGCTGCTCAGAGCATCAGTCAGAGCACAGAAGGGTTTCTTCAATATGCAGGTTATGCAACAGCTCATGGAAAATTTTGTTAGGATGTACTGTCCTTAGAGGGTTACTAAATTGCTTCCCTGATTAAAAATAAAATCAAATATGTTTTTTCTATCTCTTCTTTTGTGGGGAAAAAAAAAGTGTTCTCCCAGTACAGACCTTGACATAAAATTGAGACATAAATATCTCTGGTATATATCAAGTTGAGGATCACAGTAAGGACCTCATACTTCCTCTTTTCAAGCCAACAGATAATTTTTTATTTAGCATGCTTTTGCACCTACGAAGTATTTTTCCATGTGCTGATTTCAATCATTTTGCAGGTAATGTGCTCAAGACTTAAATGGCTTCTCCTCCAAAATAAATTCAGAAGAGAAATATTGTTGGAGGGATGATTTATTTCCTTTGGCATATACTAAATAGAGATAGTATGAGTCAAATTCTAGATGAACAGATGTTTTATCTGCACCTTGGTCATACTTCTTATTAAAGGTAAATTATAAATAGTTTAAAATGGTTAGTTAATACTTCAAAAGTTTAGTATATTGTTATGATGACAACAGTATATATTCCAGGTAGTTAGGTCAAACATGTTTCTAAGTTGTTAGTTAATTGCTAATGATTGTCTTGAAATCAAAGTATTTTTTTAAATAAAATTTTAAATAAATAAGCCTTTTCAGTGTAAACATTATATAGGGAGAAACAGGAGGTGCTGAATAACTAACACAGAATATTTCAAAGATCTCTGTTTTCAGTGGAACAACAATATATTTAATTTCTACATTACTTTAAAATCAAAGGCATTTCAGGGGAAAATAATGAAGAGAATGAATTTATTAAGAACGAATTTCAGGTATACAAAATAAATATGATATTCATATTCTCCAGCCCTAAGAAAAAGAGAGACCGTGCTCTTTACCCTTGGTATGGCTGGAAGTAAAAATGGCACAACTTTGCCTTTTGAACTACAAAACATTTCCAAAAAAAATCCCTGGGGAATGTATGAGAGGCAACACCTAACCCCCTGGGACCAGGCTTGTGGTTCATAATCCTTCCAGCTGGGCTGATGCCTGAGCCTGCTCAGAAAAAACTTGACAAAAATCCTGCCCTATTTTTACAGTAATTACTATTTTTGCATGTAGTTGAAGTCATGAAGACTGAGGTAAACACTTAATTAAGGATCAGATTTAATGTCTGAAATGTACGACAACTTATTTATCATTTAGGGACAGGTGATCAGTGTGCTCTTGAAAGAGATGTGTTTATTATATTTAGAGGAAGTCTCCTTTTGTATAGTAACCAAGAGATTAGAGTTCATATGCAGAACCAGGAGCACAGGTCACAGCATAATCCTCAACTCCTTTAGCCTGCCTGAGAATTCCTCCGCACTGGAGTGCCCAGACTACACCTGAAGCCCCATCCCTTGGCACATCACAGTGTTTTGTAGGGCTGTGATTAGTTCTGTACAAAGATCCCCCTTCAGTAGCACAGCTCCAGCCTTGGATTTCTGACCTCAAAGCCGCCTGTGGATTTTGTGTTAGGGAGTAGCTGGAAGGGAGCCTGCCAGGGCAGTGTTTCTGAGAGGGACCTGAGTCACGCTCCCTTTTCGTGTGCAGTCTCTGCAGCCTTGTGAATTGTGCATTCCTTCCCGCACAGTGGCACAGCTTCAGCGACGACTCCCACCACTCCCAGCGCAGTTTTGCTTGGAGCCTGGTTGCTAGGAGATGGCAGCTCTGAGTCCCCTCCTCACCACAGCCAGCAGAGACCCTGCATCCCAATCCTTCCGCCTCTTCACCATGATTGGCGACAAGTAGCCAGAACTCTGGTCTCCCACTTCTTGGCTGTGTGCTCCCCTGCTGATCCTCCAGCCAGGCTCTGCTTTCTGGGCTTTGCCAGGAGCTCAGTGCATCTGCTCTGCAAGAGATCCAGTTAGGGCTTCAGTGCCCTGACTAGAGGGGCTCTGGAGGACATGTAAGTTCAGGGACATCAAATCTGTGGGTTCCAGACGGTGAGGATAAGGAGACCAATCCTGAGATGCTCTGCTCAGCTATAGGAGTTAGTCCTGTTTGCACTGTGCCCCTTGAGCACAGTTTAGTCCTTGATAGTTTAGCAGAAGTTCTGCTGTTGAGCTCTGTGAAAAAAAATGACACTGTGACTGAGTCTGTGGCAGGAAGTATCATTTAGTTTTAACATAAGGAGGCACAACATCTGAGTCTTGAGAGTGTTAAAATTTTGGACGATGAGTTAAGCTATGTTGCCAAGATAGAACTTTACTGTGTAGCTTATGAATATTCTCTGAGAAAATAATACATTTTCTCTCATAAGAGATATCAATGACCTTTGGAGATAAAAGACAAGTGATATTAATGTTGAATTCTTGGCAAAAATACATTGCAATTCTGGCCACTTTTTAAAGATTCTTACTTAAGAAAATGCTTAGGAGACCACTTTGGCCAAATCTCTTAAAAATGTAAAGTTTTGCCTTAGCTCATAATACTGCCCAAGAGGCCCCATTCTTATTGTTTATGAAATTAATTCATAAACAGTATTCAGTATTCCATATTAAATATTAGAATTACTGTTAATAGTATATATCCCTTCTCTGGGTTATTTCAGTTGTGCTTCAGGTGAAAGTCTCTTTCACCAGTAAATACCTGCAACACAGGGATGTCTCCATCTAAGAAAAGTCGATAGTGTCTTTTAGAGAAGTGAAACCAACAACTGCTCTTAATGCATACAGGATTCACAGCCCTTTTTACTTCAACACAGAGACTAAACACTACTTGAACTATTTGATCTAAGTAAAAACTGTAAAAAAGGTTTCACATATTTTATAGAATTCTTAATAAGTCTGATATATTTATGAACCATAAAAGACTTGTGAAGTGGAGATATGCATAAAATAGCAAAAATTCTTACACAAAGGGGAGGTAATTTTAGCAGATTTTTTTTTCAGTTAACTACTCTGAAAATTTCCTTTAAAAACAAAACTTCCATAGATCCATTTTATTTGAAAACACTGAAATATGTTTTCATCACAGAGTATAAAATCAAACCCATAAAAAAGGTCAAGAAACAAAGAAAATGTTCAAATATATACAGACTAAATCATATTTTGTGTCACTGAGGTCCCTGTGGCAGGATGAGCAGTCACACAGTGATAGTTTTCCTTGTTTCCAACTACTAAAATGCATTAAATCTTCTCTCAATGCTTTTCTTTATTTCACCTGTGTCATTAATAAAGTTGCTACTGTGGCATTCTGTGATCATGAATGGAGGTGAGGTACTCTAAGCAGTAGATACAGTAAGTACCGATGGGGAATAATACACTTTCACCTGAAATATCTCCTTTCAGGGAAAATTGAAGTGCTGTTGTGCTAAGTTCTGTTAAATACTACCCAATCATCAAAGAGGCAAACAGAAAGCATTGAGGAAAACTCACAGTGTACAAACAGACACTGCTGTTACACAGATAACAACAGTGTTCAAATCACTTTTGTGGAGGCAACCCTACTTTAATGGCCTTTGTGCAGAAGGACACTGACTCAAACTTCTCCAAACACAGGAATGCTGTTTTATTCCATTCCTCTATTCCTTCTGTAATTTCTGACACTGATACATCAAAATTAAGTAGATGGTGCATTCTGTATTGGTTTAGCGTATCAAGAAATATATGATTCTCTGACTTGTAAGAGTCACTCCAGTACTCAGGAAATGGCTGTTTCTTATCCTTTCCCATTATTCTGGACAGCATTGAGTTTTGAAGAAGACTGTGAGCTCTTCAGGGTGAGAGGGTACATGTGCTCCTTTGAGAAACAGCATGGCTGGTTTGTGGAGCACAAATAAATGAATATTTTCAGATTTTTAGGAAACCTCTATTCTTACTTATTTCCATTGTTTCATTTATGCTGATATTTGGTAAATCAGAAACATATCCATGCTTGTTTAACATGCATTATACTTTTGTAAAAGCAATAGATGTAGAATCTTAACAATGGAAAAGACCTTCACATGCAAGGTGAAATGTAACCATAATTCCAAACCTTTTCTTGTTTTTTGCAGGATGAGGCTGCTCCAGCTGACAAGCAGTGCAAACAGGAGCCATCCCAGGTCACTTACTCAACATCAGCTGTTTCCAGCACGCAGGAGGTGCTGTACATCAACGGCAACGGGACCTACAGTTACCATAGTTACAGAGGGCTCGGAGGTGGGCTGCTAAATCTCAATGATGCTTCTAGTAGTGGTGAGTTTCCTCACAGATTGTGGCTGTATGTATATGTGCTGATGTGTACTTCCCCCTGCCGTACAGAAAGCTAGTCCATGGGGTTCAGTAGCCACAGCCTATTATCACACGATGAGCAGGAGCACAATCCTGCAAACAGCTACTGCTGAGCAAAATATTTGCTCCCTGCATGCTAGTCTCTTTCCAGCTTCAAGGGACTAATACACAACAGGGCAAGACTGAACCACAAGCCTCTAACAAAGCTGAGTAAAAATAATGCCAGGTTAGATCTTCAGTCTCTCTGCATAACTTTATAGGACCTTATCCTTACTGTCCTCTCCTGCACTGATCACAAACGGAGGCCATTATTATATTTTTGGCTCAAGTTTCAAAACATGCAACTCCATTTTGTGTCACATAAATAAATTGACATAGGTTAGTCACGCGGTCTCACCAGCTACTTTAATTTACTGAATATAAGAATCTGGCATACCAAGTGTTAAATGAGAAATCAGCATATTCATTTATACCCTACACTAAAAATGATAAGGTAACCATGTCACCATGAGGTTGTATGTCCCTCTGAAAAAAAAAACAAGTGGTGTCATTTATTTAGACAACATTCCTTTCTTCTTATATTGGCATGCTTTTGTAACATAAAAATGTAAGCAAATTGTAGTATTTGTTTGAAATTATCCCTCATATTGATTTTGTACAAATGCAGAGCAATACCCTTCTGATAAAAAGGGTATTGTCTCTCTGTCAGAGAAATGTGATTCATCTGGAAGCCTGAGGTTTTATTGACTTCCCAGGACTGTATTTAAAGAAAAGTCTCAGAGAATGTAGAAATCCCTGGGGTTTTGCCCTGGCTGATCCCTCTCTGGCAGGCGAGAGTGCCAGTTCAGGTAGAGCAGCTGACTTAGCCTAGATGAGAATGGCTCAGCTACAGCCTCTGCATTCGGCATGCTCAACAATTTTCAAAATGCTACCAGGACTGCAGCCTGCAAGGAGCTAATAGAATGTGGTGTGCTGAGGACCTTCAGTCACATCTTCTTCCTCACCCCCTGCCCGCTAAATTCTCAAAGGTCTGTGAATGATTTGTGCCAAGTTTTTGAAAGTCTTTAAATAGGTAATACTTTAGTTGTCAAAAGCCTTTGACTCAGTGTGAATGATGATTACAATTGTTTCCATACACATGAAGAGCACATCTGAGGCACTGAATATGGTCTCTGATCAAATATTTTCATAACAGTAAGACAAGCCATGGAAATCTGGGTTTGTTTGTGAAAATGCACAAGAACTTTTAAATTGTATTTACATTATGCCCAGAGAGGATATGACCCAGCCCCCACTGAAAACAGTTGGCATTTGCTCTTTTACCCAGCTAAGAGGAGGATTAAGCTCCCCATGTGTTATTTGTCAGCAAAAGCCATCAATATTGTCCTGGTTTATATAACCATAAACTGTGAGGAATCACAACTGTTTTGTGTACTTGTTTTTCCCTTCAAACTTCTTGTAATAAGATACATTTTCATAACTTGCATTTTGCAATGACTTGTGGGATTTAGGCAAAAGTATTCTATGTCGCTTCAGCTTGCAATTTTAAAAAATTATGTACAAATTAAATGCCATCTGTAGCATCACAGGAGAGGTTTGTTGGGAACAGATAATAGGCAGCAGCACCCACCATCCAACCACCAGCATTTTTAGCCATCAATTTGTCTTGCCTTCTGATTACAAGCCACATCTTCTTTGTGCCTTTAACATAGAGGACTCCAGTGTTTTTTTCACAATTAAAGCTCAAGACAGGTTTGTATACAGACATACGCTCAAACATGTCTTCTTCCTGGTCTTTCCCTACTTGCACTGGACAATTTTGTCTGTATGTCCTTTTAGTTTGAAAAGCCAGTAAGCCATTGCACTTTTCCCATATGGTTGTACTGTTGGAAGGTTGTGCAAAGGTGCCTGTCTTCTCCACAGGGATCCTACAGGAGTCAAAGTATGTAAGCTCCGGGAGCCAAAAGTCTTTGTGTGCCAGGACTTGGAAACCAATTGTTGATGCTGACAGTCTAGTTAGGTTGGTGATTTGTGATCCACTTGCCATTTGGGGAAGATCATTAGGAAAGTTGTGGAAAGACAACTCCATCCATTCCTTAGTCTCATTGACACAAAACCAACCAGGAGCCAACCTAATTATCTCTCGGATATCAAGGGTAAATTGCTGTGGCTCTGGTAACTGGTTTCCCCACCGGAGAAGTGGGAGGACTTGGAGGCCAGGGAGGTCTGTCAGTCCTCTCTGATGTGTCCATTGGTAGACAAGAGGAGTGCTCAGAGTTGCAGTTGACTGGGGTAAGCATTGCCCTCCTGACAGACCTCACAGGACCCTTGTTTGCAGTCATTACACTGTTTCAAGCACTCTTGTTCCAAACATGTGCAAGGCTGTTAAAATGGTTAATGAGATCCTTCTCTGGAGAACAGGATATTTACTTGTGAATTGTTTTCAGGAGCTAAGAACTAATTTAAAAATGCAATTCCTTTTCAATATAGTAACCTATCAAGTGTTCTTGTCACATTTATAGATGTTCTCCTAGTGTAAAAACAAATACACACCTCAGTTAAAATGCATGTATAAACAAATAAGGTCTGGGTTTTTTGAACAGATTAAAACAGAAAAAAAAAAAAAAAAACAACAAGTTGCAATAGCTGCAGTAGCTATATAAAACTCACTGCTTGATTACCTATTTCTGGACCTTCTCCCACAGTAATATAATAATTAATGTCCAATTAACTCTCTGTCTAGTAGTCCAGCTGATGTATGTATTTTGTATTCTGTGTCTCATTTAATTTGGCTATTTCCTCCATATAAAGTTCACCCCTACTCCGACCTTACAGACTTAGCTATCTGTTCACCCAACTGTTTGGTGTCTCTGGCTCAGGGACCTCTCTCTGCCGGCTGTTGCAGTGCTTCCCTCCTCATGGGGAGGTCAATCCTTCCACATGGCTAATTACAGAGCCATAATTAGCTCCTCACACAACCGCATGGGGCAAGCCTTCATGGAACTGCTCAATATGAGCAAACAGAATGTAGCAGCTTGTGCAATGACTCCTCCTTTATTATGGGCTGGCAAAAAAGCACAGAAGGAAAGGCTTGGTCTTACAGCACCAAGGTGTCCTTTCCCCCTCCTTTTAAACATTTTAGGCCACTCCATCTTGGCTGGAAGCATTCACCAAGCAATCTGTGGGTTGACAGAGTCTCTGTCAGCCTGTACATGGGCTGGGGAGAAGCCTTTGATCATGTTGTATTTGATTTGTTTAGATGGTAAAGGAGAGCTACT
Organism: Pyrgilauda ruficollis; assembly: GCF_017590135.1. Lineage (NCBI taxonomy): Eukaryota > Metazoa > Chordata > Aves > Passeriformes > Passeridae > Pyrgilauda > Pyrgilauda ruficollis. The sequence continues at coordinate 8,386,810 of NW_024524378.1, forward strand.
CTTTGAGAAAGGTGGATTCCACAGCTCTCTTTTTTAAGGCTAATGCAGTTCCTGTTACAGAGCTGAATGGAGAATCTCCAAGGTGCAATACCTCAGTGAATGTAAACAAATTTGCCTGCCAGCTCTTAGCCAGCCACAAAAGGCTTCAGCCGTCCCCCTTCTATCATTCCTGGACTGAGCTCAGAAAAGAGTCCAGCTTGAGGGCAGGAGGGTGAGGACAGGAGATAATGTTGGGAGCAAAAGCTCTTGATACCGCCAGGAGCTGTTGAAGTCTCTGCATGTAGCCTGAGCATCTCCTGAGGGAGTGGGATTGGCTTGTCTCCCCATGTATTTCAGTCGAGTGGGTTGCTGTCTGCCCTCTCCTGATGACTGTCAGCACTCTCTGAAGTAATGTTGGGCTCCTTGGAGTCATGGTCTTTGCAGTTGCTTCATTTCCTGAAGTCCATTTTCTCTAAGAGTTGTGGAATGTGTTTCTGCTGCCATAGCTGGTTTGCCTGGAGGTGATTTGGGACTGTTTCTTCTGCATCACTGTCTGGTTTTCTAGCCAGAAATGTCAATCAGTTCCTTTTGTGTCTGTAAAAAGAGGGTATTTCAGACTTGGTGTTGGGCTGGTCATGCAGAATATGCCCTCATGTCACAGTAAGACAAAGTGTTGTGTCTCCATTTCTCTCCACAGATCTGCAGCCTACCTCCACCACAGCCACAACTCAGCACTGCATCCCAGGCACCACGAACGTCCAGTCCCCTTCCAGCTCAGGTGAGTTCTTTGGCTCAATCCCATTATGTTCCTGGCCCCAGCAGGCTTCTCTTTCAGCCTCCTCTCCCATGGGCAGGCCTACAGACCATGATGGCCTAATGGCCCAGCTGGTGGCTGAGGGACTTCCCCCACACTGCTCACCTCTCCCTGCTGCTCCCTTCCAGAGGCTATGCCCTCCCAGCTCTTCCCTGCTTTAGCCAGGCCTCCTACCCATGTGCCAGTCAGCCTTCCTGGTCCTTCTGCATACTGGTCCTGCAGATGATGCAGCCCTGCTGAAGACAGCGGGATATCTGGGGGAACATCTCAGAGCAGATGCTGCTGACCTCCAAGGATCAGCACAACCATGCTGATCTGCAGCAGGGAGAGGAGTACTGAGCGCTCTTGTCCACTTGTAGGTGAGACAACAGGGAAGGAAGGAACCTCCTTTCCACATCCAAAAATTTGGTCAAGTTGTAACCCTCTGTAAAATCTTGGCACTTGCATGATTGATGGCAGATAAACTTGGTGATATTCTTGGCAGCAAACTAGGGGGAAAAAACCCCAACAGATGAGAATATCCAATATGTAGCTAGTTTTTAAAGTGCTGAGTGGGTTATTCACAGGTTGGCTTGCCAGGATGTAGTAGTTAAATGGGGTTTTTGCTGTGGTTCCTCTCTCCAGGTCTTCTTTATACCTCTACTCTTGCACAGTCTTTTGTGTGCTCAGTGCTACCCTGATGACATGAAAGTGGAGAGAGGGGAAAGAGAACACAGTTTGTCTCTAACATAGATCCTGGAGCGTGAGGAAACAAATCAAGAGTGACAGATGTAGGAACCTGGGACAGTGTGTTTAATCCCATTTGAAAACCCAAAAGGTGGGGTTGGGAGAAGTTAAATGGTTTGACCTGTATTTTGGCAAAGGTGAATTTCTTGCTGGAAAATGCTGGCTGAATTTTCTGTTAAGACCTTCCCCACATTCCTCTTCCTCCTTCCTCATCCTTTTTAAATTGTCAGACATGTGGCACAGGCAAGTACTACTCAGTTCCCACTGCAGGGATGGAAATGGAATGTACTGGGCAGTATCCTACTTTCCTACCTCTGCACAAAGCTGAGGTGACAACTGTTAAAGCAACACAGTATACACCACATAATTAATCTCTTGTGGTGGATAGGGAGGATCTCACATAATCCTTTAATCACAGACCACTGTGCTTCCTGATCACTGAAAATGAATGATGGCTCTAGGCATTCCTATGTTTTTCATATCACTTTCCTCAGGCAAGACAGCATTTTTCCCCTACTGTCTAAAGTAGTAGAATATGTGTCTTCCAGAGGGAGAGGTGTAGAAGGGAGAAAGGAGCTTAAAAGCTCCAATTCATCAGTCCCTGTTTTCTTGATTTCTCCTGGCACTTGAAACAATACTTTTAGGCACATCTGCTCTATGTTTGAAGGCAGGAGGGAAAGAAGCATTGACAGATACATAATATCACAATAAAGCATTCTTATTACAATAAATGCACCTGATTTGGAAAGAAAAGGTAGCATACTTTGATAAGTTTTTTTTCTATTTTGTTTTATTGCAGTATATAAGAATGTAGTCAAACCTTTCCTCTAAAGCCATTCGTGGGGAAAAAATTGAAGAGGAGAATAGGTGCAATAGAAAAGTTACACACAAGAGATTTCAAAGCATGGGCAAATGTATTTTTCTCTAAATAAGTGTCACTGCTTTATGCATTATCACTGATGAAAAAGGTTGCTTAACTATTAATGAACAATAGGTGCAATAGAAAAGTTACACACAAGAGATTTCAAAGCATGGGCAAATGTACTTTTCTCTAAATAAGTGTCACTGCTTTTTGCAAATTCCAAAATATGGGTGAGATGTAGATGCTTAAGTACATAAAGCTTTAAAAATATTTTTTTATTCTACATTATTATCTACAGTAGTGATAACCATTTTGAGAGTCACTGACACATTTATTATTCTTTCAGTAATTGTTAATTGTAAGATTGGTAGCTACCCAGTGACAAAATACAATTCTTAAAGGAATTTTGCTGAGACAGTTGATAGTGTCTAAGCAATCAGTATCAACACATCTACATCTCACCCATATTTTGGAATTTGATATAAATCTCTTTGGTAATGAGTACTGCATGAGGCAGTAACTAGTTCCATCAAAGTCTTGTAATTTACAGAAAAAGCCATTTATTCCACAATGTATTTAGTGTATTTAGTGGCAGACATTTCTAGCAGCTAATTTGATAAATGTTTGTCTAGCACATGAAGAGTGGGTTTTTGGAGGTTTCGTGTTCAGCCTGATGTGGTTCCAACAAGAATAATTGCACCTCACAGGGGAAATTAGATCAATGTAACTGGACAGAGATAGTAAATCAAAAATATTCCCATGTTAAAATATCAATCAGGTGGCCTAAAAAAGAGGCAGATGAACAGTATTTTAGTCTTCTGAAAGAGTATAAAAAAAAGGGTTTGTCTCAGTAATTTGTTGAATCCACTGCTTGTGAAAATGTTGTGCTGTTACAGAAACATGCAAGGTGACAATTTCGTGTTATGGCAATATGCACTAAGAGAAAGAAAAAAATGGAAATAAGACTCCTGTCTTAATCTCTGTGATATATGCTTAATCTTTGCTTGCTCAGCAGACATTGTGGAACCTGATAATGTTTGCAATCAAAATTTTTAATAGTCCTGAAGTATTCCAGAATAGGAAGAAGTATGCTAAAATGTGCAGTAACATCTTGAAGGAACCTGACAAAAATATACAGATTTCCCTCTTTACAAGTTTTTTCTTGTTCCTGTGAGGTCTGGCAGCTTAATAAATTATAGTAAATGCACTAAAGAAAGTAAAAATAGTTATTAAAAGACATGATGGTGCAGCTGTTCAGCTTTTTCCAGATTTAGTAACCTGTAGTGATGGCTTGTGGAGATAGATGTATATAAAGTATCCTTAACCAGCTATTTTAAGCCTTTATAATAGTTGTGACTTTTTTTTTTCTGATTAAAGAGATATGGTAGGTATGAATAAGGTTTAGGCTTCCATGTTTCAGTAGCTCACTTGCATAAAATCACACAGGAAAAATTTACACTACAAGAATGCACTTATAGGTTGCACTTATTCCTTAGTTTTTAAATGACCAGGTATGACTGATGAAGCTACAAATAAGTTACAATATTTTAGTATTCAGCAGCCTGGACAACCTCTGAGAACCTCTATGTACTGCCAGGGAGTGTCTATCATAGCTATTAAAAGCTGAGACCAATATAACACATTCTGGGACTAATCTCTGAGTGAGGTGTTCTTCCAGATATAAAGCTTGGGCTGTCATAGGTAAGCTTTAGAGGTGAGAGGTAGGGGTCACATAAGATAATTAGAAGCTAAAATCCTGATCTCCACATGAAGTATTGGCTTTTTTTTTCCTGTTCAGTCCTCTGGCAGCTTCCCTTTCTGAAAAGGCATGGGTGTTCTCAGTGTCCCAAAATCATAGCTATGAAACTTTTCTCTGTGTGTGTATTCCTTTGGTTTTTTCTTCAGGGGGGTTTTCTTTGAGGGGGAAGGAGGACAGCACTGTGAGTTGTTAATTACAAGGCAGGAGTTGAGGAGTGAAGTAAAATCCCATTTCCTAGTAAATAAAATTTAAAAAAAACAAAACCCACCAAGTAGTTTGAAGGAACTGCCTACATTAAAATTTGAGATGTTTTATTTTTCTTTGTATAAAAGAGCTCTGACACAACAGAAATCTCCCAAACCAAGAGGATTTTTGGATTGTGATTGTTCCTTGTATATGCAGATTGCCATCTGGCTTTTTCCAGTACCTTCAGGATGCAAACAAAAATATTCTGAAGAATTAAAGAACTTTCTTTATGAAAGTTAATCCAGACATCTAGGAATACAGAGCCAGCCAGATCTTCAGACTATGTAAATAACTGCGACCCTATAGACTTGTGAGGACTTACACGCTGATTTGTGCATGTTGGATATCTGGTCTTCTCCTAGTTTTCCTTTCAGATCAGTGCACCATCAGCTTGTGTAAGGAAAACCTGAGGGGTATGACCAAGCACATTTCCACGTATATTTTACTTATGAGTGACATAAACTGATGTCCTATTTTGTCACTTAAAATCTGGATTACCAATGGGAAAAGCCCTTCAGTTACATTTCATAAAATGAAATTATCTGCTGCAGAAGCTCTGTTCTGACAGATATTGTATGTGTGTGTGTGTGTGTGTGAGTGTTTTTGGCAGTGACATGAATGAAAGTCAAGGAAAGAACATAAAAGTTAAAGAAGGTTCATATGGAGCACAATGCCCTCAATATGTCAGTGGCAGCTTTTTCACTACTGCCTCAATAAATATAGAAGTCTTTAATGGCTCCTTACAACCATTCAGCCCAACTGGCATTATGAATGGTATACCATTCTTCCCTGTGCTGGGTTAAGATTTTATTTTAAAATATCCTCTGAGCTTCTTCACAGTCATCATTTTCCTGCAGTGTGCGGTCACACCAACATATTCACAGAGCTAATTATGCTTAATTTATCCTTTGTACACCGCAAGTAATGTTAAAGTCAGTTTATTTATACCAGTGTAAAAGCAGATAATACAAGTTGCAAGGCTAAGTGCTGCTCATGCTAGTTGTGTAGTACGAAATCAGATCTAATAGGACCCTTTCTGTTTGAGCAGCTTCTTTTCATAGTCCCAGCTCTGCTTTTATTTACTCAAGGGGAGATTTTTCATTAACTTCAGTTTTTGTAGGGACATGGCAATCTCCACATTTTTGTGTGGTCTCACCTGTACCTCTGCACAGATTTATGAGAAAGAAAATTAAAAAAGGTTTATGACAGATCTTCAGCTTCTGAAAATCAGACATCTCTTGCCACTGTGCTTATGGTTGCGAGTCTGTGTTTTTGAATCTTATACATTTTGTGGGATTATTTTGGAGAACCTCCACAATATGAATTAGTGTGTTCTGTGTTCTACAGTTGAATATGCTAAATTTTAAAATTATTCCAGTCTTTGCTGGAAAATCTTGGCATTGACATATATTGTACCTGTCAAACTGAAGAGTGACATTTTTCATAGGAAAGCAAGATACATTGCTTTGGATATCTTGATCCCGATTTCCAGGAGAGTATTAAGATTAGGGTCAGGCTAGTCTGATCTTCTGCCTGCTGGATGTATAGATTTGCTATGCTGTCAAAATGAGAGAGCAGCATTTCCCAGATTACACAAAGTATATTGTTTAATAGGTATAGTTGCTATCTATATCCTTCTATATATGTTAAAAAAAGTCCTCAGTTCAATTCTATCTGTCCAAATTTACACTCCAGGAAGAAAAAAAAGTGTTAAGTGGAAATTACAAACACTTCATTAAAGCACCATGGGGTCTTAGCTGGTTAATAACTGATCAAACAGCCAGGGAAATTCCACACAAAGCTGAAGTTCTTGATGGCAGATGTTCTGCCAGTCAGTAACCTGCAGACTGCCCTCAGGAATGCTGTGTTCCATCTGAAGTATTCATGGCCTTGAGAATATTTTTTGAAGAAAAGTGCTAAGCATATTGCTGTGAGCTGCCAATACAACAGCATGGTGATTGCTGCAGAATCTCTTGTCAGTGTTCTGGCCTTACAAGATCCTTGCAATATGTTGCCAGCTGTATGCAGCCCTCACAGATGATAGTGTGCTCCTCACTGTGGCAGCCAGATTGTCACCAGCCTAATCTCATTCATGAGCAGCTATTTATGTAAGTGATCAGACAGCATCAGGGAAGTCATGTGGATGACCATTTATCTACGTCTGCAAGGGATTCAATCTGGCCACATGCTGATTGAAGCATAAAATGTGAAAATAGCTGTCTAGAGAACGTAAGTTGGATTTTCTGTGATAAAAATTGCAAGTGTGCATATTGCCATGAAGTCCACCAGGGCAGCTGGAGCTGTGGGGAGGCACAGGACATGAATCTTCTGCCTGATCACCATTGTCGGATCTCAGGACAGGGTTTGGGGTGCAAGTGGCTCACACTCTTGGACTATGCTCCTGGAGGGTAATTTTCTGCTGGCAGTGGACTTGCCCCTCATGTTCTGTAAATGGGGTCTGTGATACATCATATAAATAAATTGCTGTGGTTCCGGTCAAGGGGACTGGTAACAGAACAGTTATTGCTTATTTCTGCTACTTGCACTCAGCTGACAGCAGGTTCTACTACTCTTCATTTGTATCTACAAAGCTGTGAAAGATCTCTGGCAGCTGATCTGAAGCTTCTTTTCTTTCCCTTTACTGTCTCCAGGTCCAACAGATCTCAGTATGAAGAGGCAGTTAGCAACCAGCTCTGGATCCTCCAGTAGTTCCAGCTCCAGACCCCAGCTGAGCCCGACTGAAATAAACGCAGTGAGGCAGCTCGTGGCGGGGTACCGAGAGTCAGCCGCGTTTTTGTTGCGCTCTGCAGATGAACTGGAAAACCTTATTTTGCAGCAGAACTGAGTCATGTGACCTTCACACCGGCCTGGTCTTATCTCAGAATTTCCACTAATGACATTTTTGATTTCCCAGAGCACACACTTCAGTTACTGCACAGTCTTTTAGGAGAGTTAATTACCATAATGCCACACTGTTCTTGATCCATAAAGTGATGTGTTAAGGTGCTTCAAGTGAACTTCGACCTCTGGTGTTTCCGAGGTACTTTACTGTGTCCAGGCTATTGCTTTTGTTTTAGTGTGTCAGCATAAATATCGAAAAAGTGGCTAGAAATTAACTCATTCTAACAAGTGGAGGAAACAGAAGATGCTGTGATGGTTTTTTAAAACAAGTGGTTCAAGATCCAAGTGCAATATTAGTGGAATGTGATACTGACTCATTGGACTTAAAGCTGCAGTATATGGCAAAACATTGCCAAATGTCCTGTTGCTACAGGGCACAATTGCAATTAAAAGGATCTTGTATTTTAAAAAAATGTAATTTTTATAAAAAACGAAGCAAAAGATTTTTGTTTTCATTCAAGATTTTTCATTTTTACTTTGGTAAACTTTTTCACTGGTCCTGAAAATGTTTTGAGGAGCTATTTTAAGTCCCCCCTTCCTCTCTTGAATCCTTGGCTGTGCCCTTCTCCCCAACTTCATATTCTTTCTACAATGAGTAACTCTTGATGCTGGATAATTTCCTCCCCTGTGTACTGTAAATTGTCATCTATGGAATACCTTCCAAAGGAAGTATGCATTTCCTGCATTCATGCCATTCTCAACTCCATTCTGTAATATATTGCAGCTTTATTAGCAATTAATAAAGAGTTGAGCGTTTTTTAAAAAAGACATATCGTTGAGAAAAAAAAAAAAGATTATTTGATTTCTTATGGTGAGCTCATCTGACTCCATGATCACTGCTGCTGTCTTATACAAGTCCCTCTAGTTGTGATTGGATGTAGATGATGAATGTTAAGAGGTTGCAAGTGACAATCTGAAAATTTGCACTCTTGTGTGTATTTATTTTTTTTCCTTTATTTAAACAAAATTCTTACCAAGGAAGGTCATTGACACTTCTGGTATAATTTGTATAATTCCCAGGCCTAGCTAAAACCTGTACAAAACTGTAAGTGGATGCAGCTGCAACTATAATAAAACTCTTCTCTCCCCTTCCCCACTCTTCCCAACCCCTCTATTTCTTATTTTATAATATTGATTACACATTAATGGTGTTTTCTTTGTGCACTATGGCAGGCTTCTTTTTACGTATATAGAAAAAGGTACTTTAGTTTATGCTTATTGTACTATCTGTTCTGTTGTTTAGCTTTTGTTGAATAACAAGTTTCTTGTGCATTCCTAAATTTGCCTTATTTCATGTACAAAATTTTATGTAATTCCATTTTTGACAATGAGTTTAAGGCATCAGTGATATTTTATATCTACTTGTTACATATAGTTTTCCAAGTAATGACTGTGATTGTGACCAAGTAATGTGCACTTTTTCTTGTAACTGTGGACATTGCTATGCTTTTTTTTCTCTAGTGTTTCTAGAATTACTGTTGCTTACAGTTATGTAAAAGAAAAAGAACTTTTGTGATACTGTTGGTGAATATTAATGTGAAAAAGCCTATGAAATATGAGTATTTTGGAGGTACATAGATACACAAACATCTCTAAGTTGTGGACTCATGTTCACATATTTAAATGAGAATTCAAAACCTGAGGGCTGGAATCATTTCCTCTGTTTTGTTTGGGTAAATAAACAGATTTCTGTGTTTAAATACATGATTGTGAAACATTATAACATTTAAATAGAATAGCATTTAAAGTTATAACTGTAATGGTCTTTAAAAAGGGAAAAAGGCTTTCCAGTCCAATTCATGCAGCCCCTCAAATATAGTTTCTCAATATTACTTAGTAAATCCAGTAGGATTGAGTAACTAGCATATATAATTTAAAGTTGGCTGGAGGGAACAGCATTTTGCCACTCTACATTTGTTCTAATGATGACAAACTATTAGATGTCTTTTTAGAGGCCCCTATTCTTGGATATGAGAATATTGTTGGAAATCCTTACCAGCTGTTGCCCATCACTTGGGAGGTGCATTTGTTTCTAACATCATCTCCCTGTGCCCGTGAAAGCCTACAGCTCATCTCTGCCCTAGATGTTAGGTTACCTTAGCTTTTGTCTCATTGGGAATTCAAAAGCTCCTTCAGACCCAAGGGCCTTTTCCCTCTCTTCCACTTTCAAATATCTACACTGTCTCCTGTCTCCTGCATGCCAGGAGGGAATGAAGCAGGTACCTTGTGCCAGATTACTGTGTTGTCCTCACCCAAAAATGCTCTGGCATACATCTTCTGCAGACAAGAGTGGCAGGTATGCCTAGGTTTCCAGGTTCCCTTGGTCCTGTTGTGCAGGGTAGTGTGCCTCACACTGCCAACTAAGCAGCAGCCAGCAGTTTGTCCAAGAGGCTGTTTGCCAGCCAGGAGTCCTTCTCAACTGAGCATCCTCACTACTTTTCAAGCTCTTTTGCTAAATCCAGCTAAGGACAAGAAGCTAGAGGACAAGGAGGTAAAAAATTTAATTCAGTTTTCTGTCCTCTGACTCCTCTTCCTTCTCCCTCAATTACTCCTTCTCTTGTGGTAGAAGTAGGAAGGTTTGGGGTCACCTTACAACTTTCAAGGCCCATGACTAGTCTCCCCTTTTTCCAGCTCCATTCCCAGCCTACTTCAATAGTTCTCCATGTCTTCTGCACTATGTCTTCTACACACATCCTCTTCTTCTGGGTGCCTCCTCTGGAATATTTAGGGTCTCCTTCAATCATAGGAGCAATTGATGTCCTCTAAAGTCTTATACAGATACTTAACAGTAACTGAGTCCTCAAGTGGTTTGTCTATACCAAATTCCATCAGATAGATGGGAGTTTTTATTCTAGAGCTGTTTCTACCCCTAAGTACTGGGTTTATTAATTTCTTCTTTGGAACAATGACAGATTCAATTATAGTTTTAGCTTCCTCTTCTAAGAGGGTACTGAAATTCAGACCTATCCTGTGAAAGAGAGACCATAAACCTCTGTCCATTTTTGTGTATGAAAATCTAGATCCAAGCATTGCAACTAAATTTTTCCTCTTGAATCCAGGTCTCAGAGCCCCTTACTTTGTATCTGGTTTGAACCTTCTAAGGCAGTAAAAGCACAAGGGAGAACATCTTGCTCAGGCACCCTTTCTTTCTCTCATCCACATCTTTTGTAACAAAGGGCTGGTTACCTCAGCCTAAATGTTGCTGTTAGGATAAGGCTAGTTTCTACCAGCATGGCTGTGTCCACTGGGTATGGCTGCTTAAGGCTGCCTTGAGAAGAGCATTACCCTTATATCCAACATCTTTATAAAACTAGTCCTTCAAATTTGGTGGATGTCTCACTACAGCATTTCATCAGTGCAGACTGGCAGGTGCTGGTCCTTCTTAAAACAGCCTCACATCTTCCCAGCTATCCTGGAGTTTCTTTGGTGAGTGGTCCTGTCAGACCTCTAGTCTCCAAGGGATTGTTGGGCAGGGAGGGAGGGTGGGAAAATGTCATAATGTCCATAAATTTCCTACAGAGTTAAGTACCAAACCTGACCATGGTCTGAGTGTACTGAGCCTCTTTAGGCTTACATACACACTGGGAAGATGAGTCAGTCATCCATTCTTCTCTCCCTGATTTCCAGGGTAGTTTTCATTGACAGCTGTGGGTAATATCTTTAGATTCACCTTTGTGTTATGAGAGTGGGCAATTGGGCTAGCTTATCAACTAATCAGATTGGTTTACTGCTTTCAATGCCTGCTGGGAAACTGGAGTCAGAACACATGAAAGGAGATCTGGAGTTAGACATTTTTTATCCAGATTGGCACCTTGCTGCCTGTCATTGAAGGATGGCACCACCATACCATCCATGCTGAGTATCAGAAGCTACAGAAAGAATATACAGAGGTAAGCAAGTATTTGACAGTTCTAAATCTGCCCATCCTCTACAGAGAAGGAATTTTCTGGGTGTGGGAAAGCTGGTGAACATGTACGTGACTGTGGTTATAAAACTAATTGGAAAACAGAGTTATACTAAAGTGACTGGATATTCTTGCTCTAATGGCCTGAGTCACTGCTGAATGCAGTGTAGGTGGAGGTAGGTTTTGTTGGTAAAACTCCATTGAAAATGAGGAGCTATTTCATTTCTTAAAAGTGCCTAGCACTGTGTTAAAAGACTCCCCATAAATTTGTGAAGCTTCTCTGAATCTGGCTTTGAAAGACATGTGAGGCATTAATAAGTAAGACCTTTTCTATGTAAAGAAAAGCTGATTTTATAGATCCTGAAGTCAGGATCTAGTCCAGGCTCCACCCACTATTGAAAAACCAGCATGTGAAGAAGAATTGTGAAATAATGGGAGAAATCAAGCAATGTCATACAGATGGTTACCGGATTAAATATTTAAGAATATAAAATGTCTGCGCTGGACAAGATCAGGCCTTGTAGCCTGTCTCTGAGTAATGTGTAAAACAGATAAATATGTACTAGATATAACAGGCTAGAAGAATAGAGCAAGCTTATAGCAAGGATTTCTAAATGCATATCCATGGCCTACAACAGCTTGAGGCTGTGGTGGGCTGTCCCTGGCAGGCAGGTAAGTCCCCACCCACCCTCCCCACAGTGGCACAGGGAAAAAATCCAAAGAGCAAAAGCGAGGAGAAAAACTGGGTCAAGCTGATAAAGTGAAGAATGAAAAAGAAAAAGGGATGCAGAGGTAATCCCTCATCACTTCCCACCGGGAGATGTGACACCCAGCTGATCACCAGGCAATGGCTACTTAGGATGTGTACCCCACCCCAATTACCCCTATGTCTTTTTGGCCAAGAATGATGTCATATGGCAAGATATATCATTAAAAAATATCAGGCAAAAAGAGAAATGGGTTGCTTGAGACCATGCAACCTGTGAATGCCTGGGTCTGTTGACCCCTTTCCATGGTCAGGACTAAATCAAATGTTGTACAACAGGATGCAGAAATGGTTTTTTACCTTTTCTCATTTTTTGCTTAAATCTCTTTTTCACCACTGAACAAAGGAGCACAAAGGAGCTGGAAAGGCTGTAAAATTACTAACTGCTTTGTGAATAGAAACTTTATGTTGTGCCACATAATTCAGTTGATTTCCCCGAGTCTGGATGAAGATATTCTATGCAAAATTTTTTGCTCCATTTTCTAATGATGTCTGGAAACACAGTGTAAGAGTTCTAATTATTGTGACTACATATATATGAAACTTTTTTTGTAGGTACATCTTTGCTGTAGTTAGGCAACTATGGTGTAAGGAGAGCTGGGAAAAGGATCCGGCAGATGAATAGGTTTGTCTTCCTTTTCTTGACTTAGCAGGGAGGTAAATTACAGTAGGTAATTAAAAAGAAGCAGTGTTACTGAATTTTCAAGATTTTCCAGAAAAGAAATTAAAATTTTTCCTAATGCTCCCCTGGAAACTTATACCAGATAATTTTTCCTTTTCTCCAGCAAGGCTGCTTTTTTTTTTATTGTAGGGTCGCTAATCAGTTGTGGGTGCTGTTTCTTTTCACACTCACAGCACAGTAGAGTACTCATAGCAGGAAAAGCAGCAGGAAAAATTGGAAAAATAAGAGGGATAAATATTATTAATATTTCCAACATGTCATTGTTTGACTGTCTTAAATTAATTTTATTTGTGGTTCCCTGATCACAGTGCTTTAGCACCACAAGCTTGACCTATTTATTTCCTCTCATATTTTGTAGGAGAAATAGCTTCTAGCTGAGAAAAGCTCTTACTGCCCTAGCCAGCAGGCAGCCTTAACAATGTTCATTTTCTGCACCTGATATTTGAAAATTGCAAGCTACAAGGCATACTTAACTCTCAGCTACATTCTCTAATAATTAGAGGCACAGGCTATTTTTTAAATGTCTCTGTCCAATCTAATTATACTTTATGAAACCATAAATTAATTGATCTAAACAAAAAAATAACAATAGAAATAAAATTAGGGATTTAATATAAATCTTTAATATCTAGCATAGAGTTGGGAAATTTGTCTCAGTGCTTGAGTATAAAATCATATGATTTGTCCTTTTAAACAAATTGCTATTAGTATTGTTTGTTTACAAAATATGGAGTCCAGATTTCTTCTGCTGTTGGGGGGAAATTTCTATGGCATAAGTCCACTCTCTTGTTTGGACTCAGGTATCAAGAAGACAGCATATCCCATTTTGTCTCCCTGCCATTCATCATTCTTCTGCCTTACAAACAATGATGATAAAGGGCTTGAAATCATGTCAATTAAAAAACTACCACGTGGTTATTGACTAAATTTTAATGGTACAAATCATTTACATTCTGGCAGAGTCATATAATCAAATAATGGTTTGGGTTGGGAGGAACCTTCAAAGCTCATCTAGTCCAACCTCTCTCCATGGACAGGGACAACTTTCAAAGCCCCGTCCAACTAGGCTTTGAACATTTCCAGAGATGGGGCATCCACAGCTTCTTAGGGTAATCTGTTCCAGTGCCTCACTGTCTTCATTGTAAAAAGTGTCTTCCTTGTAATTCCATGTGAACTTACCCTCTTTCAGTTTAAAATCATTGCCCTCATTTCCCCTTGTCCTGTCACTGCAGACCTTGGTAAAAAATCACTTTCTGTCCTTCTTATGTATCAAAAGGCTGCTCTGGCTGCTCAGAGCCTTCTTTTCTCCAGGCTGAATAACTCCAGCTCCCTAAGCATTTTCTTATAAGGGGGGTGTTCCAGCCCTCTGACCATTTTATGTGGCCCTCCTCTGGACTTGCTCCAGCAGATCTGTATGTTCCTTGTGTTGGGAACTTCAGAGGAGGCCACAATTTTCATCAGAAAGTCAAGGAGGTGTTTGTCTTTCTGGCCTACAAGCACACATTGCTGGCTTGTGTCCAGTTTTTCATCCACCAGTATTCCCAAGTCCTTCTCCAGTCCCATTTCATCCATTCCCCAGCCTATATTGATATTCAGTGTTGCCCTGACCCAGGTGCAGAACATTGCACTTGACCTTTTTGAACCTGATGAGGTTCACATTGGTCCACTCCACAAGCCTGCTGAATTCCTTCTGGATAGCATCCCAGAGAATCCAATCTCTTGGCTCATTATTAGCCTAGGAGAGGGCTGTTATGACCTCTGTATGATGCTACAGAAAAGCTTTCATTCCCAGTGGCCTTTTGGCTGGGCACTGCATTCCCTGTATTTTTGGGCTGAGATGTTTTTGGAAAATCTCTGTGGAATGATACAGCTTAGGTATAAGTGCCACTGTCACTGGGACTTCAGGCTGATATTTTAGAACTTGAAAGAGAATTCCACTGCCAAGAAACTGGGAGAGAAATGTGGTTACTAGCTGTCTCTCTGTACATTGTGCTAAGATGGTACATTTTTAGGATGTAAAGCAGTGAAAATTTATCTTTGCTTAAAAAGGGCCATCTGCCCATCCTTGTCATTATAAAAGGACACTTTTTTATTTTCTTCTGTAGGGGAAAATGGGAATACTAACAAGGATACTGAATTTTATTAGGCTTCTCTTTCTCCCCACCAATAAGAGGATGTCATTGTTATGGTAATATAGGGTGAATGGCAAAATATGATGACAGAAATCAGTAGACTTTGGGTGCTTGGGTGAGCACCAGGCCCTGAAAGGACTCTGCAGACTGAAGTTACTTGAGTCAAGACTCAACTTGAGACATTTTGAGAGGGCACACTTTTTGTTCACTAAATTTATATTCATGAACTATTAGAAACAGCTACCTACAAATTATGCAGATCTTGTCCCAGGCTGTGAATAAAAGTTATTGGGGCCACTCTTGAATGGGAAAATGAATGGAACCCATTGAACAGAGAGCAGATGTCAGGCTAAGACCTTTGAAAATCTTTATAAAAATGAGAAGCATTCACCTCAGTCATAGCTTCAGGATTTGGCAAACATCACAAAGAGTGTGCAATTGCCTACCACCCAATCAGTTCCTGAGCAGTGGTCCTGGCCAGCCGCCCCTCTTTTCCCTCCCTCAGGTTATATATAGAGCCATTTGGTGTGTGTTATTTCTCTGGGCAGCTGGGGTCAGCTGTCCTGCTTTTTGTGTCCCTCAGCCTGATCTCTGGTGGGGTGGGATGAGAGGCTGAAGGATCTCTGGCCACTACAAAGCAACTACTAGAACACTGGTGTGTTATCAACATTGTTCTCGTTCTAAATCCAACCACAGCACTGCACCCGCTACTGGGAGGATTAAATCTATCCCAGCCAAAAGCAGGACAGTTGATAACACATCTTTAATTATAATAGCTCTTCCAGCAATCCAAGCTGAGCTGGGAGGCCTGCAACATGTACTCTGACCATAAGTTGCTTTCTAGAAGGCTGACAGGTTTAGGATGAAGGTAAAAAAGCTCATTCATAAGTGATTGAGACTCCTCCAATTCAAATAAAGCAAGCATTTGGTTTGGGTGCAGCAGACTCTGTGTTCATCCACCGAAACCTGCTAGCTAATTTGGTATGTTCACTTGTAACATTTAGTTGCCAAGTAGTAGATTCAGCTTGAATGCTAAGAAATGGTAAACCACTCTGAAGTGGGCTAGTTGTGACAAGCAGGCTTACTGTGGTAGCTTTGCTTCATGAATATTTCACTGTTGTTGAATTCAGCAGAGACCAGACTTCTTCCCAAAGTATTTTGAGATACCAAAATAATGTAGTGATCTTGTCTCATTTCCTTCAAGAGTGACAGTATGACATGCTGGAGGTGTGCTGTGTAAAACCCACACTTGTCAAAGAGGTTGTATTACCAATTAAGAAGTTTTGGTTCTGTTCTGCAGATGGCAGTGCTTATCAGCCAACGCTCAAGTAAGACTTGAGTGATCAGCCCCTCCAGGTCAGAGGTCCAGAAGGGCTTTTCTGTGGGTGTTGGTGAGTCTGACTAAAAGGTTTCATCAAGTGTTGCCTGACTAGAAGTTACTCACAGGCTCCTTGTGGTTAACCCTGTACCATGGTACCTTCCTAACCTCCATGCTATGTTTGTTCTTGCACTCCCTCTTTACTGAATTTGCAGGGTTGGAGTTTTCACTGAAATGAAGTGCATATTCTTAAATATTTTTTCTTCCATCTGTGCTGAGGAATACTTTTAATGAGCCTCCATTTATTTTTTCATATTAACCCTTTAAGAATCTAGAAATTTAGTTGTAAACATTAATGTCTTAGAAGAATAGCTTCAAAATATGGGTTGCAAAAATCATTAAAAACACACAGAATCGATTCACATAATTCCTGAAGCTTAGAGTAAGAACTTTGCTGGGAACATGAAGCAAAGGTAGACAAAGGAAGGTTTAGATTTCTAATAAGATTTTGAACTTCAGTTTTTATGCTCTCACTGAATAGGAGTAGGCTCTTTCATGTGATGTGATGCAGGTGGGTTTGGGGGGTTTTTTTGCAACATTTAAAGAGCTAAGATAAATAATAAAAAAAAAAAAAAAAAAAAAAAAAAAAAACCAAAAAACAAAAAAAAACCAAAAAAAAAAAAAATCAAACCAATCAACCAAACAAAAAAAACACCTCGAAACTTTTAACAGATGCCTTCATTGGGAGCAGGAGAAGTGTTCCGGAGAAGTCATTAGGCCAGAAATTAGATCAAACTTTAAAACACTGCTACTTTACTCTTAAAATGCAGCATGCCTGTGCAGGCAAAAGCATGAAAAACTAAACACCCTGTCTGGCATTAGCACCAGGCTTGCTCTTGGAAAGGTGAGAGAAAACTCATGTCATGCTGTAATTTGCAGCAGTTCTGAATGGATGCGATCCTCGTTAGCACAGGCACCTCATTGACTATCTGGCATATCACAATTCCTTTTAATTGATTTCCCAGTGTAGACAGCCTTTTTTTTTTTATCCCCCAGAAGGATGAAACCAAAGCCATCACAAAAATGGACATGGCTGAGAGCTGTGCTTTGATGTGTGTGACAAAAATATCTAAGTGGACTGCTCTTAGACATAGCAAGTGTGTGTAGCATTCGTTTTGAAACTCTTTCTTCAAAGGAGAGATTATCATTAATTTCTTTAGAGAATGCCACTCGTCAGTCACTTAGCCACCCCATTATTAGTGTGTCCCACTGAAGGGCAGGTACCATTCTTGGAAAGAGAGAAACTGGTGCATTCCACAGGCATCAAAAAGAAATTGGGGGGGCAATGACAGAGGTTTTCATTTGCAGCACATCCAAAACAAGGAGAGCAATGTCTGTGTGGCAGCATCTAGCAAAATTTACCGCCCTTTTAACCACTGGAATCCAATGATTTAAATAAAATTCTGTAATTTTAATTTTTATTTAACCACTTTATCTCCCTCTCCACCAAGAATTTTCACAGGTTGCTGTAGCATGACACCTACTGGTAGATAAAACCAAAATAAATAGATACAGCTCCTTATGAATGATGAAATAAATACATCTGCCAAGAATGGGATTTTTGTTTCCCATTGAAATGATTACTGATGTATGTCCATTCACATGGGCAGCACAATCACTGCAGCTTGCAAAAGCAGGGGGTGTGTTCAGACACAGCAGTGTCTGCAAGGGGCAGCTGCAGTCTGAATCAGTGTGGCCCGGGGCAGTGTGACATCCTTGGCTCCTGTGCCCTAGAGTCCAGACAAGCCACTTCATTTTAGCTTTGCCTGAAGAACCGTGTAAGCAGCACCACTCCTGCCTAAAAGGCAGAGCTGCTGATTTAGCCCAAGGCTTTGGAAAGCTCATCATGGACAAGCAGCTTCCACAGTCATATCCTACAAGAGTTGCTGAAGTTAAGCCTGAGTTTCTTTCATTTGAGGTAATGTAGCAGTTGATGGAGTTTTCTGAAGACACCAGGGGTGGACTGAAGATGATGTAAAGAGAAGCAGTAGAATCATGCTTTCAACCCTTTTATATGGTTATTGTCATCAGGAGGTTTTGTGATTACACACTTTCTCACCTTATATAATCTGTTTCATCCACACAGAAAACAGATTTGTAGGAGCTATAATCAGGTACTTGTGGGTTGAAATTAAAATAACATGTTTTACCATATCACTCCATCAAAGGGTGCAGAATTTTCCAAGGTGTTTCTAAATGAAGCAACTTCCTTGTGTCTTCACAAAAAGCAGGATCTTTCCATTCCTTAGTGCTAACTCCATTGGACTGTGACCTTTCCAACTCAGACCTATGCTGGTACTTCTATTACCACCTGGAAAGTCACCTGCTTCCCTAGTGTGTCCTGTTTCATTATTGAACAGACTTTCCCTATTTGACAGCACACCAGCAGTGCTTTCATGTCTCAGGATATGGTTTACCAGTGAGCTATTATTTAACTCTACTCAAGCTTTTGAGATCCAGTCTAGGTTTTCTCCTCTAAATAAATTACCTCAACAATGTCGCTTATCAAATTGTCGTCCCTTTTAAGTTCTTCCACTGTGCATAAATCCATTTTCACACTGCACAAAGCAGAATCAAGAAGCTTTTCCATCAGTTTCCAAACTGTACATCTGGCCCATACTTCATAAATCATTTTATGTCACTCAAATATGAATGAGAACTTAGGTATATGGAGAGAGAGAGAGAGAGAGGAGCAAAAGTTAGTAAGGATACCAGCATTTCTTATTTGTTCTTAGCACACAAAATGAACTTTTTTCCCTGTTGCAGTTTCCAAAGCAGTAAAACAGATGGACAGGTTCCCAGTGGAAAAAGTACATTTTGTTTTAACCATTTTTGAAAACTTCATTTGGGGATATCGAAGTTTTGGGGTTTTTTTCACACAACTATCCCTTTAAAAGCTGCAGTTGTATTTTTGACACATTCAGTTCAATTTCACCTGGAGGAACTTTTTGCATTACTTAGAAAGGTGTGTTTTTGCATTAGCTAGAAAGACTCCTAAGCAGATATCCCGCAGCTTTGTCAGGGAGGAAAGTGCAGATCTGAATTTTTTTGTTAGATACCTTTTCGCTACAGCCACATTGCCTCACTAGTATGTGCACAAGGAAAAAACATACCTACCACTTCTTTCACTTGTATTTTCTTTTTGCAAATGAGGCCTTGCTCTTCGATGTTCCTTTAAACAGTAAATTACCTCCCACCTGAGATAAGACAGAAGCAGGAGCCTTCTTGTTAGATCAACCTCTCCTGAGACCTGTAGCTGATGTATTTACTGTGCATCACAGACAACAGAGGATGAAGCAGGAAATTGGTCACCTAAATCTTTGCAGAAAGAGATTGGGGTTTTTTCCATTAATTTACAGCAGAAAAGGTGATATCTAAGACATGTTTTTCCTTGAAAAAAAAAAAAAAAAAGCTTAATTGGCTAATTATAGCTGCAACTCCACTTCCACAATCAGCTTTCCTCCTGGGTAAAATTTTCTGCCAGTTCACACAGACAAGTTAGTTAAAAGGTAGTACCTCTTGAAGAGCCAGCTTGTCAGCTGCTTTGTGGTTATGAGGAATCCTTTCCCAATACCATCCCCTATAATAGAGCTATTTACAACCTCAAAGGATGGCCTGCAAGTTCAGTATATTGCCCATTCAACACCATCTACATCCCCGTGCACTGGCATTGCACCCCTCAGCCTTAGCAGAAAAGACAGCTGCCACTTTAGATACCCTGAAGTCTTCTGAGCATGGTGTAAAAGCACCTGCCTGGACTTAAGTGTGGAAACAAATCTACATATAAACAAATATGGAGGAAAAAAAAAAAAAAAGAAAAAAGAAGGAAACTAATTCCATTTACACATCTACATCTAACTCTGTGTAAAGACCATGTAGGCTGCATTTTGATTCATTAATCCTCTCTTTTTCTGTCGGGGTTTTCCCAGGTTGATGACTTAGTAGCCAACCAAATGCATGCTATTACTGTAGTCCCCTTTCCCCTGTGTCTGGGGCAAGAGGGAAGGGAACTTAGGGGGAGGCTCAGTTCTGTGCCCCCAAACTCAGAGCATCCCCACCTGCTTTTGCAAGGCATGTGGAAACTTTACCCTTAGGGATCCTGGGCTCCTGATATAGCAAACAATTTTTCACCTCTGTTCAGGCAATGAAAACCTTAAGCCTCTCCCGAACACGCGAAATCTGGTGTTTCTTTTCTTCGTGTGCCATTGTGTGTGTAAGAGGGAAGAGTGTGAATCAACAGCTGCCTTTAGTCCCTGCAGTCAATCGGCTTAAGAATGTAATCATCTAGAAAAAGGAAGGGAGGATGAACTGCTGTCACTTGCTGCTAATAAAAGTTACAGCATTAAGCAACAGCAGGAGACAGGCCTTTGTTCACTCCAAGTGTTTGGCTCTCTGTGTGCCTTATACTGTGGCAACACCCTACACTGAGAATGGGTCTTACAATGGAATAAACTTGGAGGAGACGTTTCTTCAACATGCTACTTACTCTGCCATTCATTTCAAGTCTCCCTGCTACTTTGCTGAATATTAATGCTCAAATAAAACTTCCCCATCCTCCACTGCCTAATTCTGCATTGTTAGGCACAATCCAGTGGTTTTGGTTCTTAGATTTGCAGGGGATTTCTTTTTTAAACAGCAGCTGGTTGGGTTTGGCACAGTAATTACTGTTGTGTCATGCATTCAGCTAAATGGCTGCACTACAGGACCAAGCAGACAGGCTGTGAGGCAGCAAGTCCTTACTTAAACAAAAGAGAGCTTTGATAAACACTAATATTGGCCAGGAAACATATTAAAAAATATGCAAACAAGTATGGGCTCAATTACTTGACAGACACCATATTTTAACCTGCCTACCCCTTTGAATATATTATCTCTGTTAGCTTATTTGGGATTGTGGGGTTGAGGGGGTAGTTAGCAGAGTTTAATGCTCACATAGTGAGCATTAGGAAGGATGGTGGAGTCCTATTGACCCAAAGACAAGACGAACATTAATTCAGACTTCTGCATTGCCCAGTGTTGTTAAGGACAGACACGGGAAATACCTTGGAGGAAGAACTTACCTGATGTTCAGATCTTTGTGTACTTTTTGAGACCATGCTCACTATGAACTTCAAGAAGGGAATAAAATCATTGTAGCTAGACAGACACTGAAGACTTACCAGGAAGCAATTCCCTGTTTCAGTATTGCTAATATTCTGGGATGAAGGAAGAAAACCAAGGCTAAGGCAACTGATCAAGCCATGATAAAAAGAAAAGTTCAATATCTAAGTACAAGATATGAAAAACTGAGCCTAACATCCTAACTAAAACAACAATCTGGTTGATCTATTGGCTATTGCTACTTGTTTCTATGAGAAATCCCAAATCTGATGGGTTTTCTTTACAAACTAGGTAAATATGAAAAGGTAGCTATAGCTGTCTATGTCATAGAAATTATGATTACACTGAAACTCTTGAACTGGGAGCAAAAAAGGCTGACCTTCCAATAAAGAATGATAAAAAAAGGAGGCATATTTTATCCTGTCAGTGGACAAAGTAAGTTTCTGAAACTTTAGTATATCATTTATGTTTCCTTTTTTCTCTTATAGTATTGTGTAACATCACCAGTACTTGGAGAGCTTGGGATGACAATCTTTGAAGATTCATTTAAGCATTTTTTCCTCTGAACTAGCTCCTGTACTCCACTCTGTATACATTGCATTTGGGATTACTGCAGGCATTTAACAAGTGCTTAATGTAAGCCAGCATTAAGTGTATCCAAGATGTTGGGACCAGCCCCTTGACAGAAAGCCAAGTGTGACATTTCAGATAATGCCAGACACTTACAGCACATTTTGCTGCCCTTCATGACAAGAAACTCTTCTCTGTGCGGGTCAGAAACCACAGCATGCCCAAAGGGTGATTCGAAAACTGCATCCAAGACTTCTAGTTTGAGTCATTGCTCTCCATTCAGTGCTGACCAGGTTAACACTGCCAGAGGCCTATCCACCAGTGGGAAAAGACAGGCGAGGCACTGTGAGGACATGTTCCCCCATCTCCCAAAAGCTGGCCTTTATTTCCTGCACACCTGCTCAAGGGATAACTACCAGCAGTGGTGTCAATGGATGAATCTGGTCCTGATGGCTGCATCTGACCCCTAGTGGATTCGGTGCAGATGGAAAACAACACAATAGCCAAGGGATTACCTGAGTAAAACATCCCCACTCCCTCACCACCCACCTGGTAAAGGTTTGACCAAAAGCCAGGCTTGGCAGGAACTAATTTCTGTAGTTGATACGCAAATAGGACTGTAAGTCATTGCCCTACTCCGTAAACTGTGGGCAACCAGGGGCCTGTTGAGCTCTCTTGCACAGCCATGGGCTGCACTCCAGGATCTTCCCTTGAACAGCGATGCTTCTCAATGTTGCTCCTCAAGAATGAGAGATTTCTTGCCACAATGGATACTCAGTAGTCATTCTCAGGTTAATAGGTTACTCAAATTTTAAATCTTAGCTAAGTGATATAAAGGATGGATTGTGTCCACATAATAATTTAGCTATAAACCATTGGTCATGTCTGGGTCTAAGTCCAGCTGCACCAAAACTCCCTTCTGAAAAGGAGTTTAGAATAAAAGGGGGTCTTTTTTGAACCTCATTACTAAATGGGATGCACTCCCTGATAGTTTTGTCTAGCCCTGCCCTCCATGCAGTAAGAACCAAGTGTTCTTTCTCAACATATCTTGTTGAGCCACTGTTGCATTTGCTATAAGATTTTGTGAAATCGCTGGTTTATAACAGTAAAAAATTGTTACTTTCTTATGAGTGAAGTGCATCACTCTATCCATAACAGGCACCCACAATGGAGTTCATTCCATGAGGGACACAGCAGAGCTGATGGCCCAGGGAAGGGGTAACAGCATTGCAGTTTTCCTTGAGAAGTCTTGAGCTTTCTCACCTGAGCAGTAAGTTGCTGATGCCTCACTGGGTAAGGTACACAAGCCAAGGGGCTCAGCAACAGTCAGAGGTGAGGCATTGTTGTGTGCTGGAGTTTGGCACTTAGCCTGAGATTCTGAACTGGAAGTGACAGCCTGAGTCTGCAGAGCCATTCAAGGAAGGAAAGAAGAGCAGCCTTTAAGCCTGACAGTTATGTGCCTCCCCGGTGCAGTAATACCAGAATCATGTCATGGGAAGATTTAAATAGAAAGTGTTCCATTTAATGGGATTTTGGTCACAGTACTGTGGCTCTCTTTAGCAGCATAAAATGTACATTTGAAGCACTGCCTCTTTGCCATAAACTTCTGGCTGATTTTTCTTTGCTGGTGCTGTAATGGTGGGCAATTTTAAAGGGAGGAATGTTCTGCAGCACCATAGATGATTTGATGGCTTAACATATTGCACTGCTGGCTGCTGGAGGCAAAATACTGCCTCTTCAATTTATCTCTGTTATATGCTAATTGATGTAATTGCAAGAAAAAGGAATTAATTATGGACTGTAGAGATAATTTCATTGAAAAAGAACACTACATGAGACAAACAATATGGCATTCCTTCTTTTTTTTCCTCTGGCTTGTATTCCTCTTCTTCAAACCCCTTGGTACTCCACTCTCTTATCACTATACTGAAGAAGCTCAGGCTTTGTGTGTGAAACCTGAGATAGGGACAACAGAGGAGGTGAAACAGATGACAAAGTAACTGCCAGAGAAAACAGGGGAAGGGAAGGCTGATGAGAGTAGATGAAGTAAAAGAGTGAGTGTATCTCTCTTCAAAGAGCATCCTTTGCTATCATGTGCCCCAGTTCCAAGTGGGAAATAGCACAATTCATGGAGCTGCCCAGTCCCACCTGAGACAACCATGTTTCTTCCATTCAACAATCTGCTGCCTTTTCTGAGGCAGGCAGCAACCCCAAGAGTGGATACTGCTTTCAGCAGTACTGCAAGATTTTAATTAAAAATTGATTCAAATACACAGTTCTTCTACCGCCACCAGTACAAAATTGATATGTGTTACACTTCTTGATGGAGTCCCACCTTTTAGCTAGAGCTCCCTGGGGGCCCTTCCACCCCTCGGGCCAGTGCCCCACACAGAAATTCCCTCCTTGGGCTAGTCATCATACTTAGAAGAAGAAATAAGTCTACATTACCCTACTCCACTCCATGGTTCTCCTTCAAGAGTGGAACTCTCTTTTCTGGCAGAAAACAGTTCCTTAGACCTGCTTACTTCCCTGTCCCCTCAGTGACCCCAGCCAATATCTTCTGAAGCCAAGGGCCTCATGATGTCACAGCAGGTCTCCTCTCAACAACCTCCACAACAACCATTAGCCACTGCCAGCACACTCTTTTTGAAGACCATAAAGCCAGTACCTAGTTTTCACTCTGAAAACTTTTCCTGATGTCACTGTTATTTCTGCACATCCTGCAAGCCTTTGCTACTGAACATTCCTGCCATGAACAAATAGTACATGTTCCAAAGATTAAACGGTGATTTTAGTAGTTGTTACTACATGTTCAATATTTGCTTATAGATGTAACATATTTGAAATTTTTAAATGCAAGAGGAGCAACTATGTGGGATTGGTATGCAAATAAGTCATAAAATGCAAATGTGATATGTAAATTGTACTATCTTTAGGAAAATTGTGGAATTTCCCCATAAATTATACTTTGCAGAAATGCAGATGTTTGTGGTTCAGGAGAGAAAAAGTAATTCCCAGTTCCAAGTGGCCCATGTGGTCTGAAAAGTGCAGCTGCAGCCGTAAGCTCCCACCTCACCTTTTCTTCTCCTCTGCTTTTCAACATGTTGTTTTTCCTGCTCCTCATGTCCTGTCTGTCTCACTTTCCCTGCTTTCTCCTAGCCCACAGCCCCCAAGGCCGCTGTGAACGATCTCCAGCTCACTGCTGTGCACACACACAGCACAAAGCACATCGCCCACAGCCCATCAGTGAGAGATGTCAGGCTCTGTGTGCAGGTCCACGTGCAGGAGAAGGCATTTAGTCTGTAGTTCAGCATGGACCTGCAGGGTCCCATTTCATCCCACTTCTGTCTGTGGCTTACAGATCATCTCATCCCCTTAGTCCTTTTTGTTTTTTTCTCCTTTCTACTCCAGGGCAGTAACTTCATTCACCAACCATGTTGTAGCACCTCTGCTGAACAGGTAAAAAGGCTGTCTCACCTTTCTTGGGAGTTCTGAGCTACCACTTACTCCCACCCTCTAGCAGAACAGATGGGCCATTCTGTAAAGGCAGAGTTTTTCCTTTGTAGGCACAGTGGGCAGAAAAATAAAAACCCCTGTATTCGAGGGCACTCCTCCTAATATGAAGCTCCTTCTTCCTTGGTTTCTTGGTTCAAATGCCCTGTTCCTGGGAGTGTTCAAGGCCTCTAAGCAAGATGATCTACTGAGAGGTGTCCTTGCCCACAGTAGGGATATTTGAGCTGGATAATCTTTGGGGTCCCTTGCAGCCCCAGCCATTCTGTGACCCCATGATTCTATGATGACTGTGCAATGAAGCTTTTTGCATGCTTGTGATGACCTGCCCTATGTACCTCCTCATCTTCCCACTGAAGTCCCAACCCTGCAATCGGCTCTGGTGAAGGTTTGCCTGAAAAGGGGGTTCCAATAAGCCATGCGTGGCTGAGCTGTGTGTTCTTCATGTTGGTCAAGATTTTCCAGCTCTTCTTTGTGCTCAGAAAGCCCCATCAGGTAACACACGCCATTTCCAGTGGTGATATTGCTGAGGCTCTTTGCAGACTCAGTTTTGCATCTTTTGAAATGTTTGAACTCACTTCAGTGGGAGCAGTTTTGACCATCAGAAAATGGATAACTACACTGGGTGTATTTACTGATTCAAACATTTCCCTGTCAGCAACATCTAGTTTACCCTCCAACAGCTTTTATTCAAGACATCCTTTGATTACTTTTCCTATTCTACTTTAATCTTCTTCCCCATCGACCTCTGTCATGCTTTGCTTTGATACAATCATCTACTTCCAAAGTTTTCTATCCTGTTACCTGTTCCATTTTTGTCTTTTATCTCATGCCAGCAACTGCATTTCCTTGGCCTTTACACAGGAGTTCACCTGACAGCTCTATTTCAGAATGCTACTTTGAACTTTGTTTAAAGATAAAAAGTGAAAGTCATGATATACAAGATTTGCTAACAGCATTTACTACTATGTGGTACCTAATGTAACACACTTATTTTGCCCCTGAAGAAGAGCTACCAGAAATAGACCCCAGCATCTCACTGAATCTAGACATTTTATAGGTTAGTTTTCTTGATCCATCTTAATTTATGTGTTGGGCAACACATCCTTCAGCTGAAATCCTGTCTCACTGTCTATCTCCAATATAAAGCAAATGAAGAGATCATGTGTTAGAGAGCAATCACAGGCATGACTTCTCTTGATCAATAATAATAAAAAAAAGTTATTAAAAAACTTTTTAGAGTTTTAAATATTCTTTTTTAAACTCTAGAAATCTGAATTTCATGGAAATGTGTAGCAATCTGCACATAATCCTGTGATGGTCCTGCAAGTGCTACCTTAATCACAAATGGTGCATATTAACAAAGGTCCTCACCAGATGAAAGAGGGTGTTAAAGAGTAGTTGAAGCTTGATGGATTTAATACAACCAACTTTGACTTGTTCTCAGATTGAGTCAAACAGCTTCCAGCTATATTTCTGCAAGAGCTGGAGGGAGAAATCCCAGATGACAGATGCCATGCAGAACAAAGCCCTCTCTAAAAGAAAAGAATAAATCATTTATGTACAGTATTCACTAAAAACTGCAGGGGGCAAGAGACTGCAGGTTTTCCTTTTAATAAGGAAGAAAAATTCATATATAATAATTGCTGTTGCAAACATACACCGTGCACAGAACCTGAGTCTGGATTAGAGTCATTCACTTCCCCAGGACAGAACATAGGTAAATTACTCCTGGGTCACTAATCTACTAATATTATCAGAATTGTCCTGTTACAATATAAAAGAAATCTCTACCATTATCTTTTCAATCTGTGAATTTCTATCATTTAATGAACAGTCCAAAAGGCACAGTTACCTGTCCATGTGCACACAGTCCATTTCACTGAACATAGAAGAGGTCAAAGAGTGCAAACAGAGTTGGGAACCGGAGTGGTCAGATGGGGTTTGAAGGAAGGGGGTCTCTGTCACTGCTGCTGGACTCAGTAATTCAGCAAGGTCAATGATTTTAGCAACTGTTGCCACATTTGCTTTCTGAGTAAGCTTTTTCACTTTTCCTTTTGAAACAAAGCACAGTTCTGAACAGCAATCTGTTGACTCTCAAAATTCATAAAGCAGAGCACCCATTTCATGCTGAAGCACACAGGAAAAATAAACTTTAATGGTCTAATTTATAGCAATAAATTGAAAATGTACTAGTTCCCCCTCCTCATGTTATGACTGCTATCACTTGTAGGTCTGTAAGCTGCAGGACCTTCTTCCCGGATGGAAAAGCCTCTCTGCTAGAGCCAACCCCCCGTCTGCTCCTCCAGCATCACTCAGGATGGGAGGGCAGGGGCTACATCCATACTGTCATTCAGCCACTTCTGCCTGGTCAATGGTCCCTTGAGGGCAATTAGCTGCAGAATTCTGCAGAGGAGCTCTGAGAGCCCATTCCTGATCTCTGGCTGCATCATTTCAAAGAAGGTGCAGCCTGTAACCATTTTTAGTTATTTTTAGTTATGCTTTCCTGAGTTATGCTCTCAGAGGACAACAGCAGCAGAATACCTGGGTGTGTCATACTCTGAAGTAACAGAAGCACAATGCATCACATGCATTCTCAGAAGTGTATTAATCATTGTAAGTTATGTTTTTTAATATTTCAAAGACATTATTCTTTTTTACAGTAGCAGCGCCTGTTTTTTTCAGAGGGAAATTTGTGACTACTGACACTAATTGCACCAGTCTCAGTTAATAGAGCAGCGATCATGTCCACTCTTGAGAATCAGCTAAGGGGCTATCCTGTCACGCCACATTTCTGGAGGCAAAAAAGCCCACCCAAATGCAGGTTCCATGAGGAAAAATGACCCCATACTGAAATATCAGGCTGCAGCTGGCAGGTCTGGTCCCTGTCAGAGCTCCAGAACGTGCATCCCACTTTCACCCTGCCATCACCAGCACAGCACTGATTCACCGCCTTTTGATGCCTTTGACTTTGGCAATTAATTTTTTTTTATTTTTTCCAGTATCCATGCCATGCCACTCCCATCCTCCCCTCTAAGATTTGTCTTCCTCCTGGACTTTTTCTACTGCTTTTGCAACATTTCTGAGGTTTCTTTTGACATGGTTGGGGTCTTTGCATTCCACCTCAGGTAATCCTGGTCCATTTTCTTCTAGTCACTAAATTTGCAATTTTTTTCTTTCTTCAGTAGCCATGCCATGGCTCTCATATCTTCCCCTCAAAGTCCTGTCTTCCTCCTGGATTTTTTTCTCCTGCTTTTGCAACATCTCTGAGATTAGTTTTGGCATGTTTGGGTCCTTTGCACTGCACCACATTTCCTCCCACACCATTTTCTTGTAGTCACTAAATATCCAAATTTTCTGGTTTTTGGGGTTTTTTTCAGGCGCATTTCATTGCATCCTATCTCCTTTTCAGAGTAAGTCTTTCTTTTCTGGGTCACAAGATTTCAATGGGAATCAAGTGGGCAATCTTTGGTCCATGTCCCTGCAGTTCCCGGCATCCCATGCCTTTTGATGCCTTTGACTTTGGTGATGTTTTTTTTTAATTTTTTTCAGTATCCATGTGTGGATACCCGCATCTAATCAGCGCCCTCAGAAGCTGTGTGGAGTCTCCTTGCCTGCCCGCTGCTGCCAGCGAACTCACAGCCTAGGGGGCTTTCCAGGGACTCCCCGGGGTGCCCCCCCCGCAAAATGAACTGCAACAAATGGCGCCCAACGTGAGGCAAGAGCACCAACAGCTCAGACAAAAACGAACCATGCCAGCACAGTGCAGAACACCACTTCCCCGCCGCCTTCGGCACCGTGGGGTGGCCGCGCGGGACTGCAGCCGCGGCCCCAGGCGGCCCCTCCACCACCACGCAGAGGCCCCGGCCCACCACCGCCATCCCGCCGCCGCCCCGGCGCGCCGCCGCCAGCCCGCCGCCACCTCATGAGCACGCCCGGCCCACGCCGCCAACGCGCCATGCCACGTGGTCGCCACGTGGTGGCTCGGAGTGGGAAGGGGCAAGAGAGGGGGAAGGCTAAGAGAGCGGAAGGGCTAAGAGCGCGACTGATTTCACTAGCACAGCTAAGGAGGGAGATTGAAGTGGGCGCGGAATCAGACTTGGGCCAATGGGATTACAGATACAGGATGGTTCAGGGCGGGACCACAGGCTTAGGATATACCATACATTTCGGAGGGGTGAGGCAGAGCATACTATTTAAATAAAATGCAATACTACATGGATAGATAGAATGTAGGAGAATAGAGATAGTGGTGAAGGTAATCTGACCCCTAAGGAGTTACAGCTGTGCTAATTATCAAGCATTAA
Source organism: Pyrgilauda ruficollis (assembly GCF_017590135.1). NCBI lineage: Eukaryota > Metazoa > Chordata > Aves > Passeriformes > Passeridae > Pyrgilauda > Pyrgilauda ruficollis. The sequence continues at coordinate 8,416,446 of NW_024524378.1, forward strand.
GAACAAGCCTGCCCTTAATAAGCCACAGCTGGATCCAATTAGGAGGGTATTGTAAAAGAGTAGGTTGGCTGGTTAGGATGTGAGATGGGGTTTGTTGGTTGTGCAGAGGAGGAGAAGAAGGAGTCAGTGCTGTGAGGAGCTGCCCTTCACAGTGAGAAATCACCAAGAAGGTATGAAACCTTTGCAACAAGATAGCAACAACTGGTGATGCTGATGTGAACAAGGACCCAGGATGGTGCTGGGTTCCCCCTGAATGGCAGTGTGTGCAGCAGGACACAAGCTGCATGACAGAAGTGGCGAATGGCATGGCCACAGCTGCAGTTGGTGCCTCAGCAGTAGCATGGCTCCCAAGGAGTACGAGGGGAGGTGTGCTAAGTCACTGCTACATGAGCACTGGAACAAAAGCAACACGGAGCTCTGAGAGGCAGAGTCAGAGCTGCACAGACAACATGTAAGAACAGCCCTCTAAAATTGTGTAGTAGCCATCTCCACAGTAACCCAACATGATTGGGAGTGGGCTGTAGGGCGAGGTGCAGCCGGAGATGGAGCCCAGCGTAGCATTGAGAGCAGCAGGGGAAGCTGCCTGGTCCGGACCTGACAGATTTCGACACCTGAGGTACAGGTGAGCCACTGGGGACTCAATGAGAAATAACATATTGAGTAAAGAACAGATTGTTTTCTATACATAGAAAGAAGTTAAAAAAAGACTGTGAAATATAGTGTCAAAAAGTGGGCAACCAGCTGCAGATTTGGCTGCCACCTGGAAATCACTTTATAAGACTTTAAGAGAATGGAAAACAGAGAAAGACAAGAGAGTATTGCCGTGATTAAGTAATACAACAAAAACTGTAGAAGGAAGAAGAGAATTATTAAAACAGCAGTGGGGGCTGGGGAAAGAGAAACTCTATTATTTAGTATGGTATATTTGTTTACTAATGAAACGTGCATTTTGTTTGTGAATTGCAACTATGAATCTTTGATTAAACATAAGTCTAAAAGTTTATATTCCATAAAAATAAGTACACTCGACAAATGCTAGATCAGTTGTTCAAAGTTCTGTAGCTGTTGATGAAGTTATGTAGCTGTTGATTTGTTGCTGTCTTAATATATTGCCTTTAACTTATTCTTGTGAGTTACCTTATAAAGTTGTACAGCTGTTGATATAGTCAATATTCTAGAGATATAAATATAAAGGTTTCTAATGATATGTAATATAAGTTTAAGTAACAAATCAAAGTTGGCACACATTCCAAAATTAAATAGAAATGACACAAAAGGTGATTATACTGGGTTTACTATCTTCTGCAAAAAGTCCTGCAAAAGATAGTAAACACATTATTAGTTTAAGTCATTCTTGTGAGTTAATCTTTGATTAGGCAATTAGGCATAGATCTAAAGATTTTGAAAATAAGTACTCTGTGAATTTAGAGAATGAATCAAGTCTATACTGTGAAAAAGCAAAACTGAATTAAAATTAGAAACATATACTTTCACTGTGATATAGAAGTCCAAGTACAAGGGTTTTTAGTGATGAGCCTTAAGTTGATGTTCTAGATTCTGAAAAGCAAAACAAAATCAGAACTTAGAAACATATGTTCTTACTGTGATGTGTTGCCTGAACATTCATATAACTGTTAGTTCTAAGTAATATATATGAATATGTTATAATGTCAGTTTACTTGAACACAACTTTCTAGAGATACTGCAACTTCGTAATTAAAAGAAAAGTGGGAATTGTGGATAGATAGAATGTAGGAGAATAGAGATAGTGGTGAAGGTAATCTGACCCCTAAGGAGTTACAGCTGTGCTAATTATCAAGCATTAAGAACAAGCCTGCCCTTAATAAGCCACAGCTGGATCCAATTAGGAGGGTATTGTAAAAGAGTAGGCTGGCTGGTCAAGATGTAAGATGGAGTTTTTGGGTGTGCAGAGAAGGAGAAGAAGGAGTCAGTGCTGTGAGGAGATGCACATGAGAAATCACCAAGAAGGTATGAAACCTTTGCAACAAGATGGCAATATCCAGGCCATGTCACTCCCATTCTCTCCCCTAAGCTCTGTCTTCCTCCTGGAATTTTTCTCCAGTTTTGCAACATCTCTGAGCTTTCTTTTGGCATGTTTGGGCCCTTTGCACATCACCTCACATAATCCTCGTCCATTTTCGTCTAATCATTCAATTTCCCAATTTTTTTTCCTTTTTATTTTCTTTTTTTCTCAGTATCCAGGCCATGGCTCTCATATCTTCCCCTCAAAGATCTGTCTTCCTCCAAAACGTTTTCCTCTGCATTTGCAGCATCTGTGAACTTAGTTTTGGTACCTTGTGGTCCCTTCCACTGCGCCACATTTCCTCCCACACCATTTACTTGCAGTCAATAAATGTCCAAATATTCTGGTTCTTGGGATTTTTTTCAGGAGCATTTCATTTGATGATATTTACTTTCCAGAACATTTTGTAAGCCTTTTCTTAACAGGGTCGCAAGATTTCGTTTCCCTTCTCGAAAGGAAATTTCATTTCCTTTCGGGAAGGGAAACGAAATCTTGCGATTTCAATGGGAATCAATAGGGCAATCTTTGGACCAAGTCCCAGCACTTGCCATCATGCCATGCATTTTCATGGCTTTGAGTTTGGCGAAGATTTTTTTTTTTTTCCCAGTATCCATGCCATGGCTCTTATATCTTCCCCTCCAAACTGTGTCTTCCTCCTCAACATTTTGCCTTTCCTTTGCTGCATCTGTGAGCTTATTTTTGGCATATTTTACTCGCTTGCACTGCACCCCATGTAATGCTGGCCCATTTTCTTGTAGTCACTAAATGTCCCAATTTTCTCATTTTTTGGGGTTTATTTCTGGCGCATTTCATTGTATCGTATCTCTTTTTGAGAGCGTTTGCAAGTCTTTCATTTCTGTGTCGCAAGACTTTGTTTCCCTGCCCGAAAGGAAATTT
>NW_024524379.1:0-28029 GCF_017590135.1 Pyrgilauda ruficollis
AGGAAGGAAGGAAGGAAGGAAGTTTAAGAAAGAAGGAAGTGTTGGAAGGAAGGAAGGAAAGAAGGAAGGAAGGAAGGAAGAAAGGAAGGAAGGAAGGAAGGAAGGATGGAAGGAAGGAAGGAAGGAAGGAAGAAAGGAAGGAAGGAAGGAAGGAAGGATGGAAGGAAGGAAGGAAGGAAGGAAGAAAGGAAGGAAGGAAGGAAGGAAGGATGGAAGGAAGGAAGGAAGGAAGGAAGAAAGGAAGGAAGGAAGGAAGGAAGGATGGAAGGAAGGAAGGAAGGAAGGAAGAAAGGAAGGAAGGAAGGAAGGAAGGATGGAAGGAAGGAAGGAAGGAAGGAAGAAAGGAAGGAAGGAAGGAAGGAAGGATGGAAGGAAGGAAGGAAGGAAGGAAGAAAGGAAGGAAGGAAGGAAGGAAGGATGGAAGGAAGGAAGGAAGGAAGGAAGAAAGGAAGGAAGGAAGGAAGGAAGGATGGAAGGAAGGAAGGAAGGAAGGAAGAAAGGAAGGAAGGAAGGAAGGAAGGATGTGTCGTAAGGAAGTGAGTGTTGGAGGGAAGAAAGTGTCGTAAGGAAGAAACGGAGAGAGGGATAAAGGTAGGATGGAAGGAAGGGAGAAAGGAAGTGTCAGCAGGAAGGTAGGATGTGTTGGAAGGGAGGAAGTGTTGGAAGGAAGTGTTGGAAAGAAGTTTCAGAAGGAAGGAAGTGTCGGAAGGAAGTGTCGGAAGGAAGTGTCGGAAGGAAGTGTCGGAAGGAAGGAAAGAAGGAAGGAAGGAAGGAAGGAAGGAGGGAATGAAGGAAGGAAGGAAGGAAGGAAGGACATAGAGGAAGGAAGTGTCAGAACGAAGGAAGTTTCGGAAGGAAGTGTCGGAAGGAAGTGTTGGAAGGAAGTGTCATGTGTCGTAAGGAAGTGAGTGTTGGAGGGAAGAAAGTGTCGTAAGGAAGAAACGGAGAGAGGGATAAAGGTAGGATGGAAGGAAGGGAGAAAGGAAGTGTCAGCAGGAAGGTAGGATGTGTTGGAAGGGAGGAAGTGTTGGAAGGAAGTGTTGGAAAGAAGTTTCAGAAGGAAGGAAGTGTCGGAAGGAAGTGTCGGAAGGAAGTGTCGGAAGGAAGGAAAGAAGGAAGGAAGGAAGGAAGGAAGGAGGGAATATTCATGGGGTGTGAGGGACTGGGACAGAATGATGCAGATTTTGTGGAGACACATCATCTTCTGTGTGTCCCAATGACTTTTCGTTGTTTCCCTCTATCTGGCCTTCTTTATGGTGAGAGTTGCTTGTCTAAGCCATCACCCTTTTTCATGCCTTGGGTCAAAGTATGGAATTCTGTGTGTTAATATATGTTTTAGTCCGGTCGGAACATTGCCTTGGTTTGAAAGTGAGGTGTCTGCTAAGTGAGGCTGGAGTCTCCCTTGGAATGGAAAACATTAATCCCTTCTCTCTAAAATTATTGTAATTTTGTAATTTAGGGCCTCTCAGGCTAAGATATGAGAATAGGAATAACAGTTCTTTACTAGTGTGTATAACAAGGCAAACAAACAATAATAACGACGGCACTAACAACAACCATCACCAGAGCCCAGTGACTTTCCCCTTGGGTGCGGTTCTGGTCACAGCTGGCAAGGGTGCTGGCGGCTCCCGCTGGGCAGGGCAGGTACCGTGATTCCTCCGGTGCTGCAGGGAGTGTTGTGGTGTGATCTCGGGGCGGCTCGGCTGGGATGGGAAGGGATGGAAGACAGGTTTTGCTTCACAAACCCTGTGGCAGTCAATCCCGGTGCCCCAGCAGGACTCTGAGGAGCACCAAGCTGGAATGGCAGGAATGAGCAAAAATCCTGGGCTGGTGGCCGACATGTATCAGCAGCTTTGCTGGGGTAGCTGGAAACTGCAGCACATCCCAGCAGGGCAGGGGACGCTGGGCACAGCAGCAAAAGAAAGGCAGCTCCCTGCTGGGTTATGGCGGTGGCAGAGAATTCCTTTCCCCAGGCCACAGCTCTTACCGTTCTCTTCTGAAGCCCAGAGAGAGAGAGCTAGCAACTGCCCCCAGCCCTGTCCTTTCAAAATTCATGGTATGTCTTCCCTTGGTGAGAAACTCACAGAAAAGAACAAGTGTAGCCAGATGCCACACTCCTCTCCTGACCTTGACCACTTTGTTTTTTCTTAAGTACCCATAATACCCAGTAGTTAGTTTCCTAGCAACTTATGGGGAAAAAAAAAGTCTGTAAGCGAAAAAGAAACCCAACCCCCAACAAATTTTCATGTGACCCCCTTGCAGGGGGTCAGTTCGACACTGTCCCTTGCAGCACTGTGGATCTGTTGCATCATCTGAATGTTCTGGTGCAGGGTCTGGGGACCCATTTGGAGGCGGGGAGAGGCTTTGATGGGCCATGATGCTCCCATTGCTGTGAATAAGCTTTTCCCAGGGGTGAAGGGGCCGGTGCTGCTTGGGGTCCTCTGCCTAGTAGAAGATGGGCATTCACTGCCTCTCACCCAAGGCTTTTTCACCACACATGCAAAAATCTCTCTTCCCCTGACTCTTTGGTGTGAGTGTCTCTGTGAGTCTAGTAGCTGATAGCCCTGGGGCTGTGGTCTCCACTCCAAAAGTGCTAAGCTTGATCCCTTTGTGACCAGTTCTGCTCTTACTTCAGCTTATCTCCACCAGCAAGCAGTTCAGGGCCTCAGTCAGAGGGCCTATGCACGAAGTGGTGGTCTTCCCTGCAGCTTTTGTAATACAGTTTCCTAAAAAAAGGCAGAAATACTTTATGAAGATGTTTAAGTCACAAATGATAACATTTCTGTCTCCATCACTGTGCCCTTGTATTATCATATGTGAATGCTGACACCAGGAACCATAGAAAAAGTGGTAAGGGATACCTATAGCAAACACACCAAATGCTGTATTCCCTGGTTTTGTCTCAGTCTTATCTGGCAGAAGTTTCATTAGAAAATTAGATTATTTTTCCAAACATCTCTGTATTTTCTCTGAATAAGATAGATGATGCTTAAAGGTATATTTATAGTGAACAAAATAAAGGCAGCAACTGAAAGAATTTTACTGAGTTAAAGGCTGCTGAAAAATATAATACAGGTCTAATATGAGTAGCCTTGAGTACTTACATAATAAAATTATATGTTTGGCAAAAAAAAGAAGTGAAAAAGTATGAAAGTATGACTTTTACATCATGGTTTTGAGCATCATAAGATCATTAAAACTATACATATCTTTTTCCCTAAATGCAATATGCTCTATGTAAAACAAAAACAAAAAACCCCAAACATAAAAACCAAAAAAACAAAACAAAAAAACCCCGCAAAACAAACAAACAAAAAAAACCCCCTGTTTTTGGCTAAGCCAGGTTAACACATTTCTCTGGTTTTCTACCAAAATAACACCTGTGAAAAATGCCAATCACTTGTTTTAAAATTTTAAAAGTTTAATAGTAATAAAATAGTTATAAAAATAGTAATAAAAATTTGAGCAATAAGAATTTGGACAATCAGAGTTAGTACAATAAAGGACAACAAAAAGCAAAGAATTATGGACGTCTGGGTGTATGGCACTCTGCCATAGAAACACACCTCTCTAACAAAGGATTAACCCTTAAAAGCAATAGCCAATTCATGTATCTCATACAGGATGCAAACATTCCTTTCAAACTAGGGGTTTTTTTGTGTATTGTCAGCTTTCCCCCCTCATCTTTTAAATCAATCACTTTGGTTCCCATGAAGTCTGGCTTTTCCTGATGAGGCGGCAATAATTCTTCTCTTGGGATCTTGGTGTCTTGTTGCTGTTATCTCTGTGCAAAGAATTTCTTGATTATCTTATCCATTCCTTGAGCTAGTTACAAAAAGTATCTTACATCACATAGTTTCTATTTTAATATTATGCTATAGCCTAAAAATTATATTTACCCACTACTTAAAAGAGATTAATACAGCATAACTTTTTAACATATCACATATAGTATTAATTTTAATATTTGTGAAGAGCCAGTCATAAAATATGCATTTTTCACACACCTAAGTAGGAACAATTCCTGGAAGAGCTTGTACTCTTCTGATCCTTTCTAATGCTCTTTCTGCTGTGCTTCTTACTCTGATTTTTTTTAAAATTTAATCTTCTTCTTTCATTATTCATTTAATAGCAAATTACATGGAATATGCTGCAAATAAATACTGCAAATATGTACCTGGACATGGGCTTTTACACTTTGCTGTCCATCCTTTCTATTTAGTCTCATGAAGGACCATGTAAAATCACTTCCCAGACTGTAGCAAATCTAGACTCCACTACAATACTGGTGATGTTTTACCAGTTATCACTGAAAAGAATGAAGCTGCAGAATTCAGCATATTTCCTTACTTCTGGCAGATTTTATTCCTTTAAGTGTCAGGTATCTTGTGCTTTTTTTTGGAATCTTGCCTCAAGGCTCCATGATAAACAGCATATTTCCAACTGCTACTTGCTACCTTCTCCACAAGAAATATTCTTTCAAAGACAAGTAGCTGTGCAGTGAGGGCAGCAATTGGACAGCAATTGGATTCACCTCAGTTTTTTAAGATCAAGGGCTGTAAAGCTTTTCCCAAGAGTTTCATGTGGCTCCAGGGCAGACTACAGAGGAAGCTGTAGTGCTCTGCTGGTAACTGAATGTAATGCTGCATGTGAGTCAGTAGAAGCACAGAGGGAACTGCATCATCCTCTGTGAATGCAGAAGAAATTATTGTGATCCAGCAGCAGATCCAGCAGCCAGATTCCACAAGCAGCAAGGTACTCACTCCCAGAAGAACTGAAGATTTTCTATTCAGTAAAAAAGGGATCATGCAGAACTATCATGATGGTATGATGTAAGTAGTCTTAATCCTTCTCCTCCCAAACTGTTCATGATTTGTAAGCCAAGCAGGAAATATCTATGTCAAAGTAAATCACTCCTCTGTTCCATTTAAACATTAATGACATTCACACCATTAATTGCTATCCATTTCATTCATGTACGACTACACTGTTTGCCAAAAAACTCTACATGAATCTCATTAATTCTTTGAGTCCCATTGTATTTGCAAATTTTTACCCTTTTTTCTTTTTCAAGTAATTTTTGAAATTCCTTATTTCCATCATCACACCTAATTCTGAGTTTCACAATTAATGTTCTTTTCTAGTTTGTTTTCTCCTGGTTCTCTGGCATTTACAGAGATTCAATTAAGCTTCTCGTGTGCCAACACATTTAGGTTTTTCTTAAATTATTTTTATAATTTTTCATTTCTTAGTCCTTTAATGACTGATTTTCAAAACAGCCTTTTTAATTTTCTTAATGTGAGAAGCAGAAGCAATGCAACTTTTGTGGTTGATAGTTGTAAGTAGTCTATTTTATGTGAGATTATTTTCATTCACTTGTACTGTAAGTCTCACTTATTAAAGTACAGAAACACCTATAGGTAAATGGTGGATTTCATAATATTAATATGAAATAAGTTACAGGAATGTTGGGGACAAAATGAATAAGAAGAAAAAAAATTATTTCAGCATAAAAATAATTTTTTTTCTTCCTTCATACTTTCCCAAAGTTACTTTTTAAATATGTTGTTAGCACTTAGACGCCAATTTCCTTTTGGCACATATGGGTAGGACTTCAGTGGCAATACCTTGATAAAAGAGAAATTGAGCAGCACTGTAAAAATAAAAAAGGTAAAAAATGCTGTTCACCGTAATAAGAAATTAACTACACCTTTAAAATTAGCTCTTCTCAAGAAATTCATCAGAGAAGATTTAATAAAACAAATTTTCTTAGGAAGAAATGTGCAGAAATGTAGATATGTAGACATTTCAAGTGAAAACTTATTACAAACACATAAAAATTATCTTTCTATACAAGTATACTCATATTTATATGCAAGTATACTCACGTTTATCATGGTTTTTATTCAAAACTGAGACATTAATAATTGTTTGATGCCTGTGTTTCCTTGTGCATGCCTTATGAACCCAGAAGTGTTACACTTAAGCTGTCATATAGTCATCCATAATAACTGTTGAGGAAGAACCTGCAGTGAGAGGAAAATTTAGGACAGTGAGCTTTCAGTTGTTTATGGAATTACTGGATGGAAACCCCAGGAACCTGCCTCTGAGCAAGATGACTGCTTCTCCCAATTAAGTATCACTACCAAATTTATTATACCTTCGGATCCTGTATCTGAGTAGATTATGAAGATTCTGAAGAGCACTGGGCTGAAGATGAAGCCCTGGGGAACCTCACTAGGGTTGGCAGCCTGATGTCACCCCATCTGCAATAACCCTTGGAGCCTGGTCCATCAGTCAGTTGTTCATCCATCATGTGATGTGTTTTGTCAAGAAGAATCCTGGGATAGACAGTGTTAAAATCCAAAAATATCACATCAATTGGTTTCCCTTGATCTGCTAGTTGGGTTAACTTGTCATAAGAAAACCCCAAGTTTGATAAGCAGGACCTTCCTCTCATGAAACCAAGCTGGCTGTGACCAATGACTGGAGTGTCTTTCAGATATTTTTCAGTAAATCCTAGAAGAACTTTGCCCTTAAATGTACCAGATGTGGAAGTGAGACTGCCAGCAATTTCTGTGGTCCTCCTTATAGCTGTTTTTGAAAATTTTGGCAGTGTTAGCCAACCTTCAGTCAAATGAATTCCATCAGACCCCATAGCTTTGTAGAGATCCAGCTGGAGCAGCAGATTTCTTCAAAAGTTCAGGATATACTGGGAATTGATCACTTTCACAGCTCAGAGTGCTGATACCCCTTTGGTCCCTCATCAGTGTTGAAGAGAGAGACAATAAACGGATTAAACATGTTTGCCTTGTCTCTGTCCCTGTTTTGGAGGGGACTGTCCTCACCTCATGAGGTGTCTTCCTGTTCCAGATCTGAAGATATAATTCAGAATTGCACTTCCAAATTGTTGTATTTTATGATGAAACTTCAGATTATTTTTTAAAAAATCAAGAAAAAAAATTAGTTTAGAAAACAGCTCACTTTGGTAGAAAATTAATCAGGGGGAGAGAAAAGCAAAGTTTTTGATTAAAATATATAACGTAAATAAAATCTCATATGTTTTAACATTTTAAAACAGAAAATTCAAAATACTGAGTTTAAATTCCTCAGTTTTTGGGAAATATTGAGTGCAGTTCCAGTGTTCTCTCTTCCTGAAGAACTCGCAGCTTTTGAAGGACCTGGGCACATATTTTGATTGCTGGGGCCCACTGGAATAAGAATAATAGCATATTTCCTGTAGTAATAATGACATACCCAAGAATGAGGAGATTTGAATTTTCAGATAGTACTACAGTCCTGAAGAAAAGTTATACTCTCTTTCTACAGCTTTTCTTTTTATCATAGGGATACTCTTAGGCAAATTATCTGTACTTTTAAAATCTGAAAGGAAAATTAATGACATTTCGCTGTGTGATAGAAAAAAAAAAAGATTTGACAATGTAAAACTTTCTTCTTCACATGTCTTCAGACTGGACAACATCCCAGCTCCTTTCAATTTTTTAAACTACTTTTCCCACCACTACAAATGTCACCAAAGTTTTCTTTTTTCTCCCCTGCAGAAGGTTTTGATGTGTTATCTTTGACGTGGCCTCTGGTTTCAACTGGTAACTCTGGATAATGAAAAGGACTGCTCTGTGCCTGATTTTTCTTTGAACTTTGATGAAATTCTTCCAAGCTGCTGCACAAAAATGTGACAATGAGTCCTCTAAAGACCTTAATTTTTTTATATCTATTTAAGCCAAGCCAAAATATTAAAACAAGCATAAGATAAGAAAGTATTTGTCTTTGATTTTTCATTTTCCTTAAATATTTTTTTATTTCTTGTAATACTATTTTTTAATTATATTAAGTGGTATATGCTAAAGGCATAACAGCCTTCTGATTCTAGAGTCATTTGGTTTCACTTGTGTATTTAATTTTTGAGTGGAAATCTAATTTAGTGGACTCTTGTGAAATTTAAAGATTGATGAAAACATGTTAACATTCTTCTTTGTGCCACACAACTTGCCTAACATTCCTACCTAACTAATCCATAAACATGCAAAAATAAGGACTAAATAATTATGACTAAATATTTAGCAATCCAAGTAATTCCAGCATGCACAGAGATTATTTTGAATGGAACACTTTTTATAAATGGGGGAAAATCAGGTTGTTTTATCTTGCATAGAGGTGGCCTAATTAATCAGCAGTGAGTACGCTGGTCTCTGTTAATTAAAGCACTTTCTAATGAACATTAGCTCAATTTCCCCCATGTGGAAGGCAGGCTGGGAGATGACAGAAATGTAAACCCTGATTCTTTCTCACTTGAATACTCAGGGATTCTTTCTCACTTGAAAAACCGTAACTAAATTAATACAGAGATAAAATAGCATTTTTGTCTGCATAACCTTATCTGCAGGGCCCTCTAGCTATCAGTGTGGGGAAATATCAATTGTGTGAACATCTCTTACCAGGAGTAATCATCATGAAGTGCTCACCGGATAGGAAGACAAAGTGCAATTAAGTTGGGTTTACAATCAGGCCCATAATTACTACTCAGATGTCTCAGCTGTATGGAAAATGCAGGATTCTGAACTGTTACTTTTTTGTTTGAATGTGAGGTTTTTCCTGCCTTGCTTGATCTCTTTTTCCTTGGAATATTTGTAAAATGTCAGTCATGATATGGCACAGCTGAATAATTGACATAGAGTCAAATGCTTGCAGATGGTTAATGGAAACAGAGAATTAAATGAACAGCAGTAAGGAAACACATGCAAAATTAAAGAACCCTACTGTGAATTTAAAGGGTCAGTTGGTTTCATCAAAAATCAAATAATATTAATATGCTATTCTCTGCATGAAAGACACTGTGTTAAATTGTTTTGAGAGATGAAAAATGAGCAATGATGTACTAATGAAATTTTTGAAAAATCATGCACTATTGAAATATGCAGTAGTTGCCAGTTAAAAACTACAGAAGAAAGCCTGACTTGGCTGCTGAATTTTGTTATTTTCCATTTATTTAAATTATTGAAGTCTAGACGTAAAACACTATTGGGTTCTACAAAAGAAATACAGATATGAAGATTAAGTAATCTTTGTCATATCCAAATAATATTTGCTGTTTCAAAATAATTTTTAAAAACTTTTTTTTCAGATCCAAGTGACTCAACATTTCAGTCAACTTTGTATCACCAAATCAATTTCTACATAGACATGCAAGATCTTAGAGCTGCATTATGAGATGAAGATCTCTTCTGTTTGACATTTTATAAAGACATACTTGATAAATCCTTTTTAAGGAGCAAATTTATCTTTCTGGTACAAAACTATTCATGATGCCACTTATTAAGTATTACTTGGAAGTGGATTGAAGTTAAAGATGCTTTCAAATGGATTCCAAATATTCAAAACCTTGTGTTATTTGGAAACAATTCCTTATTTTTTAGCTGCCTTTCATGCTTTCCCACTAAAGTCTGAAGTTAATATCTCTTTCCTTCTAGTAAATTATTTTAAAACAACTTTTCTCTCTCTTAATTAAAAGGAAAAATAAGATAACTAAAAAGATAAAATATAATGCATTAATCATACACCATTTAGTATAGTTTGATCATTGAATATATTTTGAGATTGGTCCATGCCTGGGAAAGAAGATTTCCTTCCTGTAGCAGACTAAAAAGGAAATATAAACCAATCATTTCACATAACCAGAAACATCACCACAAACATCTAGTAAGATAAAGCAAAAACTTAATAGCTACTTTTAGTAATTTTTTTTTCATATACATATATCTGGACAAACTATAGTGTGTCTTGTCTTGTGCTAATCACAAAATAAAAGCAATTTAAAATTTTATGTTTTCTCCTTGACATATACACTGAAAGTATACCTATGATTTCTCGTCTGTTATAATTTCTGTGAAGTCAGTGATTGGCTTATTAAATGGAAGCAGACATGAAAATATTTATCGCATTTGCTCATTCTAGTCAGTACAAAGCATCTTCTCTTTAAATCTTCCTGAATAACTGCATTCCACTGGCTATCTAATAGAGTTTAAAGTGAAAGTTTCTTTCTCCTTCTTTTAAAACAAAGAGTTTCAAATAGAAAATAGATAGAGTGTGATGAATGTTCCATTGCAAATACATCTCAAATAAGCATTTTGCTCCTCTGGGTTTTACTTAAAGACTTAATGTCATTTCCTGAATGGTATTGTCTCAAATATGAAAGCATCTGTATATTTTTTAGCAGAATTGTTAACATTATTCACTTTTAAAATAACAAATATACAGCGCTTGCCATGAGAAATCAATATCTCACTGTAAATAAATGTGGCAGAATAATCCATAAAATGCTTGTCAAAAATTGTACTTGCTGACTTATTATTCTTTATGAATATGTTTTTAAATGCTGTATCTATGACTGTCATTTTGAAAATGTCATTTGTGATTTTCTTAAATCCTTTTAACACAGCTGTTTCATTTGTTTTTTCTTATAAACCACATTACTTATCCTCCATGAAATTCAGCAGTTTCATTTTAGAAATACTTATTATGCTAAAAATGAACCTTTGTGTTTCATGAAAGAATACTTAAAAATAGCTTTTGTTCAGCAAGTTTTAGTTTAAAAATTGTAGAGCTTCATAAGGAACATATAGTTTAATATGAATTTGCATCTCTTTTCCTGCACCTGATGGGTAACAGGAAAATTTTTCTTCGGCATTGAACTGTTGAATGCTTTTTCAGGCTATATAAATTATTCTGTGTTCTTTTTTCTTTGGAGAGACAACAGTATACTAAGGAGTTAAAAATGTTCAGAGTTAGATAGGAGAATTGATTCAGGGGAGATACTCCAAGTTTCCTAACAGTTATAAATCAGTACCATCATGAACTGTGCCTGAAGGTTTAAGTATGGTTTCACTGAGCAAGCAACTTGAAAGAATATACATATGTTGACACTGTATTTGTCATGTCCTCTCTTCTTTCTACTAAATACCTCTTTCAATCCAAATCTACCTCTTTCTAGCTCTGTGGAAAAACAGGCAACTTGCTGCCACTGGTGATGGCGGTGGACTGCACTAACATGACTAGCTCTGCACTGCGTTGAGTGAGAAGCTCTTAGCCCCACATCAGAGAGAAAGAGGGAAAAATTTGGATCTGGTGGGAAAACATGTTTTTATGGTGATAGCATTTTAAAGCACACTAGTGTCATGAAAGGCAAGGTATTCCAAAAACAGGTGGGAAACAGAACTGAAAAGAAGTACATTCTCATCAAAAACTTTTTGAGAGTTTGCCAAAATAATGCAGCAGGCAGCAGCCATGAACCTGCTGATGATAAAAAAGGGGTCTTGTGGGTCAAAAAAAAGAATAGGGAGATTGCTCATGAACCACTCTCACGGGCAAAACAGTCTTAACTTGGGAAAGAGTAATTAAATTGAATTAATTAATTTAGATTAATTAAATCAATTAATTAGATTGATTAGAGTAGGATCGTAAGAAACAAAACTAAAATCACCTTCTCACCAGCCTTCTTACCAGGCTCAGTCTCAGTCATGGCCCTTCAATATATTTCTCCTTATGTGGATTCAGTGGAATGGGCAACAGAAATTGTCATCACCTCACAACACTTTTACCTTTTCCTCTCTTTAACTTCCTCACACTTTTTTCCTGCTCTGTTGTGGGGTCCCTGCCACAGAAAAGAGTCCTTCACAAACTCCTTCAACATGAGTCCTCCCCATAGGCTGCAGTGTTCCAACAACTGTCTTTCAAAAAGCAACAGACCATCAGGAAAAGACCACTCCAGGGTTAAATATAGGAGTCATCAACTGATCTTTGATGTATGTGTTTGGTGTCACCATATTGCTGCTAGAGAGAAGAGAGGTGTTACACAATAACCATTTGAAGTTATATTACCAACTATTATTTTCAGCTGCATTAATGTTGTGGTCATGTCCTTGTGCATTTAAAATCCTTGAGTTGAACTCCTGTAGTTTATTTTGCTTTTCAATATCTGAAATGATCATTAAAATACACATTCATCGCACAGTGTACAGTCTTTGGAAACAACTCATCACAAAAAGAATTTCACAAGAAAAGTCAAAAATAATATCATGACACCAGTAAATATGGACCATTTACACAGTCTCCACACCTTGTCATTTCACCACAGTTTTCCCATATGTGGAAAAATATAATCAAAATTTTCATTGTTTAGTGAAATTTAGTTGCAAGTCTGTAATTTTGGTAAATCTAATACATACTATATAAGAAACATCCAATGTGAAGTAAAGTAATTAAAATAGGGAGGAGTTATTTTTCAAAAGATTCTGCTTTCTAGGTCATTTTGAATGGGGCTGAAACAGGTATTTACAACACAAGAGTTTTTGAGGCATGTCAATGTACTCCCTTACAAAAAATCTAGGAGACAAAAAATCTAGACAAAATTTTATTTTAAAATGTGACTAGTATAACTTAGGAATTACAAACATTTTATTGTCATATTTATTAAAATAGAGTCTTTAATTTACAACATTGGTTTACAATTTCTATCCCTCATAAAATAATATCCCGCAAACAGAATAAATAAATAAATAAATTTCAAAATAAATTTAAAATTATGAAGAAAAAATTGCTAAGACGTAGAATACTTAAATGAGCACTGAAACTTGCTTGTAATTTTTATCATTTTCATGCAAACTAAGAACAACACTTTTCAGTACTGGAGATAACAGAAAGGAAAAGATGCTGAAAGTCTCTATTATGGTGAAAGCATGCAAGTATGACCAAATGCCTTACTGATTCAGACAGGTGCCATTGGACACAGAACATGTTAGAAAGAACTTTAACTGTATGTTTCTTTTTTGAAACCTCTCTTTAAATAATTGTAAATCATTGTAACTGACTGATGGACTACCAGATTGTAAAATAAATGTTGCTATGGATTTTTTTTTCTAAAAATCCACAGAAAGAGTTACTACATAGTACTACTGTTGCATTCCACTGTAATATTCCCAAACTCTTATGGGTTTAGGATCACATAATAATGTTTATTGTCATTAAGAACATAACCAATAAGAGTTGGATTTGATGATTCTTTTGGGTCCCTACCTACTCAGAATATTATGTGATTTTATGAACATCTGGTAATCTGGCATTGAAACATTTCAAAGTTGTTTAAGAATATTAACTAAAGCTTATAGAGCTCCTATGCAGAAAGTTACAGAGTCTCTATGTCGGCGATGGAGAGAGACAGGGAGACTGATTTTGTGATCAGAATCCAATTTTATTGTGGGATACAAACGCTTATATACCATTTCAGGGAGACGCAATGCGTACTACAATGATTAAGTTAAAATCACATACACAAACTTATGCATATAATAACATCTCTTGCTTACAGAGTTTAATGGGATTTTCTTTTTCCAGTAAACCCGTTTGATTCAATCTTCTTGCAATCTAGGTCTAATTTTCAAAGTTCCGTTTGCTTTTGCCAAGGTATCCTGTTATCAAATCTCTTATGTTAACCAGGTCCAAAGTCCATCAACTGTCTTGTGTCCCCCAACATTCCAACATCTCTAGTGATCTTTTTCCTTTGCTATAATACAGCCATCTCACTCAAGAATACAAGATTTAGGACGTTACAAAACAGTAAATGTCATACATAGACACTGAAGGGTAGGATAGTACTGCATTACTTTGAAACTCCCTGGAAAATTTAGATAAATAGACTGTAATTAATCAGAGTTGAAAACCCGCTACAACTAATGTTAATATGTCCATGTATCTAAAAAATATCTGAGGCATTAGCAATCATGAGATGTGTGGCATGCAAACTTTCTCTGTTTCTATGAGAAACAACAATAATGAAATTCCTAACATTTAAGGCAAATTTACACTGATTCTCCTCATGACAGCAGAGAGGTGATAATTCAGAAGATATCTTTATTATAGAATACAGCTACATCTTATTTCCAATAGCTGCTTATGTCAGTAGGATGTCACCACTGGAGAAGACAGGAGTTACTTCATTTAAATGTAACAGTCATTGTTAGTCTCTGTAAGACATCTGCCTTTCATAATCTACTATGCTGCTTAGTTATTGAATCCCATTTTTGAGTTACATCTTGTTCACCCAAGTCAATTAACACTTCTGCAGTTGCTGAGATTGTCACCGAGGGGAATCTGGATTGCTTTTCAAATTAGCCCTCTACCTTTAAACAGGCCTTGTAAATACATAATTCTGCCTTTGAGTTGTCAAATCACTTGCTATTTGATGCAGACAGCTATGGCATTCTCTGGAACATCTTTTGACAGAACCACCATTCCAATCTTTTTGATAATAACAAATTGCATGACTGACTAGAACTGTAATAGCCTGGGACATTTCTAGCCAGGCCTGAAAATTAACTAAATCTATCACTACACTGAGTGTCATTAAATAATTTCCTGTCATTGTCTGCCCAATGATAGGGTCACCAAGCTATTTTTAAAACACTTCTGAGCTCTTCATCCTCCTACTGATATGCCAGGATTTTCTTAGCATGCACCTGGTTAAAGATTCCAGAAAAATATATTAGTACTTTTGTCCAAGTTCCCAAATGATAGACTGAGTAATATATTGTTTATTATAAAATCTGAAGGATAAGGAGAAGAGAAACTGTCTAGAATTCTCCTGTCTCCAATTCTACTCCCAAAACATGCACATAAACAATTCCATAGCAGCTATGGAATTAACACTATCATGTGCAAGAGACCTACTTTAGCTCTGGATATTTATATGAATATATAAGGATGAGGACATGTGATCATTCGTTTTCACTGCTGAGTTTTTATTCTGGTTTGTAGGGTTTTTTTGTTTGGTTGTTGCCCATTTTCTTCTTGTTTCTGGGTGGGGTTAATCTTTATAATTTCTTTAACTCTTAAATCTGGGTTTTGTATAATCAATGCTTTTTCTGAACTTCTCAACTTCACACTGCTTTACTATTCCTCCTTTCATTTTAGAATCTCACCCTCCTTCTCCACACTGTTGTCCATGCATTTCATTTGATAGATCTGAGGTATTTTTCCTGCAGGATAGTTTTTGTTAACATCTTTTACTGAGATGCCAGCTTCTAAAAGCTGACCATTTTCCAGAAAGGTGCCTTTGCTGTTTTATGTCTGTGACACAGTTCTAAAGACTGTAGCCATAGAGACATTAACTTAAGAATGCCCTTTTCATTATTGTATCTCATTTACTTCTTACTTGCACTGCCTGCAATCTATGAAAAATAAATAACTTCTTTCTGATATTTTGACCTGTATATCATATCATGCTGAAGTTTGTTAGTACTGAGACACAATAAATCTTCCCTATATGTGTGTATATACACATATATATATAAATATTAGTCTAAATTTCTAATTGTTTTATAGCACCTAACAGCTCCATTCATTTTTTTTACAATCTCCATAATTTGAACATAAAATTTCCAGTCCCCACTTGTCTTCAGTAAAGTCAAGTCAGGTTGGTTTGATTCCCACATTTCTACGTTTTGTAGTGAACTATACTGTATATCTAACTTCAATTTATGACTTCTTGAGAAATACTAGAAGCAAGGAGTTTACTGACTGTGTTTTTTTCGGTATTACTAATTTCATAACTATAATGTCATAACCATAATATGGGATCAACAACTTTCTTCACCTATTTGCAATACAGCATAAACCAAACCATCCTTAACCCTGAACTGCTTCTCTAAACGTCTGCCTTGCCTTTCATGCAGCTGGTGACTAAAGACTGCAATAACCAACTGTATCTAGATGATATATTTCAATATGGGGGTTTAAAAATATTGAAATCCTGTCATGTTTGCTTTGCTACCCATTCCAAAGATACCCACACCCATACCCATTTGCTACCAATTTCCAAAGCAGCCACCTCACTCTAAACTTTGGTCTTTTCCTCAATCATTCTTTCCACCTTTATACTAATGTCTCAGTAATCTCACATTTACATTTCTAATTATTCTGTTCTGGTTCTTAAGTTGTAGTTACTCTTCTCTGTTCTACGTTTGCTTTATTTAATGTACTCAGTTTGTTCCTCAGTATCAGGATAATTTTACGTATAAACAAGCATAGGTGCAATTGTTGCTTTTATATATAGCTATTATTTCTCAGAGACACTTCCTTTTTTTTCCTCAGCAATCAAGAAAAGTCTTTTAGATTATCCATGGTCTTCCAAAGTCTATCCATGGTCTATCCAAAGTCCTTTAGATTATTTCCATGGTCTGTGTATTTTCCACTCCTGTCTCTACTTCCTGTGCAATACAGCCTCCTTCTTATTTAGTCACAGTATCTAATTTTATATATTTCACTGTTCTACATTGTGCAGTACATATATACCCTGAACTTTAGGTATCTGATCTACCTGTCCTGTGAGGTATGCACTCAATGTGAAGATCCGCTGCTCTTAGGAATGACAGTTTGTGATATAGAGAAATTATCCCCTACCACAAGAATCTTCCTGCCCTCTAAAAAAATATAGGGTTAGCATAAATTAATTTTATTCAAATTTCATATAACTCTCCACACTATTTTTTGAATTAGTGATTAAGAAAATATTTCCATTTTGCAAATATACAGCAGTATGATATACTACTATTCTTCAGAAAATTTCAGAGGATATCCTCAGAATTTAAGCATTTTCCAATGCTGAACTGAAAAAACTCTTTAATCAAACTTAGAAAATAAGTTATTACTTTTTCCTGCCAAATTAGGACAGTTACCATGTTACTTCCCTGATCAGCTTAGTTGAACTTCCTCACCTTACAGCTGATTTATAACATTTGGGTTTTCTTCTATTTCTTTGGCAGAAGGAGGCAAAAGGCAGTACACTGCAACTTCTGTCTTTCCTTGGTATTGGTGATATGTACATCTCCAAACTGCAAAAAAAGGTTTAAATATATTTTAATATTATTTTATAACAATTCCTTTTTCATGGCTTTAATGCCAGGGGTTTTCTTTTTGTTTTAATTTAAACTTTTCAGTGAACTTTTATGTAAACTTTGCTTTCTGTAGCACAAACAAATTATCAGGAAAGTATACTATGGGGGACAGATAAAAGGCAAGTCAGAAAAAGTTATTTCAAAAGAATTCTCTCTGGAAAGAGAGGCTACAAAATTTCACTGATAGTAAAAAACCACCTTCCTTTTCAATTCAGTGATAATAAAAGTTTAATAAATAACTAATTTAGCAGAATTGTTCTAACTAAATAAAAAATCAGGTTTACTATAGAATTGTATTCATGTATGTTATATGAACTTATTTTATAGATTGTATAATCTACAAGCAATTTTTGCTCCTACAATACAGGAGTATATACCAATTCAGATAATTGCCAAAAATCCAACCAAAACAAATAATTTTATTTGCTATATTGTTTCTGTGTTTGACTTCTACAGAAGTCTAGTGGTACTCTGGCATATGTGTAAAAGAGGATGTAGGAAAGACATTATGTAATTTTACATTGTATAAAAATGTGAAACATTATTCGCTTTTTCTTCTGCAAGACATGTGTTACTCTGTGGAGGTGTTTATCAACAGACCTCATTTAATGGTTTTTAAATTCTCTTTCTAGCTGATGGGTTTTTTTGTTTGTTTGTTTGTTTGTTTGTTTTTGTAAAATAATCTGATGTGACAGTAAACTACTAAGTACATTTAATGATAAATAGAATTTCATAAACTGCATGGGTTACCCCTAGGTATATTTGTCAATAAACTGTATCAGACAGTTTCTGGGCAGATATCATCAGTTCTCACTTGATGATATCTGCCCAGAACAACCAAAAGAGTGAACATGCAATGCTAGTGAGTTACAGTTCAATTTAAAAGGAAGGGTATACTTTATCCAGGTCAGGACAGGGAACAGCAGAATAATGTAGAGAAGTTTTGTTAGTAGCTGATATGCTGTACTTGCCATTTCATAATAGATGGATGGATGGATGGATGGATGGATGGATGGATGGATGGATGGATGGATGGATGAATGAAACATCAAACAAATAAAGATATATATAAGTAGCAGTATTTACATTTACCTGATTTAGTTCATAGCAAATTCCTGTTGATTGGGACTTGGATTTTGATGATCCTTGTGGGTCTCTTCTGATTCAGGATGTTCTGCAAGTTTATTACTTAATGCTTTTCAAAATTATTTCTTTTTAATTCCTTCCTTAACATATACGATTTAAAAAATTCACTAGTGACATAATACTCTCAAGCTCTTTCCATATGTTGACAAACAGGTGCACGAAAACAGCCCATTTGGTAGTGAATTAGGGAAGTTCTGAGTATTACATCTTCCCAGTACATACAGATGATAAATTTTATTTTGGATGTCTGTACTCTATTGGTGACTTCAAATATAGGCATTTAAGATTTATGAAGCAGGAATTATTAATTCCTAAATAAAAGAATGACTGATTATTTTGTTTGTAGGTTTTTACAATGCCATCATTGGTTTAAGTTTGATACTATTTATGACAATCAGCTAAAACCTAAAAGAACTGACTGGCTAGATAATTAATACCTTACAAAGTAATAACTTTCTTAAAGTACCCCACATGCCTCTGCAGAGGCTTAAAATAAGTTCTAGGCTTTCAAATCTGAAAAAATCCTGTGGACCATTCCTTCATTTGTGGTTGCTTATAAATTCTTTGGAGCATTATTTTGTTTCTTTAGTAAATTCACTTTCTGCAAAGTAAGTGTATAATATTTACTGAAGTTTATACTTATGCAGTCTTGAACTACTTTTACATTGTACATATACATTTCTTGAGATTAATTTCAGTAAAGAAAGTTGAGAATGGTTGTTCAGAAGCATATATAAACTAGAGCCCACATGATTTGTTCAGTGATTAGAGAGTTGTGGAAACTAAAAATTCTGGACGTGTTATCATTAAAATCCTTATTTCCTGTTTGTATCAATGAAAAATACTAAGGTTAAAAGTACAGAGTGGTAAATTATATTGCCTAGCTGACTTGCTATGAATTTTTAAAAAAAAGAGTTTTACAGGTCTATTCAATCATGCAACTTTGTTTACCTCACTTCCTCTTTTGTGCTTCCTCTGACTATTTTCGCTCACTATTTAATCACTCTAATAAAGTATAATAAATTCATGAGCCAGGTTTTCAATCACAGGCCCAATAATGCTTCCAATTTAGATTTTTTTCACACTATACTGTTCTAATAAGTTTACAAAATGAGGCTTGAAAATGCCCTAAGGCTACGTTTATTTATCCTGAATAGAGTGGGTAATAGAAATAAACTTACCTATTTGTACAGGAACACCAGTATACTAAGTTTTAACTATTTGGAAGTGAGTTAGTTATAGAATCATAGTCTCACTATCCAAACTCCCTGATGCAGAGCTACTCATATTTCCAGAAGCATCACTTGTCAAAGCCCACATGAAAAGTATATTCTAGTGAACTACAGTTTTCCAGATAAGGCACTTCATATTAAATTATAGTTCTTAATACTTTGAATTCAGCTCTATTTACAACACTCATCATTATTAAATCTAAGGATTTCTGTAACAGCTTCTTATGCTAATTATCTGTCATTTAATTGGATGTTGTAGCACAGAACTTTCCTAGAACCATTCTAGAATCACAGAACGGTTGAGGCTGGAAGGGACCCCTGGAGTTCTTCTAGTCCTACACATGTTTCAAGCAGGGCTACTTCAAGCCTGTTGCCCAGAGCAGTGTACAGACATCTTTTGAATTTCTCCAGGAATACATGCTGCATAGTCCCCTGGGCAACCTGTGCCAGTTCTCAGCCACTCTTACAGTTGAAAACGTGCTTCCAGGTGTTCAGATGGAGTTTTTTGTGTTCTAGTTCGTATACATTGCATTTAGTCCTGTCACTGGGCACCACTGTAAAGAATCTGTGAAGCATCTTCTCTAGGCTGAACAGTCCTATTTCTCTGAGCTTTTCAGTTAAGAGAAATACTCCAGTCTCTTCATCATCTTGGTGTTCATTTGTTTAACTGTACCCAGTGTATCTGTGTCTCTCTTGTACTGGAGAGACCAGCACTGTATGCAATACTCCAGGTGTGGCCTTATAATACTGAGCAGAGTTCAGATCATTTCTCTTAGCCTACTGCCAACACTACTAAAAAAATATGCAGATATGTATTTATAGACTCAAAAGCAGCCTGTGGATAAATACAATTTTAAGGGACTTCCATCTGAGAAATATAGACAATTGTCTTTATATCCACAGAGACAGTTCATGTCTCAGTTTCAAGACAAATTTGAGAGAGCACACTCTGCAATGAGCAGTCTCCTCTAAAGGATTTCAACAATCCTCCTCCACCAACAGAAAATTAATACTGATAGACAAAAATTAAAAAAGCCATACCAAACCAATGGCTTATCAACAACAGGCAAGGATGAAAAGTAAATAACTGCTGAACACCAAATTATCAGAAGTCCCCTAACCCCCACAAGAACACAGACCCAAAAATACCTGAAAAATGGTGGAAATGTTGGAGAAATACCCCTTCCCAACACGTGGTGCCTGCTTTCACTCTGAGGAAAGTGGAGCTTCCACGGAGGAGTTCCAGCAGGAATCAAAAACCTGGTGGCTCTCTGGTGTTGGCAACAATTTTTGGAAACTTGTAGGGAAGAAAAACTTATTTTATGATTAAAAAAGAATTTTTCTTAGAAGGGTCTCGTTGAAAAATGAGACTATAAAGTTGTATTTTTTCTCTTAAAATTGTAAAAAGAAAGGGTTTTTTTGAATACAGCCATGAGCTTGTTTTTAGAGAGCTTTTATAACTTTGTTAAGGGTTACATGAGCTTTAGGTGTTAGAGTTTTAGGAGAGTTGATGTCACAGCTTTTTCCTAATAAATTAAAAAGCAGACTTAGTTTATTGTTGGTAATTTCTAAAATAGGCTTGACTTAATTGATTTTTTTTAGAAGCTGTTGTAAATTTTGTAGGTTGTTGATAATGGTTTGCAGTTGTATCTTTTGTGGTGTAATTGTTTTGTGGTGTAATTGTTTTTTTAGTTATCTTCTATTTTAGATACTTTTAGGGTGGAACTTTTTGGATTTTGGTTATAGAAATTTTAAGCCTAGTATTTTAGATTTTAGTAACAACACTAGTATGGGTTTGTTTTATCTTTGTGTAGGAGTTGCGATGAGCAAATCATTTATTTACTGGAGAATTATGGATTTTGGATGTTTTTGTTGAACTGGAGACAAAGTTTGTGCAACAAAATATTGGTAAATTATATGCAAATGTTTTGGTTTTTGAGGTAATGATTTTTAGTGGTATTTTTGTATGGGTTCTTAGACCTGCAGCTGTTGAGTTTGTCTCAAGGCAGATGAAAGATTTCTACTGCAGCTTCTCCAAGCCAGGGAAAGGAAAAGCTTTTAGCCTAGGCCAACAAAAGCAAGCTAGCCAAGCAGAACCGAACATAGCCATGGAACACCTGGGCAATGAGACCTCAAAATTTCCCACCAAACCCCCATATGCTCCCCCCTTCCCAGCCCTGAACATACCCAGTCCTGGGCCTTAAAGATACAGCAATCATTTTTGGGCGTAAAACATAGAATCATGGAATAGATTATCATCATAAATCACTCCAAGGCATTCTGATAATTCCATTTTTGGACAGTGATGGATAGTTTTTGTTAGGATCTCATATTAGGCACCTCCATTCTTCACAGCTTCACAGAATCATGTAGGTTGGAAATTACCTCTGAGATCATGCAGTACAGCCTTTGACTGAACACCATCATATCAAATGCACTATGGCCCTGACATGTCCAGTCACTTGTTGAACATTTCCAAGTAGGGTGACTTAGCTACACCCTTGAGCAGTCCATTTCAAGGCTTAACAAACCCTTCTGTGAAGATATTCTTCCCCATGTACTTCTCTCAGTCTGACTCTTTGTTCTGACAATTGACAGAGAAACTGGCACAGTTTCTGCTCACATCCAAATGGCATGCTGACCTTTGTAACCTGAGTCCTGAAATGCACATCAATCATACATAAATACATGCCCAAATTTAGTCAGAAGCTGTGTGGAAAAAAAAAAAAAAAAAGGTAAAACTAGTCAGAACTAACAGCTGTGTACAAGAACAGAACTCTGAGTCTCCAAACCAGTCTGTGAAATCTGAATTAAAATAAATGATAACTTAATTTGCTGGGTGTTCTCCTTTTGAAAAGGTCATGTGCTAGAGAAATGCATGATCATTTGAAACATATACCTGAATGCACCTGATTAATGATTCTTACAGTATTTATTACGAGCTTAGCACGGACTATTTAACAAACACTTGATCTTTAACAAATCTGTGTCCTGAAGAGTTTGTAGAAAGTCACTACAATAATGAAGAGAGCAGTCATCATCTCAATTACACAGTGCAAGTAAAAGTGTGTGGGTGGATTACCACTCACCTCTCACAAAAAAAGGAATGTCAAAGGACTGTGGTGGACCTCAGCTAGCTGACAGGTATCCATCAAGTGTCACTCTCACTCCTCCTCCTCAAGAGAGGAGCAGAAAATATGATGAAAAAGGTTGCAGCTCAAGACAAGAATAAGGAGATCATCAACTACCCTCATGGGCAAAACTTGACTTGGGAAAGATTAATTTAATTTATTATCAGTTAAAACTAGAGTAGGAAAATGAGAAACAAAACTGAAATTAAAACCACTTTCTCACCACCCTTCTTTCCAGACTCTGCTAATGATTCATTACTCTTCCCTCCCTATGCTACATCCTTGCTTCAGTGGGATCCCATCCACAGTAGAGAGTCTTTCATAAACTACTCCAATATAGGTCCTTTCCAGAGGCTGTGGTGTTCAAAGAATGGTTTCAGCATGAGTCCTTTCCAGGAGGTTCAGTCCCTCAGGAAGAAACTGCTCCAGCCGGGGCTCACCATGGGACACAATTCCTTCCAGAAAGTATTCTTCTGCATGAATTTCTTTCCATAGGCCATTAGTCTGCTCCAGTGAAGGCTCTTGAAGTGCTTCTGAGGACTCTTCATCTCCTGAGGAAGGGAGTTTTCCATAGGCTAGAGGTGGACAACCTGCTTTACCACAGTCCTCTCCTTGGGTCACAGAAATATCTGTTCCACCAGCTGGAGTACCCTCTTTCCCTCCTTCACTGACTTTGATATCAGGATTTTTGGTACTAGGAAAAAAGATACAAATAAATTATTAGTGCTTTGAATAAAAGCTTATTTTTCTCTTCATTAAAGGAAATATTTTGCTTGATAAGACCAAATATTAATTAAGATATAATGAATTAATAGTTACTTTCCAAATATCAATTAAAATCAATATTTCATTCTGAAAAGCAAGGCTTAAGTTTAACACAGATCATACCTTGGTATCTGACGTTTCTTTTAACTATTTTTTGAAATGACACAGTGCAAGAGGCATGACCAAATTTGTATATTTTCTCCCAATTAACTGAGAACTTACGATGATTGTTGTGGGGTTTTTAAAATTTGTTTTGTTTGTGAGTTTTTGGGCATTTTTTCTGGGTAGAACTTACTTATTTCTGCTTGTCCTAGGGTGAGGTTATGATGCTTGTATCCCAAATCGTGTGTTCTGTTAATGCTAGATATTATATTCTGTGCCTTCAAGACTGGCTCTGAAGAGCAAGGTTTGTTTTGGTTTGTTATCAGCCTGCTCCCCCATGGCTGGTGGGACAGAGAGACGGGGCAGTACACAATGCAGCTTTTGCTTTTTGCTTTGCTTTTTGCTTCTTGCTTTGCTCTTGCTTCTGCTGTGCTCCTGCTTTGTTTTTGCTTTTTGCTTCTGCTTGTTAGTTAGTTTAGCTAAGCAGTCCAAATTTTTCCCTGGACTGTTTTTCCTTTCCCTTTTTGGAACCATTCAAACCTGCTTTGGACTGGGACCTGGGAAACACCAAGAGTTTACATCTTGTGGCAGCAGCAGCAGGCATCCCCAGCGCCGGAGGGAGCGACAACAGAGCGACCACTCCCAGGAAAGACTTTCTGAATTTGTCATCCTTTTCAGATCGGTGAAAGAGTGTTGTCATCCAGTATTGTTCATTTTGTGTGCTGGGGGTGTTTTGCTTGTTAAATAAACAGGTTCTCTCCACTACTTTCCGAGGAATCCTTCCCGAACCGGTTGGGGGGAGGGGCCGTGTGGGTTTGCTTTCCGGGGGGGCCCCTTTGGAGGTTTTCTCCCAGATTTGCCCTAATCCAGGACAGTGCTGTATTTTACTTATAAAATAGGCTCTATGTTTTATTGACCAAAATAAAACAAAAATTTGGAAATGTACTTCAGCATTTTATTCTTTGCTTTCAAAGAAACTTAAAACCTACTGTTTATTAACTATGAAGTGGAAAACAGAATGAAAAATAACGTTGGACCTGCTATTTTCAAGGATGCTATAGTGAAAAACAAGGTGCTTCAAAACAGGTAACAACTTTTAGAGGCTTGAAATTGCTTCTATGTATGGAAAGATGGAAATTATTATGACCTTAATTTAGACACAATAAATTAAGGCAGATATAAGAAGGCTATACAAAGTAATGAATGGCATAAGGAGAATAAATTTAGCATCCCCACCTACCCTTTCACTTGAGGCAAGACTGGAAATTTTCAAATACCGATTATTTGAAATTGCTAATCAAGTGTTTTCCTAAACGTGATTGTTCTGTTGTCCCAATAATGCAGTATTCAAAATTGAATACATTACCTTTCCATGGAAATCATTTTTGAGCACTTTGTAACATTAATAACAGAACTGGAGATAAACAGTAAGAGAAGGTAAAAATAGAATAATCGGTGAGGAAGAACAGAGGTCTCTCCAGCTGGAATTTCAAATGAACTGATGAGGCAAAGTAACAAAGATAACACAACAAAACAGGTTCACATCACATTAATTATATAGAACTTTCACACAAAACCCATATACTATATAAAATGATATGAGAAAATACAATTTTTTGACCTAAACACAGACAGGGAGAGAAAGAAGAAAAGACAGGTTATTGGAAATACAATGAGCTGAACTAAAGTTTCAAACAAATAGGATTTCACCCCAGAATAAATACAAAATCTAAGCAGGAAAGGCTGTGCTACAAAGGTCTGGAAGGGAGATAGCATTCACTAGTGAGGAATATCTAGATCACTCAAGTATTATGGGCCTCTGACGTTTTAAGTGCCTACGTATTCTTTTTACATCATTGTTTTTTGCAGATTCACCTGACAGATACTAGTTTTAATAGCCTTCTGTGGTGGGTTGACATTGGCTAGCCACAAGGTGCCCACCAAGCTGCTCTATCATTCCCCTTCTTCTGGACAGGGGAAAGGAAATATGACAAAATGCTCATGACTCAATATAAAGACAGGACAGGGAGAGAGATCACTCATCCATTACTGTCATGGGCAAAACAGTCAACCTGGGAAAATTGATTTAATTAATTGCCACTCAATATTCAGAGCAGGAAAATGAGAAGTAAAAACATACCTCAAAGCATTTTCCTCCCATTCCTCCTTTCTTCTCATGCTTGACTTCACTCACAATTTTCTTTACCTCCTTCCCATCAAGCAGGACAGGGGACAGAAAATGAGGTTCATGGTCAGTTCATTTAATGTTGTCTCTGCTGCTTCTTCCTCCTAATACTCTTCCCCTGACCCAGCATGGAGTTTCTCCCATGGGAGACATTCTTTCAAAATTGCTCCAAGATGAATCCTTGCCACTAACTGCAGTTCTCCATGAACTTCATGCCCACATCATCACCCAGTTTACTGCCAGAAACCTCCTCCATCATGGGCAACATGACATATAAAACCAGTATACCATCTGTTCTTAAAAATCCAAAGTGATGACACAAGGGACAACAGCCAAATGTTATGGTATGTTCTACAGTTCCTATATTTCTGCAGTAATTGAAATAAAAAATTAATATTATAAAGCTTATTAATATTTATTTTAAATTTTCACTTTTTTTTCCTTTTCTCTCTTAAAATTTCTAAAGTCTGTTCTCCTGAATCAACCAGTACTCATTATTGCTTTTTCTTTTAACATATTCAGAGAATAAAAGGTTATGGTTTTTTTCCTGCTTGTTTTGTTATTTATATCCTTTTGTGCTTTCTTCCCTTTTTGCATCACCAGCTTCAAGATAGTAAATAAAGATACATCAGTGGGGTTGGTTGGGCTGAAAGCCAAGCACCCACAGTGACAGTCAATGACTTGCCTTCCCCCTTCAGGAGGAGGAGAGAAGAAATTAGGAAGAGCACAAGTGAGAAAGCCTGTGTATTTAGGTAGACAGAGAAATGGTTTACCAATTACTGTTACAGACAAAACTGACTCAGCTCAGGAAATTTAACTTCCATTATAACCTATTAAATATGCACATTTGAGTATTGATTCAGGTACTGGGAAACAAAACAAAAAGAGGGAAATATTTGCACATCTGTAGAAAACATCATCCTCCTCCTTCTCCCCATCTTTTTTCCCAGGTTCAGCTCCACTTCATTCCAGACTCCTCTCCTGCCCTGTTAGAAGTGACCATCTGCTACACTGAGTCCCTTTAGGGTGGTGGGGAACACCTGGTAGCCTCACAATCATGACCTTGAGGTTTGTCTCTTTGCTCCCTCTCACATTCTCCTCTGTCATGGGTCCTCCATGGGTTGCCATTCCTGACAGGAATCTGTGCTTAACCTGGGATCACATCCTCCCTCTCCTTCTCTGACGTTGGTGTTCACAGGGCTATTTTTATACCTTTTTTCCTCACTCCTTGCTACCAGACATAATTATTGTACTTTCTTAGATAGCATTTTTCATTAAAGTGCCTCTTAGACAAGCTAAGCCCTCAGCTCAGCCTTAGCTCTGTCCTGCAGTTTGTCCATTGAAAACAGCTGGAAGAAGCTTTGTCTGGCATTAGAGAAGTTAAAGTTTTTAGAAATGTGGCATTAATAAAATGGTGTAACTAAAAGTGGGATAAAAACCATAATTCTGTCTCAGCATCAAGTCCAGTTTGTATTATGATGGTTGGCTACATGCTTTACCTTCAGCCATGGAATACCATTGTGAATGAGTTCCTCTGTAATTATTAAGGCTTTCTTAAAAAAAAAAAAAATTGTGAAACAGTGTGAAGAAGCACTGGGTTTACTTAGTCTTAATGACAATACTTTTTTTCAAAGGAAGAACAGATTGTAGAACTATTTAATATGCACAGTATATTGACCTTTTTAGGCCAGTAAAAGCCCTCTGAGTTTTTTTTTTTACCATTTAGTAAGAAATTTGCCATGCAGAATATTTCCATAGTATTATTTATTTAGTTATAAAACATATGGGTACCAGTTCCCCTGAGAGGCAGAAGAAACAAATGTGTATGTGGGCCATGATCTTTCTAAGAAAGCCTCAGGCCAAATTCCTTTACCATCTCACAAGAAACAGCTTTCTTGTCATTCTCCTCTCTTGGGAGCCTTGCAGGATCAAAGGCAAACTACAGATTTTCTGTTGATTATTCACACCACAGTTTCATCTTAGCTCTCAAGTTTGACCCACTTGCTTCTCTAGTCCCCCCGGGGCTGCATGATTTTGCTATGTACTATGAGCAGCTTCAGCATCCTTTCTGTCTGCTGCTGTCTTTATTAAAGACTGATACCTGTTCAATTTAGTACTATCACCTTTTCCTTCCAAATTCCTAGTGGCAAATATTAACATCTCAGTTTTTATTTTGCTTTAAGTTCTGGTGTTCCCTATCTTTCGGTGTCCTTTTTTCATGTCTTCCATGTCTTTGATGCTGTAGTCAGGATTGTCCTGTGCTGAACTGCACATCTTGCAAATTTACCTTGACTCACGCAGTTTGGTGGGATCTGCAGAAGGGTCAGTCAGCAATGATGTGATGATGACAACAGAACCTGCAAATCTAAGCATTTTTTACATATTTTAAATCTATAATTACCTTTTTTTCTTCCATCCACTCCATGTTTTGTTCCTCCCCTCCCCCCCCCCCCCCCCCCCCCCCCCCCCCCCCCCCCCCCCCCCCCCCCCCCCACCCGCTCCTC